>NC_134473.1:26180211-26261668 GCF_964194025.1 Convolutriloba macropyga
GGTACATCCGAGAGAACAACCTAATACAACGAAAAAAACCAAAGTATCTCTTATCAACAATATGTTAAAAAAAGACTTTCGAGGAAAGTCTTTTCTGATTCAGAGAGAAAAGTTTTATTTTACTGGATTCAATTACACCTGGACTGTACCTCTATATTCAACGAAATTCATCTACTACTGGTCATCAATAAATTTTGGATGTCTTAAGCCCCCTAAACCCGAGATAAATCCTTTGAGATTTATCTTTGAAAAAAAAGGTATATTTCGATGAAAAAAATGACCTAAGTCAACAAAGTCGAAAACAAAAATCAAAAACAAACAAAACTCTTATATATCCAGAACAGTTGTCTTCATAGATTTTCTTGATATAGAAAACAACGATTTAATATCAAAACAAAAATATCTTCCTCTGGCTCTCCAAGAAAAATTAGAAAATGGATCCCAAATTTTACGAAAATCGACTTTCCTTGTCAATCCTATCACTTTTCTTGATTTTCCGGATGCGCTGCAATTTTGACGGAAACACCAATGGAAGTGTTGTTTTTGTTGATCAAACTAAAAAACGAAAGAACATATCTCATATCACCAGTATCTCGAGAAAAAGAGGCGTTTTAGAAAAATGTTTTTTAGTCACAAAGAGAAGTTTTAATTTACTAGAGCCAATTACACCAAATTGATGGCTATAAATCAATATAAGTGGCTTCATTCTGATTAATACTATTAGGTTTTGAACTTCCTAGGGCGAACCTTTTACATATTTTGAGAAATATTTAGCAAAATAGAAGTACTTTTCAAAAATAAAAACTGGACATCAAAAGTGAAAACCTATTAAAAAAAGATAAAAAACCCTTTGATATCCAAAACAGTTGTCTCTATGTATCTTCTAAATATGGCCATGTACAAAGGGGGGACAACATATAATATACACATAAAAAAAACAAAAAAATCCTCAAGATATAGAAGACTTTTGAGAGCAGAGCTTTTTTTTTACTCATAGAGAAAAATTGTAGCTGTTTATCAAAACAAACGCTTCTAATATTACTTATAAATAGTTGCTGAATTTCCAAGAGCCAAAATAGACCAAATTTTAAGAGTGCTAAAACGGAGGTAAATCAAACAAGAAAAAAATGTCCCTAAGTCAAGGAAGTCAACAATTTAAAAAAGACATTAAAAGCCCTTTTTTATACCGAAAGGCTGACTCCATTTACCTCCTGAATATGGGAGACAAAACATCATTAAAAACAGACTTAGCTATTTCTAGTTTGCCGAAAAAAGTCAAAACGGAACCTAAACATTACGCAAAAGGACGTTCCTGTAGAAAAACCATTCGTTGTAACCTTCCGATCCCAATGAACTTTTAGAGTAGATAACAATGCAAGTAGCTAACAAAGTATAAATTACTAGAGCCAATTACACCAAAACGATATTTTTATAGCAGTCTATCAATCTAAGTGCCTGCACGTTTGAACATTAACAGGATCTGAACGTCCTAGGGCCTAATTTAAAGCAATATTGAGAAATTCTTTGCAAAATAGAGGCAAAATAGGTAAGGAAAGACCGACATAAGTCTTTAAACTAAAAAACTAAATAAAAAGAAAAAACACCTATCATTTCCAAAACGGTTGTCTCCGCATACTTTCTGACATGGGAAACAAAGATGTTCATCAAATATCAGCATATCTTTTTTCTGAATTGCCGAGAAAAAGTAAAAACGAAACTTAATCTTTTAATAGTCGTCGCATTGAAAAAGCTAATTTTTTCTGCAATTTCCCAATCCTGATGAAATTTTGACACTAAACACATTCCATATAGTTGGTACAACTGAAGAACTAAAAGAGTTATATGAGGCATCTATAAACATGAAAAAATCTTCTTTGATTAATGTTTCGAGAAATAGAACTCTTTTGAGAGAAGTTTTTTACTCATAGCGAGAAGTTTGAGTTTACTGGATCCAAAAACACCTAAACTGTGTTTCTATATCAAACTAAACGAATCTAGGAATGTCCTAGGCCTATAACTAACTTAACTTCGAAAATCTTTTGCAAATCAAAGGTAGATTTTAAGAGAAAATAAAATAGACCAAAGTCAAAAACCACAAAACGAGATTCAATTCTCTTTAATTTTCAAAACAGTCGTCTCTAAATATTTTCTGAACACAAGAAACAAAAATATATCAGCAAAAACCAACATCTCTTTCTCTAGCCTGCCAAAAAAAATTAAAATAAAAAATAACATAAAAAAGTTAGATATTCCTTCAAAAAATTTGTTTTTCATTTTTCAGACTCCTATCGAAATGAAAGTGTACGTTCCTGTAAAAACAGCCCTTTTGGCATCTTTCCAATCCCAACTCTACTTAGGCCAAAACCGCATTACATATAAGTGGTACAACCTAGAGAACATCACAAAACACTCAAAAAACAAGAAGATCTACTATCACTAATATACCGAGAAAAAATATTTCGAGACACAGAAGACGAGATTTCGAGAAATCGCGATATCAAAGTTTTTTCAGGGAAAACCTTTTTGACTTGTAAAAAAAATTTTAGGTTACTGGTACCAATTGCACCAAAACGGTAGCTGTGGATCAAACTAAACGCCTCTACTATATTTTTTATTAGGTACTGAAAAAACAAGGACTAAAGCAAACCCATCTTGAGAGATATTTTGCATAATAGAGGTTAGTTTTTAAAGAAAAAAAATCACTCAAGTACAAAAAACAGAAAATGGAAAAAAACCCACATTTTTACCCAACACGGCCATTTCGATCTACACTGTCAGCAATGTGAACAATGATGCATCACCATTAATTACTCTAGCGGGTCGACAAAAAACAGTGCGCCGTATCAGACCAATCACCGACTTGGTTCGTCGATAGCGCTGCATTTAATAAAAAAATATCACATCAATAGAAGAGTCAGAAAAATTCTCTCAGCACCCTTATTAACATCCAACAGTATTAATATTAATACACATCATTGTAAAAAGAACAATTACCTAGCCTCGCATCTCAGACGGGACATGAAAACGCCCATTAGAGGGTACGTACTGTATAAACACTCTACAAAGACTGAACCAATCAGAACAAGACTTACATAGATTCAAGAACGCTTACTACCGGCTGAACTAGTGCATAATAGGGGTACAGAATTATGTACATCGGGGCTCATTGGCATTGGCGTGTAGGTATATTTTTCCATAGGGCCATTTTGATGGTATAGGATCAGCTGCAGAGTGAAAATTCAACACCTGAGTGACAGAAAAAGCTATATCCATTATATACAGGAAGTTTCCTCGTACTGAATGGGGTCTGAGGTGGCGACAATTTCACGCCAAACCCAGGTTGAGGCGCCATCCGGAAGTGACCTCTGATCAGACCGTGCCAGACGAAAGTAACCTCTGATCAGACCATCCCAGACCAAAATATCCTCTGATCACATTAAAGTGCGCTCGAAACACCGTGTGCGCTCGAAGTGCGCTCGAAACTGTCTGTCTCTGATCAGACCTTTCCAGACGGAAAGGACCTCTGATCAGACCAAAAATCAGTCCATTGTCCAGACGATTGTGCGACCACGGTCCACACCAAACGCAGACCATCTTCCAGACGATTGTGCGCTCAAAATCACCTCTGATCAGACTATTGTCCGCTCAAATGTCACTCCTGATCAGACTACTGTGCACTCAAAATCACCTCTGATCAGACTCAATTGCACTCGAAATAATCTGATCAGTGAATAGTTTTCACTATAAACAAATTTTGTTATAATATATTCAATTCACAAAAACTGATATTTGCATTATTAAATCCATCTAAAGAAATACCATTAGTGCATATTTTGATCTCAATGGATGAAGTTAGACAGCTCTCCGTATAAAACGTCGCATTCTACAGCTAAACAAAACTTTCTTGAAGGGGACTGGCATGTTCTATCAGCTGGACCCCTTTGGTTCTGATCAAAACCATCAGACTCTAGATGTGTCTGTAATCAGAATGCCGCGTTTTGTTGCCTCTTGGCAGAGCCAACATCTCTCTGTAAAACAAAACAAAAAATCAAATAAAATGCCTCTCGAAGTTGTCTCTGGTCAGACCCAATTGCGCTCAAATTCTTCTCTGAGCGCTTCTAATGTTCGCTTGAATTCGCCTCTGATCAGACCATTCCCATCCTGAGGTGACCTCTGACCATACAATCCCCAAACCGAAGTGACACCTGATCATACCATCCCCAAATCGAAGTGACCTCTGATCATACTATTGAGCGGTATGATCCCAGAATTTTGTAATTTTTGTCTGGGAACACACCGTGTGCGTCGGACTTGGTCTGAATAGAGTTCACTTCCGGATGGCACCTCAACCTGGGAATCGAAAGTTTTATTCAATGATTTATTCACCCCATGGATAGCGGAAAATCCTATTTAACGTATCTATGGGGAACTTGCCCGTTACAAATAGAATTCGTAGCAGTTAATCTTGCCCCCAAATTAACATTTGTCGGCATTTCATAAGTAGAAACGTGAAACGTATCAGTCACTAAAATGTAACAATAGGGGCACGTATTGCGGCCAATTTCTCGAAATCCATTGAAGGAAACACAGCGCCATTTTCAGTTATTAAAGTATGGCTCAAATTGATCTAAAATTAGAAGGAAACTAATTCAATCTAAGAAAGGATGTATAACGTTAAAGTATCGTGAATAGCACAAATAGGTGTCAAGTTTGCTCAAACTGACAAACTTAACGATGAAAAACTGCGTGAGAAAAATCAATGTGACTTCGTTTATTTTTTCGATTTCTTTGAGCAGAAGGATAATATTTTGAATATTCTTCCTGCAATGTATTGAATTATTCTGGTATTAAAACATTTGTGAGCTGACAGACAACCTGAATGCTAATATAACAATCTAGAGCCAAAAAACCAACCAATTAACATTGTTACTGTTTTATTGCAAAATGTTTTTTGACTTTCACTGAACCAAAACTTTTTTCTAAGCCATCCAAAGGACCTGCCAACATGAACAAAATATTGAAAATACTAACAAATCGAGAACACTGAATTTTTAATTGGGTCTTTGATTTGAGGTAACGGAAAAATATACATATATATTTCAAAATTACGCTTTTTTGCTTACGCAAAGAGAAGCATTTCTTGTAAAACGAGCACACATTAGATAAAATAAATCCTAATACAATAATGGCGTAAGCGTAGTTTTTTGTGGGAGAATTGTGACGTCTCAAGATATTTTTTTCAGCAGAAGGAGCTCGTACATGTTACAGTTCGTCATCACTTGCAAAAAATCCATCCACTTTATAATTTAAGATTAATCAGGCAGTGATAAAAGTGATGAACAATCTGCAAATTTTTCTATGAAACCTTTTTTCTTTGTTATTTTCCGTTCTAATGGTTGTTTGAAAGAAGTGAAGTGTATCACTGTACAACAAAAAACGTGCACATTTGGCGCTTTTTTTGTTTTCACAAAATTTAACGGCTTTGAGTCTGATTAAATCAACTGATTAACAAGGCCATCCGAAAATTCTATGCTGGTGCCTGCCAATGATAAAATGTTTTTTATCTATGAAATTTAAAGGTAGATTGCGTAGCAAATTTTTTTGCTGTGGAACTCTGCGTATTATCAATTTTTTTTAAAAATTTCTGACTGTTGGTAACCCTATAAACCTTTTGGATGAAGAACGATAAATAGGCTCAAAATAAGTGTTTTTGTCGTTCAATGGTTACGTTGAAATTAACGAGAAAGATTTGGATGGCTCGAAATTTTTCTAGATGTTTGCCGGAAACTTACATCTGAGTTTGAAATACTGCCAATTTTTACATTCAATAGGCATTCTAAAAAATCAATAGGAGTCAGTTGAGCTGATTGTAATTTTAGTAAGTCAGTTCATTTGGTTTTTAGTTATTGTTTTCTACAAAAACTTTAACAAAATTATTTTATTGCGAAACAATTTTTGATTTTAACTGAAACAAAAAAATTGTGACGCCTTAAGATAATTATTTTCAGCAGAATGAGCTCGTACATGTTACAAAAGATCTCGTACACTTCGGCATCACTAGCAAATAATCCATGCATTTCATATTTTAAGATTAATCAGCCAGTGATAAAAGTGCTGAACAATCTGAAAAACCTTCCGATGAAACTTTTTTTCGTTGCTATTTGCCGTCCTAATGGTTGTTTGAAAGAAGTGAGGTGTATCACTGTATATCGAAAAAAAACGTGCACATTTGATGCATTTTTGGTCAAGCCATCCACATGACCTGCAAACATGAACATAATAATGGCAATGGTAACAAATCGAGAACAATGAGTTTTTATCTGGGTCTTTGATATGGGGTAATAGACAGATATATATATATATATATTTATATATATATATATATATATATGTATATATATATATATATATATATATATATATATATATTTCCAAATTACGCTTTTTTTTCTTACGGATAGAGAAGAATTTCGTGTAAAATGAGTACTCATTCGATACAAATCTTGTTAGTACAATAATGGCGTAAGATTACATTTTTTTGGAGGGTTGTGACGTCTCAATATAAATATTTTCAGCAGATCCAGCTGGTAAATGTTACAAAAGACCTCATGCACTTCGTTATCACTTGCAAATATACCATATACTTTGTGCTTGAAGATTTAGCAGGCAGTGATAAAAGTGCAGTCAGATGAAACTTTTCTTCGTTGCTGTTTTGCAGTGCGTGATTGTTTGAAAGATGTGAAGTGTATCACTGTACAGCAAAAAACAACGTGCGCATTTGACATTTGACGAATTTTTGGGATTCAAAAAATTTACGGAGTCGTATCAGATTAAATCGACTGATTAACAAGGCCATCCAAAAAATGGATGCTGCTGTCAATAATAAAATGTTTTTTATCTACGAATTTTAAAGGCATATTGCGTGGATCTTTGCGAATTTTCAAAATTATTTAAAATTTTCCGACTGTTGATTACCCGAAAAGCCGTTCGTGTGAATAAAGAAAAAATCGTTGAAAGTAATTGTTTTTGTCGTTCACTGATTACGTTGATGCTTAACGCGGAATATTTGGATGGCTTGAGATTCTGGTGGATGTCTGTAGTTGTTAGATCAAATCCGCGTTTGAAACATTGCAAGTTTTTACATTCAAAAGGTATATTAAAAAGTCAATTGGTTTCAGTTCTGCTGATCGAAATTCTAGCAAGTGTCAGTTCATTTGGTTTTTAGTTACTGTCAATTACAATTTCTTTAAAAATACTGTTAGTTAGAATAAAGTTAGAAAGATTTTAATAACTTGCAAGATTCATGCAGAATTTTGAATCAGGTTTAGAAATTTTTCCATAGATTTGAGCTAGCTTTGTAACTTGTTTATTAAACAATAATTGGCTTCAAAAGTGATTTCTAAAGCAATACTACCCGGTTCTTTTGCCTGGATGGATTTAAAACTCACACTTATAAATTCACCAGGACACTACAGCGCCTTCCCCCAATTCTTTTACAGATCATTGGAAAAATATTGTTAACTCATATGATTTGTTTCAGCTTTAACGAACATTGCCTAATAATGGGTGGAGTGCCATACATGTATATCCAATTATATGACGGTGGATGCAATGGAGGCAGTTTCTACTATGCCTGTCAAAAAGTATATTCTCAACTAACACCATGGGTCGACACTTCGACATTAGTAGACAATTCCACTCATTACATCAAACGACAGACTCGAACTTGTGAATCATCGAGGTCAGGAAAACCTCCCGGATGTGAAGGTCCTCTTGTTCGTTTGTACACTTACATATGGGTATTGACAAAATTAGATTACTTCCAGGCAAAAGAAAATTGTTTGAACAGCCATTCAGCGAAACTCTTTGATGATTTTGATGGCGAACAGGAAACCGTTCAATTCATAGTAGAACATATGTACTATACGTCATCGTTTCATGGTTGCTGGGTAGGCTTAACTGATGAAGTTGTCGAAGGCCAGTGGATTACTGATGCAGGTCAGAATATGAACAGTTATTTCCAATTTGAACCTGGTTCACCTTCCAGTTTAGAGGGTATGGATTATTTGTCGATCATGAGCTTCGATTTCACCCCTGGAGACCAGGTTCCGACCAGTATTTTTGCAGATTCGAGAGCCAGCGTTACGCTCGGATCAATTTGTTACAGAATATCTTATGAAGCTACTGATAACCAGACAATTGAAAGTCAATAGAATAAATACACTCAAAAACGGCCTCGGAGATAAGCTCCAACATTTTCTAAGAGTTCATCAGAGTTGATTCAGAAACAATAAAAAAAACTCCCATGCGTAGTTCAGGCACTGATCAGGTCTGATACTGCTCTGTCCGAGAAAACCAAAACTTATGAGCTCCTGTCTGCACAGAGGTCCAAGACTTTGGTTATATAACCAAGTCTTGCATTCTCTTTACCAGAAAATATAATCTCTTGGTCTCTGGAAAATCTCCGAATCAGACCTGATGGACTTTTGTACATGATGCCATACATAAAACACACTATTTAATTGTCAGACACGTGTAGGATTACTAGAAAATAACCAGTGTTACTGTGTAGTTATGGGAATTTCATATTTTATCCCTGTAAGACTATAGTATTTGGGAAATTTAATAAACTGATGACAACCTATCTATTAAATTTCCCAATACTATTATAGTCTTACAGGGATCAAATATGAAATTCCTATAATTATACAGAAACGCTGATTATTTGTTAGTAATCGTACAAGGATCTTACAATTAAATAGCGTGTTTTGTGTACGCCATCATGTACAAAAGTCAATCAGGCCTGATTCCGAGATTCGAAAAATGTGGCCTAAATTTTTCAGGAAAGGAAAAATATAAATATTTGTCTTGAGATTAGTTTATCACGAGATTAACACTGATTACACTTGTGTATATCGATATACAAAAGTGCAACCAGTGTTAATATCTTGATAAACTGAACCAATGAAGACAATTAATTAAAACTTTCCTTTCCTTAAGAAAAATTGAGGCCACACTTTTCGAAGGTTTGCATATTTTAGTTCTTTTCACGCTTTGTATGTACTTTTCACGATCATTTCTTTTTAGTTAAAGAAATTTTTTCATGAAAACGATATCATGACTGTCAATTTGATTACTCCAACATAACGGGCAGATTCAGAAGCCGTGTTACCAGGCCGAAATAGACAAAGTTTAAATGCAAAGTACAGAAAAAAGAAAATTCAAAGCATTTTTTCCCGAAATCAAAGATAAATAATGCAAGTGTTTGTTCCTCTGAAAAGGTATCTTCAAGAGTTTACTGCACAGAAAATGAGGATACGATAGTATATGAAAGAGTTTTGGTGTGAGCTTCATTAATTTAGTATTAACTGAGCAAAAATATAAAATGATTCTTAAAACTGTATCCGCTATAACAATTTTGTGAAAGAAGTAAAGCAAGATAAGACTTCAAGATAAGCAATGTTCAAGTTTGCAAAAAATATTGTGGAAAAGCTCAATAAACAACTGTGCAATTTTTTAAGTGAGAAAGTGAGACATTGGATTTTCACAAATTAGGGTCTTCGTGTTCTTTATCTGCACGTCTTTATTTACCTCATTTTTCTTTAATTAAAACAATTACTATTAGCAGCAATAGAAGTAGATGAGTGGAGATCTTATTAGCCATGTATTGGGTATTTTAATGCTATAAGATTGAATTGTATTTCGCTCTGCCTTTCTTTCGTAAGATGTGTTCTTTCTTTCCATGAATTTATTCGGATACATTTTGGAGACGTAAGTCTAGATTTTTTTAAAACCAAACGACAATATTCTTTGCAAATTTGTCTTCAAACTTTTCATCCGTTGTTTTTTTTTGTTTCACGCGGTCTATAAACGTTTACTAAATTTTCAGCTCAACTTTCGCGTAGATTAGTTTTGAACAACGTTTGTTTTTAGGAAATAAGCAGCACAATTTTTTAGGAAATCCTAAATTTTCTTCCGTATATTTATTTTTTGTTAGTTTTTCTGTTAATTTTGATCAAAGTTGTTGTTTTACGATTTCATCAAAAAATTGTCAATTTTTGAAATGTATATACTCTCTATGTTCCATGACCTGTTGTAGTTTATTCAAAAGACATAATTTGTTCTATGAAAAAATTTAGTGCTCTGGCTTTAATTCTCTGAGAAAACTCCGAGCAAACAGTTATTTTTGTTTATAATAAATTTGTTGCCAAATTTACCACCATCGCTTTTCGTTGCACCATGTGAGAAAAATGAATTGAGTATTCGAATAAGTAATTTGCGTGTCAAGACTTCACTGATGTTGTTGAAGCAAATTACGACAAATCAGTGAGTAAAATTTTCTGGTTCCTTTTTATTGCAACAGAAAGACGGAAAAAAACTATGCGAGACAGAACAAAGAAAAATTCTCTGTACAAAGGAAATTGTTTTCTTTTCAAATTCAAAATTAGCTTTTGAGAATTGTAAAAAAAGGTGTTTCCCATTATAGCCCCCACTCCATGAAAATATAGCCCCCCATTATGATATAATTACCATGATTGGGGGGCTATAATGGGAAAGACCCAAAAAAGGAGGCTGATGTTGGTCAAAGACAGCCAATGCCGGGGTCCTCGTTAAAAATTTCTTGTCAGAAGCATCAACAATACCCTCCCCTTGTGCGCAAATGATCGTCTGATCATTAGCGAGGACCTCAGCCTGGGAATGCAATAATCATGTGATTTATCAGAAATTGTGTCCACTACGATCTCAGTTTGCCCCAATTCTTCTCAGTTTGCGCCCACCTATCACATCCCCCCTCCCACCTCTGGCCCTCCTCACATCACCCCCTCCATCAGTTTTAGAGCAATTCCTCCTAAAGTAGTCGTTTGTTTCAATTGTAACGTTTCTATTTGGAACTCAAGATGCTGCTTCGCTTTCCTCCATTTTAGATGTACAGGTAATGTGTGCGTTCTATTTAATTCTACTCTCCGGATGTTGAGGTGGATGTTCCTACTGGCCAGGTCAGTTCGACAATAACAGGTGAAAAGCTGGCCTCACCCCTGTCGCGTTATACCTGCAAGATGACAGCCGGAGGGCGCGGATTATAACTTCCGGAGGGCGACAGCTGGAGAGCGCGGTTTATAATTTCCGGAGAGCAATAGCCGGAGGGAGCGGATTATAACTTCCGAAGGGCAACAGCTGGAGGGAGCGGATAATAACTTCCGGAGATAGCGAGATCATAGCAAAAGTAAAATGAAATTGACAACAAACTGCGAACTTAAATTGAACTTGATCTAAATTAAATACCATTTTAAATTAATTCATGTATTTATTGAGCATGAATTTCAACTTTCAATTTAGGTTTCATTTTAATTTTTTTCCCGCGCGTTTTAAGAGAGAGAGAGAGAGAGAGAGAGAGAGAGAGAGAGAGAGAGAGAGGGAGAGAGAGAGGGAGAGAGATGACAAAGAGAGAAAGAGAGAGAGAGAGATAATTGCGGCGTCTAAACAATCTGCTCAGATAGAGGGCATGCGGTAATTATAGCTGCTCATATTGAAAGCATGCGGTTATTTGATATGCTCAGATGAAAAGTAGAAAATAAGTGCAGACTGCTCAATCCAGACTGCGAATAGAAAAATATGACATGAACAGATTCATATTCATGCTCAGTGCAAAAATGCAGCATGTTTTTTCATGGTTCAGCTCTGAAATGCTCCGATAGATAGCTCCGGGTGGTCACATTTGCCCATAACACTTACCTTTGAGCAAGCATGTATAGACTTGGTTGGAGGTTTCAACACTAAAAATTGCTAAAAAATTTTAAGAATTGCTGAGAAGGAGGTGATTGTTTGAAAGAATTGCTGTTTGTAAAAATTGATGGTCCTACAAAATTGTTCATGCCAATGTTATCCGTGAAGAGGAATGAGTCTGAACTAAATTGAGGTGAATGCAGTGAATAGTTATATGATTTCTGATTTGTAAGCTGTAGTTTGTAAGAGTTGGGGTTCTCAAAAAATTGTGTTTTTTTGCGAAATAGATTGAATCTAATTCAGTTTCACGTGAAATATCATTGTAGTAATTTACAGATGGAGCAGTGGACGAAATTGCGGATGACATTCAAAAAGCGACAGGTTTGAATTCATGTACGTTAACTTTTTTGTACGAATTCCGATTAAGGCTGTGAAAATAAACGATAAAAACTGCAAACCTTACAAAACTTTACCTCGAAAACCGCAAATCCTACAAAGCTTCAACACTTTCACCCCATTGATCGCTAAAAGATGCGGGCCCTCTGCGGTGAAAAATACGTCAGTCAGTCAGAACAAAATTTAGCCTAAAATTTGATTAATAGCAGAAAAAAGCCCCAAATACTAGCTAAGAGTTTTGGCGACAATTAGTAGTCTTGCACTTACACATATTAGGGCAGAGAAAGAGAATGATAAAATTTGCGAAGTGGGTCTCAATTATTTACAAATAAAATTGCGCCAAAAACATATACTAATTGAAATATTTTGTGAAGATTGAAAAACTCAACATTTTGGACAACTATTGCAATTTTTTGTTAATACGGGTGGCAAATTCCCGGAGTTTTCACTTCCGTTTTCCAAAGTAATCAAATAAGTTTTTCACAGAGGACATCGCTGACCTTAAGTGAAAATACCAGTCGGGATTTTTTCATTGTTAAGAAAAAAAAGGCCCCACAAAAACTCAAATTCAAATTCCTTTTTCTGTTCATATTAAAATCTTAATGCATTTTGAAACTTTTACAACAAAATTCAAATTCCTTTTTCTGTTCATATTAAAATCTTAATGCATTTTGAAACTTTTAAAACAAAATTCAAATTTTTGCACGATGCTCAAACATGATACTTGAAAAACAGGGAAATTTGTTAAATATTGGGGTTTTGCAGACAAAACCGGTAATTATCAGGCAAAATTAGAGCAAAACAGTTGAAGACCAGTTAAAGTACTAGTTTAAGCAGATTATTCGTTTGTTTTCAGGTTGTTATGGAACAGACTTCATTTTTTTCAGGTAGTGTAATGGCCGCCGTATTTCAAAACTTTACTTCCAAGAAATACTTATCTACCAGTTTATCGTTTTAGATGAAGCTTTTCCGTTGAGAACACAGGCTCCCAATAACTGAATTCGAAGCAAATAAAATTATCCTTTAATCTAAATTAGTTCATCAAGTCATCACAAGCATTGTCTGTTATAAAAACATGACAAGTTAGGTTTTGAAAATTGATCAACACACTGCTTTCTTATGTAAAGTTTTAAATCAATTCAACCGTAACTATTTGAAAAAAGTCAAAATTATTAATTGAATTTATTTTTAAGATTAATGGGGATTTGCCAACCTGCTAAAAAGAGGACGTTTGAGCCCAATGTATAATAACACTTTCCCGATTTGACTACCATAAATAAATCTTGGCAACCATACCCAAGCCATATATGGTGACCAAGAACACAAGGATGCCTTACAAGATTTCCTGGATGCCATACAAGAGCCATAGAGACCAAAAATGTACTGTTTGTGATGCACCCTGTCTATTTTGTTCGTATATACTAACCCCTCCATGGAGTCGCTGAAACGCGAAAAAAAATTGTATAGAAAACTTGGCAACTATAGTAAGATCATGCAACGAAAATTTTGTATGGCGTGTATGGAACCATATATGGCTCTTGGATATGGTTGCCAAGAAATGTCAACCCTGGTTAGTACAATCTCAGTGGATTGTGATAATCATGGTTATATAACAGAGTCAAATATGCGACCTTCTTACATTTTTTTAACTTGCAACTTGGGTTAGTACGGAAATGTATTATCATTACTCCTTGTAACTTGGGTCTCCAGCATTTTAGGCAAAAGAAAATATAATGAAATAATATAATTGAAATAATAATGGAAGCAAGGGGTGAAAGTAGAGCGAGCTGGAGTTTAACTAATTGAGCATCTACTCTTAAAATCTGGTCTTTGCTTTATTAGTTCCCGGTTCAGTTTCTGCTTTTCCAAACAATTTCAGTAGTGCAGTAGTGGGTTTCAAGTTAGAGTAGCCAGGCTTGGGTGCTGTTCATTGGGAAGGGTTTCCCATTTGTCGCATTTTCGGCTTCTTCGAATTTTGATAATCTCTCGCACATTGGCCAGAATCAAAAGAATCTAAAGAAGAAATTCAAATTCCAAAATCGTGGTGACACTAGTTCGAGCACTTAGAGATTAAATTAATAAATAACAAGTCCGAGGTCACCCGACAAAAAATTTAGAAGTATGGCTGATAGCCCCGAAACGTATCGTGAGTCGTGAGTGTAAGATAATGTTCAGTACTACAGTAATATAGCAAGCAGCAATCAATAAAATAGTTTTAAAGCGTAATACATTATTTAATTAGGTTAAAATGAGGTTATAGGCAGTCTTGAGACAATCAAAGAGAATTCGTTTCACTTTGCAGCATTTTTCTTTAAAAGCAGCTTTCAAATGAGTTTTTCAGTTAAGTGCATTTATTTTGATTTTATTAGATTTTGGCGCCCACGGGCTCCGACCACAGCATAAATTGTTTAATTGAGTTGAATAAAACCCAAAAACCATATCAACTGCGTTGAAGAACAAAAGCTGGAAAAAGTTATCAAAAATATGATGGTGGAAAAAAACTGAGCTGAAAGCAGAAACGAACAGCTGAACTTCTTTTTTTCGCAACTTTTTCGTCACTGAACCACGATCCTGTAAACCCATATAATACATTTTTTAAACGAGCTCTCAACAAGTTCACATAAAACATTCATAGTTTCGATTTGAAATTGCAATCTATTCATTCTTCTACATGTAGAAAATTAAAATGCAAGGCAAAATGCAAGGTGAAAATGATCAGAAAACACCACATGGAAAAAACCAAACGCACTGGAAAATAAAAGGAACAATGAATAAAATGTATAAAGTTCAATGAAGCGCAGAAGACATGTGAGTAGCAGCAGAAAGTGTTAGGCAGGCAGACGCAGAACTCAAAGAGAAGAGAGTAGGTTTTTTGAGGAAAAGGAGACAAAAAGAAATAGTTCAAGTACTCTGAGAATTTGGTACTTATTATAATTCAGTTTTCCTTAGTTTGATTTTATCAGTTTTGGCAAACAATTAAATTTTAAAGATCGTTGTGCACTTAGTTCCCGAACCAGCCAAGCACTACTTCAGCAGAAAGAGTGAATTTTATAAGGTTTTGTTTGACTGACACCCAACAATGTGTAAAGTCTGCCAAATGCTATTGTAACTTTTGAACCGTACAATACATGATCTCACAAGGACCTAAGATCTCACAAGGTCCCAGTTAAGAATCTGATTTGCATCAAAAATTTTACACACCTAAATGTGGAAACCAATTCATTCTAACCAGGTTGAGGCCCGGACCCAAATTGAGCTATCATCAGACTTTCCACAGTGAAATGGCCTCTGATCGGACTCTCCAGACCAAAATGACCTCTGATCAGACTTGCCAGACCAAATTAACCCCTGATCAGACGGTACCCAGACTATGGTCCAGACTATAGTGCACGTATGATCGGACTCAATTTCAGACCATTTTCCAGACTATAAACAGACTATGATCAGACCTTTCAAAACAAAGTGACCTCTGATCAGACCTTCCAGATTTAAGTGACCTTTTGATCAGAGGCTATACTTAGACACCCTCGAGACTTTAAGTATCGTTATAACATATGCATTTCATAAAACCAATGACTCCTGCATAAAATTCAATGAAGTCAATTCAAAATCAGATTGAAAACTTTGCATGCCATTGCTTAAGTTTGCCGGCTCCATAGATGAAGTTTGACAGTCATTTAAAACAAACGTCTGAATCAACATTTGCCATTCCCTTTTATAAAGGGACTGACCACTAGTTAGCGGTGGATTCTTTGATCTTGGTCGTTCTGAAAGGAGGCAAGGGGTCGCAAATGAGTCTCTGGTCAGAACAGATAGCTTTTTTTGGTTCGTGGGAGAGTCATAACCACCTAACTCCTATGAGAACGTTGTAATTGATATCCTATAGCACATCAATTACAACGTTCTAATATATTGATTACATGAATCTTAAACTGCAAATCAAAACTCATGTAAACATGACCCTGATAAACATCAAAACAACTTGCAATAAACCAATAAATCATCGAGGAATAAGGATCTACTCTGATAAATCAATGCCAACTTTTTTGGTTCTTCATTATTCATGTGAAAGGTTTCCGAAAGAATGTTAAATCTCGAAAGTATTTATCAAAAGCCTTCGAGAAGAAAGGCTAGGTTTATAATGTTACGGAACTTTTTAGCTATTTTTTTGAATTAAACTATGTGCAATAACAACAAAAACTAGGTGAAAGATTTTTCAGTGTACATTTTCCGGAGATGATTAGTTTTTCAATAGGATAAAAATCCTCACACGACTGTAATCAATCACACTGATGTTCTCCTCTCGCCATTTATCACTCTTTTCAATACTTTTTAAGTCCCAGTTCTGCTACTTTTAATCACTCGGAAAGAGTTTTAGTGACCATTTTGATGACTAGGCAAGTTAGGTAATTTTTGGCGTGGTGTGTATTAATACTTCCAACTTACTTAAAAACAATCGATTTTAAATCTATCAGTCAAAAGTCATACTGGGAAAAATGAGACAATTGAAAAACCCCAATGACTTTGGTGAAATAAAAGCAAGATGAATTTCAAACTTAGCATAAGTTATTTCAACGAAATTTTGTTGTCTTGCCGCAAAATAAGTCATACGTAATATTACTATTTGTCTAAAAATTAAAGTTTTAAAAAAACGTCTTAGATATCACCTGTATTGCAGTGCCGTGCCTTCATGATCACATTCAAAACGCATCAAAAGAGTGGCGGGAGAAAGTATGTTTTGCTTATAAAGTTTAGACCATAAACGAGATATAGAATCTCGAGTAAAGAACGAGCAAAATCATGTCTCAATACTGTCTGCGCGCATTTGACCAATAACCCAAAGCATGACCTGGATTATGATCAGTATCAAGTGTCATATACTGCATAAAAGTATTGTTTGAGAGCTGCGCCAATCCGAGCAATGAATGATATATGGTGAAAATAAGAGCAGTGAAAAGAAATTGAAAATAGTTGAGAGTTGAAAGTTGGAATGAATTAATCTTGCTTGAACACTCTGCTTTTAGCCTATAGCCTACAAACGAACCTAAGAAAAGGGAAAGGAATAGATATAGATATATCACTAAAAGTAACGATCGACCGGTTCTATGATAGAAGCTTGGCAAACCTGGAGAAACAGAGAAAGTGCGCAGAGGGTCAGTTGAATAATGTTGTAGCCCTTCGGGTATCCTTCGTGAGGTTTCATATTATACAAGACAATCAGAACGATCGACAGACTCCACAGAGCGACAGCAGCCACACTCATCACAATCTCAAACACCTTGCATCCAATTGAGTTGATTCCAAGCCCTCTTTCCAACATGTTCAGTAGACCAAGGAACACAGAGAAGGACAGGCAAGTCCAGGCTAAAATTCAGCAAATACTTCATACGACACTACAAAAACTTCCCATTAAGTCGAAGGACCTTTTAAATAGTTAATTAATAAACGCGATGCGACCAAAACAAAGTAAACGGAGGAGGTTTTAAACTCCTATTCCGCTCAAAAAGTGGACTTTGGAGGTGAAAGTTGAAAGAGAGAAAGCGAAACCAATCAAGAAATTCGTTTTCCTATTTCTAGCTAACGGATGCTAGGCTGATTGTTCGAAATTGCCAAGTTACCCTTCCTGTTTGTAAACAAATTTTGGTCAAAATGACAAACAAAAACTTAAGATACAAACAAATAAATTTTGTGAATTTTTGTATAGTATACACCCAAAAACTTTCCCGTGTGAAATAATCACACAACACAAATTGTTGCGTGTATAGGTTATACATCTCGAAAATTTTTACATGAGAAAATTCTTTTCGTGTGATAATAATTAAACGATTTTTTGCGTGATTTACAGTATGAGGAAACGACATATTTAAAACAAAAATTTTTGTTTTGATGTTTTGCACCAAAACTTTGCCTGATACTTTTGCCGGAACAAATTTCCACTGCGAATGTTCACAAACTCAGTGTATGAAAATCAATATTGAATGGCCAAAAATTGC
Organism: Convolutriloba macropyga; assembly: GCF_964194025.1. NCBI lineage: Eukaryota > Metazoa > Xenacoelomorpha > Acoela > Convolutidae > Convolutriloba > Convolutriloba macropyga. The sequence continues at coordinate 26,198,325 of NC_134473.1, forward strand.
CTCTTCAAAACTCCGAGATTAATTATGATTCACAAAAACAGATAAGCATTTGAAAGACTAAGCAGAAAAATCGTTAGCAACTGAATGGAGAAAACTTTTATTTGATTTTGCGTGGTATTGTACTTGAAGTCTTGTGTGAATCATGTAAAACAGTATGGATCTTTTCCGTTTCGTGCTTTACTCCCATTTCAGAGGGCATAAAATTTTTACGCCCCCATGCTTACGTGCTGAATTTATATTTTAATCTGCTTTATAGCAACACATCCATTTTAATTGGAGGCGTAAAAACACTGTGGACCGAAACAAAACAGATCCGAAATCTTGATGGCGATCATCAGAATTCTTAAATCATGCAAATTGCAATTCATCGTGTAGTGCTTCCCCCCCCCCCCCCAAAAATGAATGTCATCAGTCAAATTATTCTGTTTTAGAGTGCACTTATGAGTGTTGAGATATATTTAAAGCTTAGTTGATTTTTGTTACAACTGTTTCTTTCAACGAAAATTTAAATAAATTATTTTAATAAAATCACTAATGGTCAAAAGAATCTTCTTTAGCTCCACAGAACGCATCCAAACTTCTTTAGCTCTACAGAACTCATCTAAACACATATGAAAAGGTGTTTTACAGTGTTCGATATGTCAACAAAGGAAGGATTAAACTAAAAACTATTTGTTCCGACCCCCCTTTAGTGGGGAGGAGGAACTATATACTCAACTGGGTTTTATTTTGTTCAGTCAATTTTGGCCGATCGATATATCCATCGTAGAGAATTGTGAGTAGTATCATTGAAAAGCCCGTACAACGTAGAATACGTAATTAAAAAGATTGTTTTGATTTTCGTTTTTTACAGGGAGTTATCGTGGTTTAAAGTTTTGTGATCATTCGATTCTTTTTGTTCACATTTTCAGCAATTTTTGCCAAAATTTGGCACAATTTCGCTAACATAGTTCAAAACAAGTTAAAATTTTTAACGGCAGAGTGTTGTTGTTACCGTTAGAGATAGAAAAGCGTTGCTGAATTGTTTGATTGAAACTTTTTTTGCTAAAATTTTTGATAAAATTTTCAAAATTTAAAATTTTCATCAAAAAAACTTAAAATATCGTTTTTTGGACCTCTTTGTTTGAATTAGTGACCTAGAAACCTTAAAACAGACTCCCTAATTTCAAAAAGATTGCTAGTTGCAATTAGGTGCCTTATGAATTTCTTCTGGAATAAAAACTTTGCCGTTTTTTGCAGATTTAACTCGATAATTAAACAAAAAGCATCGTTCTTTTTTTTAATATTTGAAGAACACCACGCAACAATTGGTCTAGTTCGCAAACACTTGGAACTTTTCATTTGGTCGGTTTGCTGGGCTCGCGGCAAAATCAGGGAGAGGTTCGGTAATATGGATTCTTAGAGTCAGACTTTTTGATTTTTAATTTGAAGCTTCCTTTTCCAAAATATTTTGCTTTTGTTTTTTTAATGTTAATTACTGACAATATTTTTTTTCAGGGCTCCGTTAATGACAGCTCCATTCTACGTAAATTTGAGGCTGAATCTGGATACAGTTTGTTTTCAGAGAACCAAAGGGTTTTTATGTTTTTGAGGAAGAGTTTTAGCAAAATTTAACTAAATTCTTGTGTTTTGCCTTCATTTGTTATTCTTTTGTCAGTCTGATTTGAAAGTTTAACACTCAAACATCTAAATTTCTTCCTCAAGAGGCGCAAGTGATTATTTTCTATTCATTCGGTTGTTACCTAATGTCTCTTATGATATTGATTGTAATTGTTTTAAGGAAATTTCTGTGATTTTTTGAAATTGTCAATTTTTTTATATTATTTTAGTCAACATTTTGTTTATTCTCAGTATGTTCAGGTCAATCTTTCCTCCGTATAGAATACAAACTAATTTTGTGGCCGCTTTTTTCAACAGAAGGTTTTCTTGCTTTTGGTGCTACAAGTTTTCATACAAAATTTTCTAATTTTTGTGCATAATTTCCTATTTTTGCTGTTGTTTTTGTTTCTTTTGCAATTTGAGACCATTTTTAACAATCTAACTGAAAAACAATATTTAAAACTGATCGTATTTTTTGTTTTCATAACATATGGTTTGAAGGGCTGCGACACCGTTCTCTTGCAGGAATTGGTAGGAATTTTTTTTTTTTGCCCTTTAATTGTTGTTAATTTTGGTTGTCATATGCCAAATATTGTGTAATTAAATGTCTCAGTAGCCAACTTGAGATAAACAAATGAACTTAATAATTGATATCGGTAAATAGCTAATGGTTGTTTTGACTTTCGAATTAAATTTCTAAAAAAGATTAATATTATTCTTCAACTTATCCCTTTTTGTTTTGGTTTGCGTTTTTTTCGAATTACACAATGTTTTATCATTTTCGTAAATAAGCGTCATTGTCTAGAGCTTTTTTAAATGTTTTGTTGAATCAAACAATAATTTGTCTGTTGTTAAAACGTTCTAGATGATGTCTTCAGGGCTTAGAAGGTTTGTTTCAGAAGAATTTTGTGAAGTTTAGTTACTTTCAGATTTCGTTGTTCTTTTTGTTGTCATTTTGTGATAGTCGTTTTACAAAAAGACGTTTTGATGGTCACAGGAGACGCAAATGAAGATGTTATATTCTCTCGGCAAATATCTTATAAATTTAATGGCTTCAAAATTGTGGTTTTTTAAAGTTGTTTGTAAAACTTATTAGATCAGCTTGGAAATAATGTTATTTTATAGTCTTATGATTTAGTCTTTTTAATAACAGTCACAATTAATTTTCGGAGTAGTTGCAAGAAAAACTCTCTACTCTTTTAGTCGAAAGCTTTTGTTGGCTATGGATTTTGAAAATATTTGTTTTTAATAAAAAGAGGAGATAGATTTTTGAGATCTGCCAATTTTATTTCTGTAGCTAAGCACCCCTATACACAATTCACATACTTTTATTTACTAAAATACAATTTGCTCTTTTTAACGGTTTTAATTTTCTAAAATGGTCTTTCTTCTTGAACAACCAGTTTTCATAAAACCGATTTTCGTGAGTTTTGCATATTTGCCCCTTTTTTGTAGGTTTTTGTTCTCTTTTCACAGTATCACAATAATGGGCGTCATTTGATTTACAAATTTTGTTACCCTCAAAAATTGCAAACGAAGATTTTTGTTGTTTTTATTGATCAACTTAATATTTAATTGATTGGTGGGAGATCGTTTTCGTGCGTAATTTTTCGTGCAAATTTTGTTTTTGCCTGTGTTTGTCGCTTTTTTGTAGTCGTATAGCATATCCTGGATAATGAAAGGCCTCAGTCGCTCTCTATTGAGTTATAAACAACTCTCAATGATTTCATTTGATGTGTAATGTTTCTAATCAGTCAGACTTTAATTCTTTTTTTTAAAAAAAGCAATGATGTAATAAACTTTGCCCCTTTTGCTTATCTCTAGTCGACTTGTTGCCAAGTCTCATTGAGGAAAAGTCCCATTTTTTGTTCCAAAAAAGAGCCGGTCAATCGTCTGAGTGTAAATTTCATCTGTTGCCATTTGATTTGGTTATTAGTGGTTTTCAAAAAATGGACAAAGAGTTTTGGTCGTAATTAATATTTGTTTCTATTTGATTTTTTGCCGCCTTTTCTGGTAGTCATATTATGGTAGCCCCAGGTCTCATAGGTCCTCTAGAGTGGATTGTTTTATTTTTTTAGTTTGTTGAACGATATGTTGATATGTTAATTTTATTATCTCTTCGTCATTTGGTAGACAATTTAGTGAAAAATGTAGATGAGCCGGGTCGGAACTTAATGTGCGAACGCACATTACCGAGCCTCCTTGTTTCTATTAAACAATAGTTCAGAGAAAATTTTTCTATTTTATACCATTATATTTAGCATTAGACTTTACAATGTTTGTCTCAAAATGCACAATCTAGCGCAACAGCACTCCAAGCTAAATTGGAAATGACGAAAACAGATAAACAAACTAAAAAACTCAGCAAAAACTAATTAGAACTTAAGTGGTACATAAAAAGGTATACTTAGTGCACCAAATTTAAATGGATAAAATGCTGTTTCATCATTTTGCGAATGGAACAGCTATTCTGTCAACTGTACTTTTTTAGCTATACTATGCTTTTATAACCGTGTTTTTAAAGAAAGATGTCACTCTAAAACTAAGATTTCTTGTAGAGGGGGCCATGCAAAAATTATCATTTGCAGTTTGTTCCTTGTTAATAAAACAGTCAACTAACAACAAAAAACGCAAACTAAAAGACGAGAATTCTTCATCGTAAATGTTTCTTTTCCTCAAACAACTGATGTAACTGATATTTTTTATGACAGTTCAACAAAAGTTTGGGTGTCTGAACAAGAATTTTGGGTATTCAAGAAACCAAGTAGTTTTGACATTTAGTTTTCTCCCAATTTCCTCTTCAAGATCTCTTGAAAATTTATGGGTTTACACACATTTGTTTTTTGAGGAAAATGACAGCGAAAAAACTGATTAATACTTTAGTGAAAAATACTGAAAAATAATAACTTTAATAAAAATTTGTTTCATAAAGAGTTTAGTTCATGGCTGTTTGGCTATCGCCGAAGAGAGATTTCTTAGTTTTTCATGTTAAAATTTTTACAACCCCAGAAGTACGTGTTATTTTTTACATTGTAACTTGCTATATAATAACACGTGCATTATATTTGGGGGCAAAAAAACACTGATACTTTAGAATGTGGCACCTTTCTCCGAAAATATTGTGTAAACAGTTTGCTATCTACAGTGCATTTAATAAAAAACGAAAATTTGAATAATTTAAGTAATCAAAAGCACTATTAGTCAAAACATTGAAAAATCGAGGAAATTTTTCAGCAAACTAAGGGTCGAAACTCTATTTGCAACAGCAAAAGAGCGAAACGTTTCAACTGATTTTCACATACTTGGCGAGCAATCTAGTGGGACCGGAGAACTCAAAATCAACTACAGCAATTTCACTTACGGGAGAGCGCTCCTACCAAATAAAGTAGAACATTTGGTCCATTTCATTTCTTTGGATCGATCCACAGAACGTATCTAAATACGTGCAAAGAAGAGCCTTATGTTGTTGATATGGCGAAAAGGAGGAATTATACTAATTATTTGCTATTCAGTATTCAGCGATAGATTACTGTAAATTCTTCCATATTAAAATCATTCTAATTGGCATTAGAATTTACAATGTCTTCGCCTCAAAAATCCACAAATTATTGCAATAGTCCTTTAAATATATTGGTGTGGGCACTGTCTCGAACCGATGAGTTTGATAGAGACGAATAGACAACCGCAAATTCCATTGTACTTTTTATGCGAAAAAAAGTAATTTTCAAAAATGTTCCTGTCTCATTTATTTGTTTATTTTATTTTTTAGTCATTAATTATTTGACTTCACCTGTTGCCTTCAAAGCTCTATCACCGTAGACAGTTTTGTCGAAGTGATGGAATCTGGTGTTGTATCGGTTGCCACTTTGGTAGTCATATTCCATGACATACGGATTGTAATGTAGATAATTCCAGGAATATTTGACATCCCACCAGATTCGATAATGAAATATGCCCCGAATCACAACAATGGCCACAGCCAGCAGAATGGCCAGGAACATGCAGCTAACTCTCCAATTGAAGATGAGAGTGGTAGCAACAGAGCGAAGAGTGGATTTAGTTGGCACCGCCATCTTTAAGAATGCCAGCTTACATTTACAAACGGTTCTAAAACAAAAAATTGTTCATTGTTTTTGTTTTATGTTAGAAGCTTCAACATTGTGTTAGAGGAGAAAATAACCTACTGTAAATTGGGCAGTAGGTTAGCTTGACAGGATGCTCCAATTGTTTAGATTGTCAATTGTTTTCGAATTTTTCTCTTTAACTGAGATGGAATATGCTTAATGTATCTCAAAAACAGAATTCTTTTTACTCAAAATTATTCTACGCATTATAGCTATATTTTTTATTTTTTTTACTCAACGTTTCATTTCATGTTAATTGCTGATTAATCCCAAAAAGTTCCCACAAAATTAATCCCCCCAAAAAATTCCCACAAAGATCCCCCCAAATAGCACCAAGTTTTTATTTTAATTGTGCACTCAAAAATCAGTTCGACTGCTAAGCGGTTGAATTTGGATTCATTGAAGCCATATTGCTGTAGTATGCAGGTTGCAGTAGTATACTGCGCCCTAGCAACTACATAAGTTGGTTCTTATGGAATAATTTAAGCAATGTTTTACTCCCAAACCTGCGTTAAGGGCAATGAGTTTCATTTATAAGTGCTTTTAGAACTTTTTAGCTCGTCCTAGCAACTACATAAGTAAGTTCCTATGGAATGAATTAAGCGATGGTTTTATCCGAAACCTTTGTTAAGGGCAATGAGTTTCATTTATAAGTGCTTTTAGAACTTATTTAAATGTCGTTTTTCTTTGAATTGTTCATCACTTTTTTTTTTTTTTGGGGGGGGGGGGGGGGGGGTAACAAGGTGTGCAGTTATATCGTTTTCCGCCCGTTTTTAACCATTTTCAGCAGTTTTAAGCCAAATTACGCACCTAAATATCCCAAATCACCGAATTTCTGAAATTTTCCGCCGAACCAATTTTTTTTTTTAAAACTTTACCTTGCTTGGGGTCAAAAACGAAGAAACCTTTATAGTTTGATACGATGCCTATATAATTGTTGCTTTCACTTTAAAATAAATGTTTCGGCGTTTCTGTACCCCGCATGGTCAGTTGTTGCAAATTGAGTGTTTACGGACCCTTATTGTTTTATAGGAGATTTCAGACTTATGCAAATGGAAATTTTTTGACTATTTTCGACGTATTCCAGACCTTCTCTGAAAAAAAATCAGATTTGTGCCGGTCTGGCGAGTAAAATATCAGAAATTGCCCCAGTGTGGCATCTGAAAAATCAGAATTGGCCAAGTATGCCCTTTGTATTTTCAGAATTGGCCCCAGTCTGGCGAGTAGGGAATCAGATTCTAAAAAAATCTAAACATATCAGTTTGGACGCAGGTAAAAAAAAATGACAAGAGTCCGCGCAAGAATCAAAATTGACGGAGAATTGCATTTGGCCGTTCCCATTACAGATTTGTTTTTGGAGATTGGTACGGGTAGTTCAAGGACTAAAATATCTATATCGTGGTAGAGTGATTCCTTAGAGGTAGACAAATATCCAACCTTTTTTGCTATGGTTGTATTGTTTATGTTTAGGTTTTTTTAGATGAATTGCGTCACTATAGGTTTTATAGGTTTTATGTGTCGCTCCAAAATATTCGCCCTGACATATATTAGATTAGATTATATAGTAATTGTTTGGACAAATTCAGAAAATACTTGAGACGATTGAAAAATACTTGTGCTTTATTTGGAAAGACAGAAACAAAACTGTTAATATACCGTTTTGGAAGATGGTTAGTGCGTCAATTTTAAGCGTTTTACCGTGCCTAACTCCAAGGGCGTTGAAGTACTGGGCCACTATCAATGCAATTGCTCATCTTTATTGAGTTATGCACTGATTCATATCTGTTTTTTCACTTCTCAGACGTGCGTTTATCTTGCTTTTTCAATGGTGAGACTGGGGTCAAATCTGATTTTTTGCTTGTCAGATTTGCCGCGATTCCAATTTTTAACTCGCCGGACTTGCGCCACTTCTGAATTTCTACTTGCCGGAATTGTGCCACTTCTGTTTTTTTACTGGCTAGACTTGCGACAATTCTGATTTTTTTTACATTTGCAGACTGGCATTAATTATGATTTTTTGCACACAAAAACGCCAAAAAACAGCAGGAAAACGTCCAAAAGCTAACTTACTGTTTGGTATGACCCGGCATCATTTTATAGCACTCCGGGAAAGTGACCAAAAATTTAATGTGGAAATCATGGTACGTTACAAAAGTTTCATGAATTTAAAGTTTTCACTGGAAGTTTATTGAAAATTTAGTTTTAACTTGGGAATCAACTTGCCAAGTGGAAATGAAGTCTTATATGACTAAAACAGGTGATATTGCAATGATCCAGTACTGATTTTTTAGAAAGTCTTGCAGTTATGCGTTTCCAGTACTGAATCGTTCTTGAACTTTGGTACGGATAGGAATGAGACAGAGCAAAAATCGTCTCTAAAATCTCAATTTAAAAAAGTTTATGAACGAGATAATATGAGTAGCGGGACATTTTTTTGAGCGTTCAAACGTCAGATGTGAGGTTTTTTGGTTTTGAGCGTTCTCAGCGCAAGCCTTTCAGGCCCAGATCTGTACTTCATATTGTATGCTAGAGCATTTTGCAAAAAATATTAAAAAATCATGAAATCTGAGATTACGCGACAAACTACAATTTCTGGCGTATGGAGTCTTTTAAAGTAAAATGACAAGAATCTGACATTAAATTTTACCCTTGGTATTTATCGACAGCTTCCTCAGCGTTTTGACGGAGCTCCATAACCTCATTCGTCAGTTCTTCAACATCTGATTGATTTTTTGCGTTATCAATCTGAGCTCTGACGCAGTTTTCCAACTCATCAAGATCAGCATCAATTCCAAGTTTAAAACTTTTGATGTCAAAATTGGGATTTTTATCAGCGAGGGCATTATTGAGGCGACCAGTTTTCTGCTTTATTTTAGCCACCAACAATAGTTTTTGACCACTCTGTGCCATTTTGAGGCAATTTTGAATCGCAGTTATTTTCTATATGCAAATCAATAACTTGTGAGCTTTAAAGAACAAATACATCTGCAAAAATGAAGGCTGGTACAAGTTAATACATAAAAATTACAAAACTTTCAGTTGTTAAATTGAAAATCCGATGAATGCAGCTACAGTATTTAAATGCCTCAAGCACATGTTATGGATGAACAAACCACTGCGTTGAGCGATAATGTCGCCAGAGCAAAATTAAACACGGCTGGCTTTAAAACAACAAAACTAAAAACCACGAGTTCAACAAAACGCGGTGGGCTGTTGAATAAAATGCTGCTAAAAATAGAATTAAAAAGTGGCGTTTACTACCTTTTCTAATCTCACCGAGAAATTTTAACGTAAGCTTATTTGATGATTCTATTCTTTTTGCATCTATAAAAAATGTTGCAAAATGTATACAATGTTTATAGAGAACACATGTGCATGAAAAAAAGTGGTAAACAAATGCAGAAACCAAAACAAGGAGACTCGGTAATGCGCGATTGCAAATAAAGTGCCAAACCCGCGCATCCACCTTTTCGGCATAACTATCTACCAAATGAGGAACATATAGAAAACCCCCAAAATCAAAATTTTTCAAAAAAAAGCCTATGGACCAAAAAATTGCCTCCAAAGCAAACAACTCAGTGGGGTTAAACATGCCGCATTAGATTGATTAGATCTGATAAGAAAGCAAGTCAAGACGAACAGCAAAATCAAACAACAACAATTTTTAATTACATCCAAAATTTATGTCCATTTAAAAAAAAATAACAAGTCAAAATAGCGTCAGATAAAACTGAATCTAAACAAAATTTATTGTACTTCATTAGAATGATAACAATTAGACAAAACACAAAAAAACAGCAACGTTAAGAAATGCGTTTATATTTTTAAAAACAATTTATTTCAAAGTAATGAAAAACATTGGATGTCAAAAAAAACATCAGTGAGATTCAAAATTATCTGTATTTCTATAGGAGGGCATTAAGATCTGTCATTTTTCAATTTATTGTACGATCACATGAAGAAGAACAAGTTTTAGGCGGCTGGTTGGTTAAACTAGTCGGCATGGCTCCACATAGTTGAAAAAGTGGCCAAAGCCATGGTGCCAATGAACAAAATTGAGTCTGAGCAAGCCACCAGTACTGTGCCACAGAAACTAAACTAGACCAACTAATCGACTGACCTATCCCAAGAACGACTTAATGAACATGTGTTCCCACTCACCCATACCGGAGTCGACTATTTCAGACCCTTTGAAACAATTTCTTTCAACGCTCATTGAAGCGATGGTGCTGCCTCTTCACTTGTCTAACAACGAGAGCAGTACACATCAAAGTTGCACAGTCATTGAAGACGAGTCATGTCTAGCTGAAGTGACAAGATTCAGTGCAAGGCGTGGCTACTCGAGCGCCATCATCGGTGACAACGGAACGATTTTTGTTGGAGCAGCCAACAAACTGAGAGCATTCTTGACACAGAGGGACAAAGCTAAGATTGAGAGTGAATTTGCTAAAAAAAAAGAACGTTTGGAAAATCAATCCACCTGGAGATCCCCACTTTGGTGGAATCTGCAAGAAAATAGTTCAAAGTTGCAAGAAGGATATGAATGTAATCCTGGACAACGGCAGCTTCGTTGACAAGAGGCTCAGCACCACAAGGTGTATTGTAGAGCAAACACTCAACGCAACACCCCTGACAGCAATAAGTGACGACCATGAAGGTTTGACAGCACTCACGCCAAAGCTTTTCTTACTAGGACATGAGAACGCGAGTGCACAATTTATGCCATCCAGTGAACGCTACGATGATCTAAGAAAATCTTTCAAGATGTTCAAGAATATGCCGACATAATCTGGAAAAGATGAGCTCGAGAAGACCTACCACAAAGGAACCAGATATCGTGGGCAAAAGAACATGTGCAAAACCTGAAAGAAGGTGAACTTGTTTGGCTAGTAGATTACTCTGTGAAAAGCTGTGAGTACAAGGTGGGACAAATCTTTGAGATATTTACTGGGAACGACGGTGTTGTACTATAAAAAAGAGTGAAAATGGCACATGGAGAGCTGATCCGACCAGTCGTGAAGTTAGCGCCAGTATTCTATGATGGTGTTTCCAAGTTGGGAAACAGGACCGGCGATGTTGGCGCCAGTTCAAATCAGCAACAAGAGCCATTAGAAGTTGGCACCGACAATTTGTACATCGCTCGATTTTTGGAATGTTAAACCTGAGGAACCCGAGGTTATAGCAGATGGTTGGGTTACCCCTAAAGTATTCTTGGACAAAACGAACGTTATTTCATCAGACCCCAAAGTGTGGCTATTAGCACTTACATGGTGCAAAATTGGCACTTTTCCATATTTTATTAATTTTTGTGAAATTACTTAAAGTGTTTATTTTATGATGCCTTAGTGATCACTAAAGGTCAAACGCCATACTTTCAAGGCATTTAAAGCTACTTAAAAGCCAGCAGTGCTTATGTCAACAAACAATGCAACAATTGACATTTACTTTGTAAACAATCACCTATATCACTTTACTTGATTAGGCAATCGGAAACGAATAGCAATTATGTTATATATGATAATTGTACAATTATTTACTTTAACCTATCTGTTGTAATAGCGAAACCGAATTGTACTTAGAATCTTTAGAAATTGTTATACAGAGCAGTTGGCTCTCAGACTAGGAAAATTATTGATTCTGTAACAACTTTAGCTTTTTTTTGCTAATTTTTGATAGATCTTAAGTTATTGCGAGTTTCAAGCTAGTTGAGCTTACTTGACGGGACACTTGCAACACTACTAACACTAGCTGAAGCCTTACATACTTAACACGAGCTTGAACAAAAATTATCACTACGGCTTTTCTTAACTGCAATCAACGAAATTGAAGTTACCGTCCTTTGATACGTCCGAGCGACTAATTGTTTCGACAAGATTATTAGTAAACCGAACCCTGTGAACAAACAGGCCGGCGTAAAGCTCGGGAACCAGACTGTGATATATTGGTTCCACTGAGATTTCTAAGCAGCCGCGACATCGAACGTTTAGCTCCACATGGACAAAAATAACTAACACGCCCGCAAAGGCATCAAAAGAAAATTAATGAATACTTTTAAAATTTCAGGTTTTTGTCACCTCGAGCTGGAACACATGCTACTGGTTCAATAGCAAAAGATTTTACGTTGCGTTACCGATGTTTTTGGTTTAGTATTTTACACCAAGCACCAGCAATAGTTTTTTCGAAAACTTGTTTGGCTTCGCTCTCTTGCACATTTAGGGCGCGCTAAGACTTCTGCAGATAACGATTCTATACAAGCTGACAAGCGTAACGAACATAGTAAAAAGTTAGGCTGCTTGTCTAAGAAGCGTTAAAACATGCAAAGATGAGGATCTTAGGCATGCAAAAATGAAACGAAAAACAACAGAATTTAAGAATGAAGGAGAAAAAAGACAGAAGAAAGAGAAAAGAAGAGAGAAAAATTTAAAAAAAGTGCACGAGAGAAACAGAAAACAAGATACAGAGGAAAAGAGAATTGAAAGAAAAGAAAAAGACAAATGAAAGAGAAAACAAAACTAAAAAAGAGAAAAGCAAGAGAAGCGAGAGAGAGTGAGAAAAAATAAAGAAGACAAATGAAAAAGGAAAAAACACAGAAAATAAAAACGAGAAAAGAAAAGTGCAGGAGAATAAACAATTAAAGACAGAGAAGAACGAGAACAGAAAAATAAGTAAAAGAGAGAAAAGAAACCGAGGAAAGAAAGACAGAAACAAAAAAGACAAAAGAGAAAAGACAACGAAAATCAGGAGAGGAAAGAGAGAAAAACAAGAGATCAAGAGATGAAAGTGGAGATTAAAAAGAAAAGAAAAAAGGAAGGCAGAAAAGAAGAGAAAGAAAGAGAAAAACCAGAGAGAAAATGAAGGCAGAAAAGAAGGAAAGAATAGAAAAAGGAAGAAAGAAATAGAAAAGAAAGGCAGAAAAGGGAAAACGAAAGAAACGAAAAACAAAAACGACAGAGCAAGAGAAAAGAGAGATAGAAAAACGAGAGAAACGACTGAGAAGATTTAAAAAAACGAAATAGAGAAGAAGTGAAACGAAAGGAAAGAAAAGAAAGAAGAGACTAAAGAGAAAAAATGAACAAACGAAAAAGAACGACCGAAAATGAAGTCAGAATAAAGAAGACAACGAAAAGAGAGAAAAGAAGCGGAGGAAAAATAGAGAAAAAAATGAAAAAAAAAGAGAAACGCAAAACAGAAAAAACAGAAAAACAGAAAAAAAGACAAAAGAAAAGGAAAAATGGAAACGAAGTAGATAAGAAAAATAAAAAACAAAGGCAGAAAAAAGACAGAAGAAAAAGTAAAGAAAAAAGACAAGAAATATGAAAAAATAAAGGCAGAAAATAACATGAAACAAAAATAGAGAACGGAGTGACAGAAAAGAAAGACAAGTGAAAAAAAATACAGAACAGAATGAAGGAAGAAAAAGAGAAAAGCATGATAGAAAAAGAGAAAAAAGGAGTTAAAAAAAAGAAACGAAAGAAATGAAAGAAAGAAAACAAGAGGAAATGAAGGCAGAAAAAAAAGAAAAGCAGAAAAAGAGAAAATTTGAAAGGAAAGAATAGAAAGACAAAAGCGACAGAGAAAAGCAAGAGAAAAGACAGAGAAGATAGAGAATCGAAATAGAAAAAGGGTGAAAAGAATAGAAAAAATGACGAGAAACTAAAGAGAACAAAGAAAGAAACGAAAAAGAAAAACCGAAGGAGAAGTCAGAAGAAAGAAGACAACGGGAAGAAAGAAAAGAAAGAGAGAAAAAGGCATAGGAAAATTGGAGAAAAAAGAGATAAGAAAGAGAAACGCAAGAGAGAAAAGACAGAAAAAAAAACAAACGGACAGGAAAAATGGAAACGAATTAAATTAGGGAAATGGAAAACGATTAAAGAAAAAAAGGCAGAAGACAGAAGAAAAGTAAAGAAAAAAACAAGAAATATGGAAAAATAAAGCAGAAAAGAAGATGGAAAAAAAACAAAAAATAGAGAGAACGGATAAACTGTAAAAATACAAACAATAGAAAAAAGAAAGTCTGAACAGAATGAAAGAGAAAAGCATGAGATAAATGGCGAGAAAAAGCAAAAACACAAACAGAAGAGAAAAAAGCAGAAAAGAAAGATAACGGAAAATAGAAACGAAATACAAAGAAATAGAGGAAGAGCAAAAGAAGAGAAAAGAAAAACATGAAAACGACAAAAGCAAGAGAGAATGAAGACAGAAAAATGGAAAAGCAAGAAAAAGTTTGAAAGGAAAGAATAGAAAAAAAAATAAAATAGCAGATAAAACGAGAGAATAAATAGCCAAAAGAGAATCAGAAAACAAAAATAGGAAAAAACGAGAAGAGAAAGACAGCAAAAAAGAAAGAGAAAGAAACGAAAGATAACAAAGACACAGAAAAACAGGAGAAAAGAAAGATAGAAAATCGAGAGAAAAGGTGAAAACGATAAAGAAACGAAAGAGAGAAGTGGTTATAAGAAAGGAAAAAAGAATGAGAAACTAAAGAGAGAAAAGAAAGAAAGGAAAAAATGACCGAAAAGGAAGTCAGAAGAAACAACACAAGAGAGAACACAAATAGAGAAATAAAAGCAGAGAGAAAAAAGACAAAAAAAAACGAAAAGAAACAGAAACGGAAGAGAGAAAAGACAGAAAGAAAGACAAGTGTATGGAGAAAAAGGAAGCGGAGTAAAAAAGAAAAATGGAAATCGAAGACCGAAAGAAAGGACAGAGAAGAAAAAGTAAAGAGAAAAGACGAGAAAGATGAAAAATAAAGGAAGAAAAGAACATCAGAAAAAAAGAGAAAAAATAGAGAGAACGGAAAAACAGAAAAAAAAGTAAAACAAAATAGAAAGAGAATGACAGAACAGAACGAAAGAAGAAAGGGAGAAAAGCATGATAGCAAAGAAAGCAAAAATCAAACAAAAGAGAAAAAGGCAGAAAAGAAAGAGAAAAAAAAAGATAACCAATAGTAGAAACGAAATGAAGAAAGTGATAAAGGAAAGAAAAAGAGAAAGAAGAGCAACAAAAACAGAAAAGAAAGACTTGAAAGAGAAAAGATCTGACTTTGGGACTTAAAAGCAAATATAGAGTTACTTTTTCGCAGCCTAACTCCTCATTTGATCTTTAAAAAAATTGACAAAAACTGATCAATTTGTATAAACTTCAGTTGTTTAGAGAATGAGAACTATTATGAGAATGAGATCAAACAAAATTGATAAACAAAAACTGAAGCATAAGATCGTGTTAAAATCAAATCGGTCACGTTATCTTTTTGCTTAAAAGGTTCCAATTTAAAGAATTGCCACAAACTATGATGAGAATTTACAAACGTTACACGAAAGCATTACTATTAAAAAGATTGCCCCTACAGCAATACTATCTTGCTAATTTAAGGCCTTTTATAAGTCAAATTTAGTAATTGACCTTTTAGAGAACCTTCAGTCTTTTAATATCTGTGATGCGTCAGCATATGTCATTCGAAGACTAATTTCGTGTAAAAAATTTTTGATAATCGACTCATTAATTGGAATCATTGGCAGCATCTCAAAAGCAGGTTTTCATTTGTTTAACTAACTTCGCATCTGTAGATTTTTGGTCGTTGACACTTTTGGCAAAGCAGCTTTTCTATTATTGTGATCTTTTTGGTCAATGACCTTTTTGGATCCGCGGCAACTCAACAATTGACCTATATGAAATTTCGGTCATTTTATCTATGGCAACGGCAGTGTTCTGGTCATTGACATTTTTGGCAATTTCAAGCCTTTATTCATTGACCTTTCTGTATGCAAAACATAATGCTGCATCCAAGAGAAGCCTTAAAACATGTGAAGATTAGGCGGTTAAGCATATTGGTATAGGCATTCGAATTACGTGTAATATATAGAGATAGGTATAGATAGATAGATAACGACAAGAAAGACAAAAAAGTAAGAAAAGAGGAAGGAGTTTGAGAAAAGGTAAACGGGTGCGACGTTACTGGACAAAAATCCCGATAATCTACGCGCCTCGCCTGCTGCTTAGCTCAACTCACTGCGCTCCCGCTTCTCAACCCATAGACCCCGTTGAAGACCGACTGTTGTCAGTCGTTTTCTCAGAAAACCATGTTTAAGGGACGTTAAAACATGAAAAGGTAGGCGCTTAAAGATGGTGTCTTGTTGTCGACAATGAATAAATAAATATATAATCGCGCTCTTTATCTTTGCTGATTGCTTTCTGTTGTCGCTTGCAATTAAATTTGTTTCCTCCGCTGAGCCGATGAAGAAAATCATAAAAACGAGCAAAAATTGAAAGAACCCGAGCAGCTGTTGGCTGTATAGTAACTATTCTCCTTGATGCTACGTTAAAAAACTAAAACGCGTTTCCAAGCGGGAGATAAAACGTTCAATAAATGTTTCTTTTTCTGTTTACATTTCTCGTGAGAAAGGCAAGTCGAGTTTTAATACTGCATAGCTTCTCTTCCTCTTATATGACCCGGTTTGACAAAAAATTGGAAAAAGATGTTAGATGAGCAGTGAAAAGTATTTTTTCGCCGCAAATTTCGTGGATAATTTTGCGATAAAATGCGGTAAACTTTTGTTATATCACCGCTTGAGTAAGCGCTGAATTTACAAAAATTCACCCCAATTCACAACTTACTACAAATTACCGGCCTTGCACGTATTCGAACCTCTCACCTCATGCATGTCAGCCACTTCTTTTTCCACTGCACCGCCGCTCTCTAACTTTTTGAGTATTTGTTTTGAAACTAAATCAAATTGAGTCTTTCTTTAAAACATGTGCGTTGAATTTTTCTAAGATTAGCGGTGCAATTACAAATTTTAGCAATAAAATCTGATGATCTTTTGTAAGTTCAGCGCTTACTCTATTGGTTAAATTACATAAATTCACCGCTGAAAAAGATTGTGTTATTTCAGCACTAAGCTAACCGGTGAATTCAGTAATTTTTGCTGAATTCACTGCTGATCTCACACAATTTTAACACTTTTTTGAGCGGTATTTTCATGCAATTTCATCACCACGTTAAGGGGAAAATTGAAGTAATTCCACCACATTCACTGCTGATCGCACATAATTTTAAATTTTTTTCTCAGCATGAATTCATTTAATTTCACCATCAAGTTAAGCGGTGAAATTATGTAAATTCACTATCTTCACTGCTGATCTCATACAATTTTATCACTTTCTTCCACGAAGAAAAATTAATTATTTTCACGACTAATTTAAGCTGTTAAATTTTGTAAATTGACCGCATTCACCGCTTGTTTGACTTAATTGGACACTTTTCCAAAGGAGTGAAATTACGTAATTTCACTGCAAAATTCAGTGGTAAAATTGTGTCAAGGCTTCCATGCGATATATTTCAACTCTACCAAGCAATAAATTTCTTGTCTTCGCATTCACCGCCTGATATATGTATTTTCACCGCATTCACCGCTTATTTTACAAAATTTTCAACTTTCACCGCTTATCTTTTGGCGTCGATACCTCAACCCGTGGATGAAAAAAGCTGTTTCACTGATTCAGGAACAAATGAGCGGGACATGATTATAAAATAAATCGAAACTCAAAGAGCAAGCCAAAATAAACTACTCTTGTCCAGTACTCAGTTCAGTCTCCCCTAAATGAAACAAAAAATCGGAGAATTTGCGGTTCGGACATATTTATCAAATTGTTACTCGGAAAAGAATTTTGGAAATGGGATAAAAAAACAATATAAGCATTCAAATATTTTTTTTGTCTTTACGCTCTAGAGGTACACCCAAATCGTCACTGGCAAACATGCACGATCTGAGTATCACTTTTCGTTTCTCTATGTTAATGCATTGAAAATGCTACAAAATCTGCTCGAATTATGTATCTTTTTGCAAGCATGGTAACTCTATTTTGCACTGAGTGCATCTAATTAGGCCTAATTTAAAGCGCGTTTATTAGTTGACAGCAATTAAGTGATTAAAAAAGGTTTACAGTTTGAAAATAGACCATATGAGGCTCAAATTTATGACAAAGTTTTCATTTGAAGTGAGTTGTAGGTCAGGAAATGGAATTGGCAACTATTCTTTCATGAATTTTTAGGCTTTTCGTTGTCTTCAAGAGACATTGTTTGAGATAATTTTATTAAAATTTGAGAAATCAAATTATTTCTGAAAAAACCCTCATTTTCATGTTTTTCGTTACTAATTTTCTATGGTTGAATTGGTTAACTCATCAAAAAAGTCAACATTTAAGTAAATTTTTCCACCTATAAAACGAAGGTTCGTCCTGTAGCGACCTAATAGTTCTTTTTATTTGCCAAAACAAGAAAAAATTGGAGAGACGGAAATTTCGGTAAAAATGGCATGTGAATTGACTATTAACTTTTTCTTGCTAAATTTGGCTTAATGAGCGATATGCATTCGAATATAGCAAATGAATTGTTAAATTGAGTTTGTTTAACATTTTTGCCACCACTTACAGATTTTTAGGTGTTAACAATTTTTTCTGAAAAATCCCTCAATTCGGCGGTTGTTTTGATTGTCCCTTTTTATCTGATTCCCTGAATTGCTTCTTTTTTGCGACCCCTTTTTGACCCCATTGACCCCTTTTTGCGACTTTTTACAGGTTGGCTGGGGTCTACTGACTTTTGAATCGACATTTTATTGCGCCTGTTTACAGGTTTATGGTTGTCTAATAAATTTTTTGGTATAAAGAGGCTTCAAAAAGAAACACTGTGTCAGGAAATTAAACGTGAACAATTACGCATAAAATGATTCCAGCTCTATTCGAGAAATAGTTTAACAAAAACAAACTCTTACTACTAATTCTATTTATTACTTCGTCTTCAAAGCTGTTTGTATTTAAATCACTTCAAGCTTTAAAAGCTTTATTTCAAAAATTTTTAAAGTGCTTTGATTAAAAAAGTAATGAATCACTGTTGTGCTCAAAAAGCGCGCATTTAGTTAGGCTCAATTGCGGATTAGAGATACTTTTAACGCATACTTTTAAAAATTGATAAGTAAAATGAGCAGAAACGTGCTGTAAGACTTGTCGACTATTTTACAATTTTATAGTATTTTTATTTCGCAAACATGGCGAAACTCTTTTTGCGAAAAGTAAGATACAAAGCTTGTCTCCGAATTCACTGTTATGTATCTATTTTTTGCGCGATTTTTACTAAAGCGGAAATTTCGGTTTATACCTCCGCGTCGCAATTCAATTTCGATTCCCTAATATGAGCATTACGTTTAATTAGGCTCAATTGCGGATTAGAGATACTTTTAATGCATACTTTTTAAAAATTGATACCTAAAATGAGCGGAAACGTGCTATAAGACTTGTCACGTATTTTACACTTTTATAGTATTTCTATTTCGCAAACATGATACAACCCCTTTTGCGGAAAGTAAGATACAAAGCTTGTCTCAGAATTTACTTTTATTTATCTATTTTTCGCGCGATTTTTACTAAAGCGGAAATTTCGGTTTATACCTCTGCGTCGCAATGCTAATTCGATTCCCTAGTGAGAACATTACTAAAACTCAAGTGCTGTTGTTTTTTATTCTGATTTTGAAAAATTATCCTGGTCCTGTTAAATGGTTCCCTGGTGTTGCATTTGATCCATTGATTGAATTTAAGGACTTACCTTTTCATGTTTCATTCATTAATCGTCCAGATTTTAAGACCGGCTTGCCTAACGCTCAAAATTGTTATCATTCACTGATGCACTGCTTTGATTGAACACCATGACCTCGGTTCATCTTCACACTTATTCGAACGAAACTTTTATTTTCCCGCCTGAATCTTAAACTAACTAAAGAATTGGTGGGCAAACTTACATTTTCTAAATGCTCATAACAAATAGACTTCACAGCAACTAAAGGGAGCAGTCTCAAGAGGTTTGATGTCTCAGTTTGATCTGTTAATTAATTTTTGGAGATGTTGAGAAATTTCTTTTTTACGAAGTATCCCCAGTTAAGAATTCGACTTATCAAAAGACTTTATCTATTACTTCTCGTACTACAAGTACAACTACTACTACTACTACTACTACTACTACTACTACTACTACTACTACTACTACTACTACTACTACTACTACTACTACTACTACTACTACTACTACTACTACTACTACTACTACTACTACTACTACTACTACTACTACTACTACTACTACTACTACTACTACTACTACTACTACTACTACTACTACTACTACTACTACTACTACTACTACTACTACTACTACTACTACTACTACTACTACTACTACTGCTACTACTACTACTACTACTACTACTACTACTACTACTACTACTACTACTACTACTACTACTACTACTGCTACTACTACTACTACTACTACTACTACTACTACTACTACTACTACTACTACTACTACTACTACTACTACTACTGTTTCAACACTTTAATTCCAAATATGAAATAAAGGCACGGTTGGCAACAAATACAAACAAAACAAGAAGAGTTATTTGTTTGGTTATTCTGTGAAGTGCTGTACGACGAAATTGTTGAAGGCATTCTTTGACCCGGTTGCTGCTTTCTCCTTCAATCTGGTGAACGATACTTTGTTTCGTATACAGTCTCCTTCGATTTGACTCATCCACGTTTTCCGTTGCCCCCCAGGAGCGCGTCTAGCATGGACGTATTGATCGGGCGGGTCCCAATCGAAGGCACTGCGGGCTAATCTTCCTGGTTCCATTCTCTGGATGTGTCCGTACCATTTTATCCGTTTGAGCATGATCATCGTGGATGGTTGGGGCATTCGTGATCTTGACATAATTTCTTCGTTCGTTGCTTTCTCCAGATATGACACACGTAGAATTCTCCGAAGACAACCACAGTGGAAACTCTCAAGTTTTCTCTCCATTAATTTCGAAAGAGTCCAAGTCTCTGAGCTGTACAGCACGGCTGATAAAACGAGTGCTTTGTACAAATTGCACTTGAGGTGCACGCTGAGCTGCTTGCTCTTCCAGAGATTTTGGAAGTTAGCAAACCGTTGTCTACCTTCTGCAAGTTTGCAATTGACTTCCTGCAGGTCTCCATGCTTGAGGCTGACATATGATCCGAGATACTTGAACGCTTCTATGTTTTCAAACTCGTTTCCGAGAACATCTTGTACTTTGCAGGAAAACACGCGTGTGGCAACTGCTTTAGGTCTGCCACAGTATCTCGATTTGTGAACTTTTCGGCCATTGACTGTTTTGAACTTTCTTTCACACTTGTCACAGGTAAGGCTCGCTTCTAGTTGCTCGAACTTTGACTTGTCGACGACATTCTTTGACAAACCAGCTTTGCAGAATCTTGTTTGGTGCACTTTGCGTCCGGCAACTGTACTGAATTGCCGCTGACAATTCTGACATCTTAAAGACTCTTGGTCAGCCACCACTGACCGACTCTCATTTTCTAGCGACTCTGAATCTGCTACCGCAGATTGTTGTTGTGAAGCTACCAACGCTGGCTGAGCCACCGCTAAGCTTTTCAATCTTAGCTTCCGGCCATCTTGTGTTTCGAACCAGCCGCTTTCTTTTTCGTTCCCAGCAGCACCTCCGTGCTGATGGTTAGTCGTGACTGGCTAGATGTCTCTGCCAGGAGTCCTAGTTTGCCTTTATGTGTTCCAGTGAGTATCTCCACGTTCTGTTGGATACTAGGCACTGCAACAACATTTGGGCTGTCGCACTTTACGCCCATATTCTTTGTTTTGGCCACATTAATCTTCAGACCAGCGGCTTCCGCAAGGGCCTCGATTCGATGTAGGTTTTCTTGCACCTCACTGTCAGAGACCCCCACGAGAGCAACATCATCAGCAAAATCTAAGTCAGCCACCAATCTCCCAATGTCTAATCCTCCATGCACCGAGTTAGCCAAAATGTAGTTGATGACAAGGCCGAATAGGATTGGGGACCACACATCACCCTGCCTAACGCCCGTTCTGACATCAAATAAGCGTCCTTTCTCACCTTCGGCTTTGACTCGACATTTGAATCCATCATAGCTGTTTCTTATGATGTTTATCACTTTTTGCGGAAGACCATAATGTTTCATTATCTGGTACATCTGCTCACGATCGACAGAATCGAATGCCGCTCGAAAGTCTATGAAACAAAAGCTAATATCCAATTGAAACGCCATTGATTTCTCTATTATTTGACGCAGGGCAAAGAGTTGATCGGCGCATCCTCTGCTTTTTCTGAAGCCGCACTGCTCTTCCCTTAAGACGCGATCCACTGAATCTTCGGATCCACGGAAGCGAACACTTTGCCTGGTACTGACAATAGAGAGATCCCTCGGTGGTTCGAACACTCTGACCTCTTTCCTTTACTCTTGTATAATGGGAC
This sequence comes from Convolutriloba macropyga, assembly GCF_964194025.1. Taxonomy (NCBI): domain Eukaryota; kingdom Metazoa; phylum Xenacoelomorpha; order Acoela; family Convolutidae; genus Convolutriloba; species Convolutriloba macropyga. The sequence continues at coordinate 26,220,361 of NC_134473.1, forward strand.
AATTTCTGCTACCTTCCAGTCATCGGGCAGAACTTCCGTCGACCAACACTTATCTATGATGTCCCAGAGCCACTCGACAATACCCTTGTGTGCTTTCAACATCTCACAGGAAATGTTATCGGGTCCACTTGCCTTGCCATTCTTCAACCTGCGGACAGCTTCAAGCACTTCTTCAAATCGAATTGGGCTCAGGTCAATCGACAAGCTTTCAGCTGCTTCTTCGGGATCCAATCTCGTACTGCAACTGGATGTTGAGGGATTCAGGAGTTGACTAAAATGTTCCGTCCAGCGTTCAAGTCGTTCCTCTTTCGTCCGTAAGTTGACGCCAGTGCTTGAAACTAATTTGGTCAACTGGGGACTCCAGTTTCGGCAAATCTGCTGTGATGCCCCAAAAACCTCCTTCAAGTTGCCTCTGTCCGCAAAGCTCTGCACTTCTTGGCCTTTGCGTTCAAGCCATGCCCGTTTGTCTGCACGTAGAGCTTTTCTGACTTCCTTACAGCAGTTTGTGAACTCTAACAACGCCACCGCGCTGCTGTGTTTCTTCAACTGTAGATCAGCTCGTTTCCGGATAAGTTCCAGAGAATCTGGAGAAATCCAAGGTTTGTTCACTCGCTTGTCCGGAAGGAGGCATTTCACTGCTGCTTGGTTCAGGGCTTTTCGAAAATTGTCCCAAGACTGCTCTGTATTCTCGAAATCGCCGCTCTTATCCAGATGTAACTTGACCTCCTGCGTGAATAAGTCACGCGTTGTTTCATCTTGCAGCTTTGCAGAGCTGATTCTGGGCGTGAAACATGGCTTTTTAGACAAAAGTTTCATAGATACTTCCGCAATGACCAGTTCATGATCGGTAATTGTGGTTTTCCCTCTTCTGGTCCTCACATTCGTCAGACATCCTCTGTATCTCTCTGCAAACAGAATGTGATCCAGCATCTTTTTTCGACAACTCGGATCGGGAGGGTTGTAGGTGTACCGATGCACTTGTCGATGCTGGAACCATGTACCACCTACGAGCAATTTGTGTGAAGTGCAAAATGATAACAACTTTTCCGAGTTTTCATTTTCTTCACCCATTCCAAACGGGCCTCTGCAGCTCATGGTGTCATTCAACTGGTGTCCAGGCTCTGCATTGAGGTCACCGATGACACAAATACGCTCCCTATGTTTGAAGCTGGAAACTAGGTCTGAAAGTTGACTCCAAAACAAATCCTTCTCTTGGAGACTAGCTTCATTCGTAGGTGCGTAGCAGACAACAACAGCTAGATTGGCTCTCCTCCGAGCCGCGAACTTGACGTAGCAAATACGTTCACTTAGAGCCACTTGTTCTACGATGCTGTTTATCAATGACTTCTTTACAGCAACGCCCACTCCTCCTTGTCTCGACTTTACACCAGACAACCACGAGTCAGACAGGTAGAGCTTGTGGTCTCCGAGATCAATTTCTTGCTCCTGCAATCTCGTCTCCTGCACTCCCAGAATATCCAACTTGTATTGCGTCATATCCATTTTCAAAGCCTCTACAGATCCGGCTTGGGTCAGTGTTCTGACGTTTAAAGTTGCAATTCTGAGTTGGTTCCTCGGGAGATTCTTAGCACCCCTTACCCGGGACTCGGGGCCATGGTTGAATGTACTCATTGCTTTGGTGTTTGAAGGCTGAGATACGACTAGTTGCGCCACAAACTAGAAGACCAGTGCCTCGTTAGCTCGACCATGTGAGCGGAGAGCCGCAGCACATGACCTACACCCAGGGGACACCACGTGGAGGTGAGGTTGGATTTTGTCCCCCACTACTACTACTACTACTACTACTACTACTACTACTACTACTACTACTACTACTACTACTACTACTACTACTACTACTACTACTACTACTACTACTACTACTACTACTACTACTATTACTACTGTTTGAACACTTAAATTCCATAAAGAAATAAAGGAACAATGACAATAAGTACAAACAAGTTAATTGAATGCATATAAGTTTGAGCTTATCTGGGTTTTTTTAATCCAGGAAATGCTGTTCGACAAAACTGTTGAAGCTGGATTCAGCCTCTCTTTTCGCTTTCTGTCGTAAGGTGATGTAGCTCATGTTGTTCCTTGAGCAATCTTCTTCAAGTTGATCCATCCACGTCTTGCGTTGACCCCCTGGAGCTCGTTTAGCATATCGATATTTTTCTGTCGGCTCCCAGGTGAAGGCTCGGAGCGCTAGACGATCGTCATTCATCCTTAGGATATGGCCAAACCATTTCAACCGTTTAATCATGATCATTGCAGAAAGTGTCGACATACGTTATCTAGCCAGTACTTCTTCATTTGTCACCCTCTCCAGATATGAAAAACATAGTATCCTTCGCAGACAACTGGTGTGAAAACTCTCAAGTTTTCTTTGCGTTGATTTATTCATGGTCCTCGTTTCAGAGCTATATAAGACCACTGATAACACGAGAGCTCTGTATAACTTGTATTTGAGGGGAATACTAAGTTGTTTGCTCTTCCAAAGCTTCTGAAAGCTCGCAAATCGCTGTCTCCCTTCCGCCAGCTTGACACTGATTTCCTCTAGGTCACCATGTTGCAAGCTCACGAAGGAACCGAGATACTTGAAAGCTTCTACATTTTCAAACTCCACTCCATCTCGATCGTGGACATTGCAGGAGAAAATGCGAGATCTTCCAGCCTTTTCTCTGCCGCAGTATCGTGACTCGTGAATTCGTCGGCCTTTCACAGTTGCGAATTTCCTAGTGCACCTCTGACAAGTGAGGCTTTTCTCTAGCCCAACAAACTTTGACGCGCTGTCTTTGACCCTCTTCGAATTCTTAGATTTGCAGAATCTGGCTTCATGCACTTTGCAGCCTCTTGCAGTGTCGAAGCGACGTTTACAACCTGAACATACACAACTATCGTCATCAGAGACCGCAGATGATCTTTTATTCGCCGTAGACACTAGATCAGCAACCACTGACCTCTCGTCGCTGCTAACTGTCACAAGCTCAGCCTCCACTGAACTCTTCAGTCTCAGTTTCTCACCAGCTAGTGTCTCGAACCAGCCCGCATTCTTCTTCTTGCCCACCAGCACCTCTCTGCCAATGAGTAGTCGGGATTGGTTTTCGGCCTCAATGAGAGTCCCAAAACAGCCTTTGCGGTTTCCTGTAAGAACTTCCACGTTCCTTTGAGCAATGGGTACACTGGCTGCGGGTTTTTCGCATTTAACACCCATAATCTTTGTCTTCCCAACATTGATCATTAGGCCAACAGCCTCGGCTAAAGATTCAATTCTATGTAGATTTGCTTGAACTTCGGAATCAGAGACGCCCAATAGGGCAACATCATCGGCGAAGTCAAGATCAGCAACACAGCGTCCAATGTCGATTCCTCCTTGAACTGAATTAGCCAACACATAGTTTATCACAAGGCCAAAGAGAATAGGCGACCATACATCACCCTGGCGAACACCAGTTTTTACGTCGAACATCTGGCCCTTCTCGCCCTCTGTCTTGACGCAGCACTTGAAGCCTTCGTAACTGTTGCGGATGACATTCACAACTTTTTGTGGGAGCCCGTAATGTTTCATTATCTTGTACATCATCTCGCGGTCCACCGAATCGAATGCAGCGCGGAAGTCAATGAAACAAAAACTGACTTCCAATTGGAAGGCCATGCATTTCTCTAGTATTTGCCTCAACGCAAACAATTGGTCAGTGCAGCCCCTGCTTTTTCGGAATCCGCATTGTTCTTCTCTGAGCACTTGATCAAGTGCATCTTTGCATCTATTCAGGATGATTGACGCAAAAACTTTTCCAGGTACCGAGAGCAGTGAGATTCCGCGATAGTTCCCACACTCAGATCTTTTTCCTTTGCTTTTGTATAGCGGGACAATTTCTGCTAACTTCCAGTCTTGTGGAAGATTTTCTTCAGTCCAGCACTTGTTGACAATGTCTCAAAGCCATTCAGCGATTCCAATATGCGACTTTAGCATTTCGGCAGAAATATCGTCTGGTCCACTTGCTTTACCGTTTTTCAGTTTACGCACGGCATTTAGAACCTCATCAAACAAAATTGGACCTAGGTCTATTTCAAGACTCTCGGATGCTTCCACTATGCTCAATACAGAATTGCCGCTTGTCGTGGTTGGATTTAACAGATGCTTAAAGTGCTCGGTCCAACGTTCCAACCTTTCTTCTTTTGTTTTCAGAGGATCGCCTGTGGTTGAAACTAGTTTACTTATATGAGGACTCCACTTCCGGCATAACTGTTTTGACTCCCCAAACACTTCTTTCAGGTCACCTTTGTCTGAGTGATCTTGTATTGTTTCACCTTTGTCTTTCAGCCACTGTCTTTTGTCAGATCTTAACGCTTTTCGTACTTCTTTGCAGCAGTTAGAGAACACTAGCAGCGCCTCCGCGCTACTATGCTTCCTCAACTGTAACTCGGCCCGTTTCCTAATCAAAGCCGGCGTTTCAACTCTAATCCAGGGTTTGTGCACACGCTTTTCGGGGATGAGTAGTTTTGTTGCCGCTGCATTAAGAGCCGTTCGAAAATTTGCCCAACATTGTTCTACGCCTTCTACAATATCGCTCTCATCAAGATAGCGTTTCACTTATGCGCAGAAAGCTTCACGCGTGACTTCATCGCGCAACTTGGTAGAGCAGACTTTCGGTTGACTGCGTGGCTTATGTGCCACTACTTCGAATCGCACTTCGGCAATGACCATTTCGTGATCGGTGAGAGTGATCTTTCCCCTCCTTGTCCTAACGTTGTGCAAACAACTCCTGTGCCTCGAACCGAATAAGATATGATCTAACATCTTCTTTCGCATCTGTTGGTCAGGTGGGTTAATTGTATACCGGTGCACTAACCGGTGTCGAAACCAGGTTCCACCAATCAACAGGTCATGAGAGACACAAAAGGACAACAATTTTTCTGAGTTATCATTCTCCTCGCCCACTCCAAAGGGGCCTCGGCAAGGCATGTTGACATCTGATTGTTGACCAGGTTCCGCATTGAAGTCTCCGACGAGGCAGACTCTCTCCCTTTGTTTGAAACTGGATACCAAGCTGCTCAACTGATTCCAAAAATTGTCTTTCGCTAAGTCGTCAGCTTCATTTGTGGGCGCATAACACACAATCACAACAAGGTTAGCTCGTCTCTGAGCTGCAAATTTCACATAAGCCGTTCGCTCACTAACAGCAACTTGCTCAATTAAGCTACCGACAAGTCTTTTCGTCACTGCAATACCAACCCCTCCTTGTCTAGCTTTTGCAGTCGATAGCCAGGAGTCAGTGAGGAAGAGCTTGTGGTCGCCAAGATCTATTTCCTGCTCCTCCAGTCTCGTTTCTTGCACTCCCAGAACGTCCAACTTGTACTTCTTCAGGTCCATTTTCAGGCTTTCCAGTGAACCTGATTGAGCCAGTGTTCTGACATTGAGGGTTTTAATTCTGAGATTATTCCACGGGAGATTCTTCGCACCCCTTACCCGGGACTCGGGGCCATTTGTGTTTGAACTCATTGCATTGGGTTTTAAGGCTAATATACAACTAGTCGCGCCACCAACTAGAGGACCCTTGCCTCGTTAGCTCGGTGGTACTATGCATCTGCCCTACGGGCAGCCGCTGCACCACTTACCCCAGGGACACCGCGGGGAGGGGAGGTTGGATATTGCCCCCCACTATTACTACTACTACTACTACTACTACTACTACTACTACTACTACTACTACTACTACTACTACTACTACTACTACTACTACTACTACTACTACTACTACTACTACTACTACTACTACTACTACTACTACTACTACTACTACTACTACTACTACTACTACTACTACTACTACTACTACTACTACTACTGTTTCAACACTTTAATTCCAAATATGAAATAAAGGCACGATTGGCAACAAATACAAACAAAACAAGAAGAGTTATTTGTTTGGTTATTCTGTGAAGTGCTGTACGACGAAATTGTTGAAGGCATTCTTTGACCCGGTTGCTGCTTTCTCCTGCAATCTGGTGAACGATACTTTGTTTCGTACACAGTCTCCTTCGATTTGACTCATCCACGTTTTCCGTTGCCCCCCAGGAGCGCGTCTAGCATGGACGTATTGATCGGGCGGGTCCCAATCGAAGGCACTGCGGGCTAATCTTCCTGGTTCCATTCTCTGGATGTGTCCGTACCATTTTATCCGTTTGAGCATGATCATCGTGGATAGTTGGGGCATTCGTGATCTTGACATAATTTCTTCGTTCGTTGCTTTCTCCAGATATGACACACGTAGAATTCTCCGAAGACAGCCACAGTGAAAACTCTCAAGTTTTCTCTCCATTAATTTCGAAAGAGTCCAAGTCTCTGAGCTGTACAGCACGGCTGATAAAACGAGTGCTTTGTACAAATTGCACTTGAGGTGCACGCTGAGCTGCTTGCTCTTCCAGAGATTTTGGAAGTTAGCAAACCGTTGTCTACCTTCTGCAAGTTTGCAATTGACTTCCTGCAGGTCTCCATGCTTGAGGCTGACATATGATCCGAGATACTTGAACGCTTCTATGTTTTCAAACTCGTTTCCGAGAACATCTTGTACTTTGCAGGCAAACACGCGTGTGGCAACTGCTTTAGGCTTGCCACAGTATCTCGATTGGTGAACTTTTCGGCCATTGACTGTTTTTAACTTTCTTTCACACTTGTCACAGGTAAGGCTCGCCTCTAGTTGCTCGAACTTTGACTTGTCGACGACATTCTTTGACAAACCGGCTTTGCAGAATCTTGTTTGGTGCACTTTGCGTCCGGTAACTGTACTGAATTGCCGCTGACAATTCTGACATCTTAAAGACTCTTGGTCAGCCACCACTGACCGACTCTCATTTTCTAGCGACTCTGAATCTGCTACCGCAGATTGTTGTTGTGAAGCTACCAACGCTGGCTTAGCCACCGCTAAGCTTTTGAATGTTAGCTTCCGGCCATCTTGTGTTTCGAACCAGTCCGCTTTCTTTTTCGTTCCCAGCAGCACCTCCGTGCTGATGGTTAGTCGCGACTGGCTAGATGTCTCTGCCAGGAGTCCTAGTTTGCCTTTATGTGTTCCAGTGAGTATCTCCACGTTCTGTTGGATACTAGGCACTGCAACAACATTTAGGCTGTCGCATTTTACGCCCATATTCTTTGTTTTGGCCACATTAATCTTCAGACCAGCGGCTTCCGCAAGGGCCTCGGTTCGATGTAGGTTTTCTTGCACCTCACTATCTGAGACCCCCACGAGAGCAACATCATCAGCAAAATCTAAGTCAGCCACCAATCTCCCAATGTCTAATCCTCCATGCACCGAGTTAGCCAAAATGTAGTTGATGACAAGGCCGAATAGGATTGGGGACCACACATCGCCCTGCCTAACGCCCGTTCTGACATCAAATAAGCGTCCTTTCTCACCTTCGGCTTTGACTCGACATTTGAATCCATCATAGCTGTTTCTTATGATGTTTATCACTTTTTGCGGAAGACCATAGTGTTTCATTATCTGGTACATCTGCTCACGATCGACAGAATCGAATGCCGCTCGAAAGTCTATGAAACAAAAGCTAATATCCAATTGAAACGCCATTGATTTCTCTATTATTTGACGCAGGGCAAAGAGTTGATCGGCGCATCCTCTGCTTTTTCTGAAGCCGCACTGCTCTTCCCTTAAGACGCGATCCACTGAATCTTTGCATCGATTGAGAATAACGGAAGCGAACACTTTGCCTGGTACTGACAATAGAGAGATCCCTCGGTGGTTCGAACACTCTGACCTCTTTCCTTTACTCTTGTATAATGGGACAATTTCTGCTACCTTCCAGTCATCGGGCAGAACTTCCGTCGACCAACACTTATCTATGATGTCCCAGAGCCACTCGACAATACCCTTGTGTGCTTTCAACATCTCACAGGAAATGTTATCGGGTCCACTTGCCTTGCCATTCTTCAACCTGCGGACAGCTTCAAGCACTTCTTCAAATCGAATTGGGCTCAGGTCAATCGACAAGCTTTCAGCTGCTTCTTCGGGATCCAATCTCGTACTGCAACTGGATGTTGAGGGATTCAGGAGTTGACTAAAATGTTCCGTCCAGCGTTCAAGTCGTTCCTCTTTCGTCCGTAAGTTGACGCCAGTGCTTGAAACTAATTTGGTCAACTGGGGACTCCAGTTTCGGCAAATCTGCTGTGATGCCCCAAAAACCTCCTTCAAGTTGCCTCTGTCCGCAAAGCTCTGCACTTCTTGGCCTTTGCGTTCAAGCCATGCCCGTTTGTCTGCACGTAGAGCTTTTCTGACTTCCTTACAGCAGTTTGTGAACTCTAACAACGCCACCGCGCTGCTGTGTTTCTTCAACTGTAGATCAGCTCGTTTCCGGATAAGTTCCAGAGAATCTGGAGAAATCCAAGGTTTGTTCACTCGCTTGTCCGGAAGGAGGCATTTCACTGCTGCTTGGTTCAGGGCTTTTCGAAAATTGTCCCAAGACTGCTCTGTATTCTCGAAATCGCCGCTCTTATCCAGATGTAACTTGACCTCCTGCGTGAATAAGTCATGGTGTCATTCAACTGGTGTCCAGGCTCTGCATTGAGGTCACCGATGCGGACTAGTTGCGCCACAAACTAGAAGACCAGTGCCTCGTTAGCTCGACCATGTGAGCGGAGAGCCGCAGCACACGACCTACCCCCAGGGGACACCACGTGGAGGTGAGGTTGGATTTTGTCCCCTACTCCCCTACTACTACTACTGCTACTACTACTACTACTACTACTACTACTACTACTACTACTACTACTACTACTACTACTACTACTACTACTACTACTACTACTGTTACTATTAATACTACTGCTGCTACTACTACTATAACTACTAATACTACTACTACTACTACTACTACTACTACTACTACTACTACTACTACTACTACTACTACTACTACTACTACTACTACTAATACTACTACTACTACTACTACTACTGTTTCCACACTTTAATTCCAAATATGAAATAAAGGCACGGTTGGCAACAAATACAAACAAAACAAGAAGAGTTATTTGTTTGGTTATTCTGTGAAGTGCTGTACGACGAAAAGGTTGAAGGCATTCTTTGACCCGGTTGCTGCTTTCTCCTGCAATCTGGTTAACGATACTTTGTTTCGTACACAGTCTCCTTCGATTTGACTCATCCACGTTTTCCGTTGCCCCCCAGGAGCGCGTCTAGCATGGACGTATTGACCGGGCGGGTCCCAATCGAAAGCACTGCGGGATAATCTTCCTGGTTCCATTCTCTGGATGTGTCCGTACCATTTTATCCGTTTGAGCATGATCATCGTGGATAGTTGGGGCATTCGTGATCTTGACATAATTTCTTCGTTCGTTGCTTTCTCCAGATATGACACACGTAGAATTCTCCGAAGACAACCACAGTGGAAACTCTCAAGTTTTCTCTCCATTAATTTCGAAAGAGTCCAAGTCTCTGAGCTGTACAGCACGGCTGATAAAACGAGTGCTTTGTACAAATTGCACTTGAGGTGCACGCTGAGCTGCTTGCTCTTCCAGAGATTTTGGAAGTTAGCAAACCGTTGTCTACCTTCTGCAAGTTTGCAATTGACTTCCTGCAGGTCTCCATGCTTGAGGCTGACATATGATCCGAGATACTTGAACGCTTCTATGTTTTCAAACTCGTTTCCGAGAACATCTTGTACTTTGCAGGAAAACACGCGTGTGGCAACTGCTTTAGGTTTGCCACAGTATCTCGATTGGTGAACTTTTCGGCCATTGACTGTTTTGAACTTTCTTTCACACTTGTCACAGGTAAGGCTCGCTTCTAGTTGCTCGAACTTTGACTTGTCTACGACATTCTTTGACAAAGCGGCTTTGCAGAATCTTGTTTGGTGCACTTTGCGTCCGGTAACTGTACTGAATTGCCGCTGACAATTCTGACATCTTAAAGACTCTTGGTTAGCCACCACTGACAGACTCTCATTTTCTAGCGACTCTGAATCTGCTACCGCAGATTGTTGTTGTGAAGCTACCAACGCTGGCTTAGCCACCGCTAAGCTTTTCAATCTTAGCTTCCGGCCATCTTGTGTTTCGAAACAGCCCGCTTTCTTTTTCGTTCCCAGCAGCACCTCCGTGCTGATGGTTAGTCGCGACTGGCTAGATGTCTCTGCCAGGAGTCCTAGTTTGCCTTTATGTGTTCCAGTGAGTATCTCCACGTTCTGTTGGATACTAGGCACTGCAACAACATTTGAAACGCCATTGATTTCTCTATTATTTGACGCAGGGCAAAGAGTTGATCGGCGCATCCTCTGCTTTTTCTGAAGCCGCACTGCTCTTCCCTTAAGACGCGATCCACTGAATCTTTGCATCGATTGAGAATAACGGAAGCGAACACTTTGCCTGGTACTGACAATAGAGAGATCCCTCGGTGGTTCGAACACTCTGACCTCTTTCCTTTACTCTTGTATAATGGGACAATTTCTGCTACCTTCCAGTCATCGGGCAGAACTTCCGTCGACCAACACTTATCTATGATGTCCCAGAGCCACTCGACAATACCCTTGTGTGCTTTCAACATCTCACAGGAAATGTTATCGGGTCCACTTGCCTTGCCATTCTTCAACCTGCGGACAACTTCAAGCACTTCTTCAAATCGAATTGGGCTCAGGTCAATCGACAAGCTTTCAGCTGCTTCTTCGGGATCCAATCTCGTACTGCAACTGGATATTGAGGGATTCAGGAGTTGACTAAAATGTTCCGTCCAGCGTTCAAGTCGTTCCTCTTTCGTCCGTAAGTTGAAGCCAGTGCTTGAAACTAATTTGGTCAACTGGGGACTCCAGTTTCGGCAAATCTGCTGTGATGCCCCAAAAACCTCCTTCAAGTTGCCTCTGTCCGCAAAGCTCTGCACTTCTTGGCCTTTGAGTTCAAGACATGCCCGTTTGTCTGCACGTAGAGCTTTTCTGACTTCCTTACAGCAGTTTGTGAACTCTAACAACGCCACCGCGCTGCTGTGTTTCTTCAACTGTAGATCAGCTCGTTTCCGGATAAGTTCCAGTGAATCTGGAGAAATCCAAGGTTTGTTCACTCGCTTGTCCGGAAGGAGGCATTTCACTGCTGCTTGGTTCAGGGCTTTTCGAAAATTGTCCCAAGACTGCTCTGTATTCTCGAAATCGCCGCTCTTATCCAGATGTAACTTGACCTCCTGCGTGAATAAGTCACGCGTTGTTTCATCTTGCAGCTTTGCAGAACTGATTCTGGGCGTGAAACATGGCTTTTTAGACAAAAGTTTCATAGATACTTCCGCAATGACCAGTTCATGATCGGTAATTGTGGTTTTCCCTCTTCTAGTCCTCACATTCGTCAGACATCCTCTGTATCTCTCTGCAAACAGAATGTGATCCAGCATCTTTTTTCGACAACTCGGATCGGGAGGGTTGTAGGTGTACCGATGCACTTGTCGATGCTGGAACCATGTACCACCTACGAGCAATTTGTGTGAAGTGCAAAATGATAACAACTTTTCCGAGTTTTCATTTTCTTCACCCATTCCAAACGGGCCTCTGCAGCTCATGGTGTCATTCAACTGGTGTCCAGGCTCTGCATTGAGGTCACCGATGACACAAATACGCTCCCTATGTTTGAAGCTGGAAACTAGGTCTGAAAGTTGACTCCAAAACAAATCCTTCTCTTGGAGACTAGCTTCATTCGTAGGTGCGTAGCAGACAACAACAGCTAGATTGGCTCTCCTCCGAGCCGCGAACTTGACGTAGCAAATACGTTCACTTAGAGCCACTTGTTCTACGATGCTGTTTATCAATGACTTCTTTACAGCAACGCTCACTCCTCCTTGTCTCGACTTTACACCAGACAACCACGAGTCAGACAGGTAGAGCTTGTGGTCTCCGAGATCAATTTCTTGCTCCTGCAATCTCGTCTCCTGCACTCCCAGAATATCCAACTTGTATTGCGCCAGATCCATTTTCAAAGCCTCTACAGATCCGGCTTGGGTCAGTGTTCTGACGTTTAAAGTTGCAATTCTGAGTTGGTTCCTCGGGAGATTCTTAGCACCCCTTACCCGGGACTCGGGGCCATGGTTGAATGTACTCATTGCTTTGGTGTTTGAAGGCTGAGATACGACTAGTTGCGCCACAAACTAGAAGACCAGTGCCTCGTTAGCTCGACCATGTGAGCGGAGAGCCGCAGCACATGACCTACACCCAGGGGACACCACTACTACTATTACTACTACTACTACTACTACTACTACTACTACTACTACTACTACTACTACTACTACTACTACTACTACTACTACTACTACTACTACTACTACTACTACTACTACTACTACTACTACTACTACTACTACTACTACTACTACTACTACTACTACTACTACTACTACTACTACTACTACTACTACTACTACTACTACTACTACTACTACTACTACTACTACTACTACTACTACTACTACTACTACTACTACTACTACTACTACTACTACTACTACTACTACTACTACTACTACTACTACTACTACTACTACTACTACTACTACTACTACTACTACTACTACTACTACTACTACTACTACTACTACTACTACTACTACTACTACTACCACTACTACTACTATTACTACTACTGCTACTACTACTACACGTTATTTATATTTGCGAATAATTATCCATTTAAAGTTTGTTCTTTGTTGAGTGTTTTGAACACTTGTGTTGGGAACGGGAGGTCACCAAGTCAAAGATAGCGCCAGGTATAGGATCCTGTAACAAAGATGGGAGCTCGGGATATAATGGAAAATGTTCAGAAATGTCCAGTAAAACACTTCATTCCGTTGGATGTTGTATTGGAAAAAAAGTTCCGCAAACAAGGTTCGATTAAAATTTAATATATAATGGGGACTGGCGTTTGAATTCCGATGGGGAGAGGGATGGCGGTTTCCATGATGCATGAGAACATGCAAAAGCGTATATTCGCTTTTGCATTTTCGCATGCATCATGCACATTTCCCGAATTTCGAGAATTTCATTTTTTAATGAAAATTATATGAACATAATGAGTAAACAAAAACATAAAGTTCTATAAAAAATCATTGCGAAAAACGATTCTGAGTTCACTCTGAACATACTGCAAAAAAAGAATCTTGGATGACCACGATACAGTACTGATTTAAGCTCCTACTTTTGGAAAAGCATGAATCAATACTGATATACTATGACACTTGAGTCTAGGCGGGTAAAAGCGGCATGTTACAGGAATTGGAGTAACAATTTCGTGATGGTTATTTTGAAAAGCGTGTTTTCATCTACTGGTATCGGCACTGTTGTGACACTTGTATGCTAATGGCTCGTAAACTTAACTGCAAATAAGGACTGTTATTGTTTGTAATCCTTCTGTTTACAAACAACAAAGAGGTCTGTCAAATATTTGTTTTACGCCCGGATGAACGGCAAGTCAACATTAGTACTGGGCACGTCAAATTGCGAGTCTTTTAACAGTACTGATTCAGAGCTATGATCATGTCATTTTTTACACTTGTCGGTATAAATGCAATTCTTGGCCTAGACGTGCAAGTCTAAATGCAAGTCTTGGCCTAGACGTGCAAGTCTAAATGCAAGTCCTGGCCCAGACGTGCACGTCTAAATGCAAGTCTTGGCCTAGACGTGCAAGTTTAAATGCCAGTCTTGGCCTAGACTTGCAATTCTAACTGCAAATCTTGGCCAAGGCGTGCACGTCTAAATGCAAGTCTTGGCCAAGACTTGCACATCTAAATGCAAGTCTTGGCCAAGACGTGCACTTCTAAATGCAAGTCGTGGCCAAGACCTGCACGTCTAAATGCAAGTCTTGGCCAAGGCGTTTACATAAACTATATATAGGACATTCATTTTTAATCAGTTTTTGAAGACACAAAGGGCAGTGATCACTGCCCCCCCCCCCGCCATTCTGGTTATTTGGTTATTCCGATTATAACTGGTTATTCTGTTATTCTGGTCATTCTGGTTATAATCAAATATAACTAATACATTGCACCTAACTGATGACAATACTGGCTCTCGGGCTAAAGTAAATGAAGGTATCGCCATTGCCAAATTGGAGGAGCTTTGATTTGACACATCTTCTGCTTGATCTGAGCCGGTTCGTGCCCAAATGGGGTCAGTTGCGGCTTGGTGTCTGATAACTCGGCCTCGGGGCAGCAAGGGGACCCTAACTGCATTGCTTCTGTTCACAATCTTCACTTAAACAGGAAGGTATGACACAATAGGAATGTTCAACAAATCTGAAAAAACAAGAATTATCGATTTTTGGCTAAAATTCGGCTCGAAATAGCTGAAAAACGGCTGAAAATGGTCCAGAGACACCTGAAAACGGTCCCATATAGCCTCTGGTTTCCCTGTGTCACCTTTACCGGGTTGCCCTGGCTCATTATCTATCAGCTGGTGACCCTTTTCAGGGGCCCCGAGAAAGTGCATATGAGAAAATGCAATAATCGTGGCACTTTGCGAAAATTTTTGGAATTTGAAATTTTCACACGACATTTTTTTTGAAAAGATGCTTTGACTTGGGTAACAGCTTGCGATTGTAATCCAAGTCTTGGCAAAAACTTGTCAGTCTTGCATACTTGTTTTTAGACGTACACAGTACTGATATATGCTTGTAGACTTGCAATTTGACGCGCCCAGTACTGATCTTGACTTGCAGTTCAGTCCGGGCGGGACCATATATTTAATTTCAATACATTGTTTATATCATTCCGTTTTTATCTGAGCATATACTTAAATATTTAGTAGATAAATAATCATGCTTGAAGAGAGGTTTGAAAACGCATTTATACAGTGATTGAATTGTGAATTATTTAATGTGGATATTAATGTGAATTAGTTAATTAATCTGGATAGATAAATAACACCTGAGCTGCGTAGCACGGGGCAATTAGCGCTGCCCACATATCAGTCAGTCGGCATATGGCGCTGTCCATGTAGAGGGCAGTAAGCATATAGCGCTGGCATTTTTGAGAGCAGAGTTAATGACTCAAAAGTGTGCCTAATACAGTTTATGCATCTCAAAATGTGACGTGAACATAGAAAAGCACATAAAGAACATCAGAATGATTTTGAAACGATTCATCACTGTTCTAAAATGCGAGTATCCTCCGAGAGCTTAATCGCCATCGCTGAAAACAATAATATGAGCTTATAGCTCTAAAAATTTTGTGGAGTTTTGATTTTTCGTGTTTTTTGTGAGATTTGACTTTTAATATAAGCAGTAACCAGCAATGATCAGACAATAATTAATCATGATCAGCCGATAGATAGGCTTTGACAAAGTTCTCGCTAGTACGCTAGCCATTATTTACGAAGCTCTCGAAATGGGGCATCGCTGGATAAATAAGTAGAGCTTTTCGCTAAGTTACGTAAAGTTTTAGTGCGCAATTTTCATTAGGTTGTTCTCTCTGAACCTTTTAGTACTAAACTTTAAATTTCCACTTCCTGTCTGATATCAAACTTTCTAGCTATTTTCTCTCTCTCTCTCTCTCTCATACTGCTAATCTCAGAGACTGGAGTCTGGGCCATAACCGATTAATGGATCTACATTTCCTCATCTACTGTGAAAATGGGCAACTAAAGGATCCGAAACACCATCTCTTACTAGCAAGAAAAATCTGCTTACAATTACAGAAACTGCGAGTGGTCTTCAATTTCCGAATCTGGGCAACTCTTTTAAACCATCTTGGTGTTGTTTCTTGTTCCTCTAGTCAATTTAACACTGAACAAGTAGAGATTATATTGTCAAATTATTTCAAGCTAATCTTATACAGATTTCACATTGGATTTCGAACCTTCTAACTTGTGCACTTATAATAAATGATAAAAGAAGGTGATCCCGCTTTAATAATGACAGTTGCTTTTATCAGTTTTGCGTATTCGTAATCTTTTACTATTTATTTCACTTTGATGAAAATTGTGCCAGATCAAGTGCTCGTGGTGAATTTCTTTTTATTTCGTTTTGTTGTTTATTATTCATTATTCATTTTTTAATTATGTCTTAAAATACCTCCGCTGAGAAGATCTAAATATGTGGTTTTATAACATTATTTCTGACCGGCTGTCTAATTTTTTTTTTAAATAACTGTTACAATAGTTATTCTCACTCTCCAGCTTTAAAGAAAAACACGAAAAACTACTGATTTTAGATAGGAAAAATACACCCAATGAAAATTACCTCCAAGGAAAAAAACTCTAAGAAATAAATGTTGAAATGTTGAAAAGCTGCACTTGAATGTTGAAAAGCTGCACTTCCATCGCATTGGGCCATGGCTCAGTGACCCATGAGACTTGATATGAAAATATTACAACCGATCAAATGATCGCCACTGAATTTCAATGCGAACTTTAGGGTTCCTGTTTTTCTTACTTGGGGTCCTTTTACAGTGGGGGTGGTTATTTTTATAGACCACTGTCTCACTGAACAACGGAAACAGAAGGAAATCAACAAATGAACATTGCAAGATATTCACCACTGCCAATTTACTTTACATTAAATCGCCAATCCAACAAATGGGCTAATTTGAACTAGTTTTCTACTGGCAATGTTGTCTGCGAACGCCTATAAAGCATAATCTTAAGATGCGGGGGAGCGGACACTGCTGACATTTGCAAGCAAATTTGCGGGTTCAAAATGTAGGTTTGGCAAATGTAATGTTATCAGATGTGTTAATGCGATCACCTCAAATGTTATTCAAGATGTTATTCAGCATTTGCTAAGAAAAATTTCCTAGATTCAATTTTGAAAATGGAGTGAACGATAACATGCATTGCTCAGGCCTTTCCCGAGCATTATAATGTGTTTATTTATATGTTGGCCGTTTTTAAAGACTATTGGCCTACTTTAAAAGACATTTATTGCTTCGTCGTGAACCGTAAATTCAAATCGTAAAGTTTTAAAGTGCTACAGCCCAACCTTTTCCTGTTATTTGAGGGCTTCTGTGTTTTGAGGGACGCGATAAATGGGAAAGGAAGTTCCTTTCGCATATAATTTAAGATTACCTTATTGATAAATTGAGACCTCGTTTTAAACTGTGATTTTGTGGAACAGCGATAAATGAGACCTCCATTTTTCTCTCTTTTCTTCATTTGCTTCCAACTTATATCTGAATGTTTGATACAATACCGTTTTTGCAGCCAAAGGACAATCTAAATTATGTCATATTTTTGCATTATCCAGTAAGTCTGAAATGGGTATAACTTCATTTCGACCTGATCATGTGTCGCATCGAGAGACTTAGTTACGGCACAAGGCCTAAATTACAGAAAATACCTCTCGTTAAAAAATGAGTACGATAATCCCAATCAGAACCACACCACACATGCACACACACACACACACACACACACACACACACACACACACACACACACGGACTCACGCACATACACACTCACTCATACACAAACAAGCACTCTCACACGACCACACACAGATAAACTCACTCAAACACAAACACAGAGAGATTTGCACACACACATACACACACAGAGACGCACACACGCACATATACACACACACGCACGCACACCTATGAACACAAACACTCTCACACAACCACAATCACCACACACACATACACACACACACACACACACATACACACACTCACTCACTCACACACAAACAGACAGACTTGCGCACACATGCACACAGAGACGCGCACAAACAAACACACACAAAAACAAACACACACACACACATACACACAAGCGCACACACGCACATATATACTCACTCCCCTACTTGAGAAACATTCGGTTTTTAAGTATAAGAAATCGTCGGCATTGTCGTTTTGTTCTAGCCAAAAACGACGAAATATCCTATGAAATTGTCTTTTTTCGTCGGTATCGTCGCTTTTCGCCGATCGGAATTCGGCGTTTGAAACGCAACAAATCCTCGAAAGCTTTGCTTGCGAACTTCAAGAAAGTATGTCAAAACTCAATGAATGGAATTTAGCAAGAGAATCCTCATCAATGTACAATTAGCATGTTACATTTTTGAAGTCAAAATTAATCAAGAAGTTTATCTTCTTTTAATTGTTTTTTGCTAATGGGCTAAAAAACAGTTTTTAATGAATTTTTACACTCTTTCAGAAATTTTTTCTACGAAGCTCGTTTGAAATTCCTGCAAAAAATTGAATCGAAACATTTGTCTACATTATATACAGAAAATTTATTAACTTCAATGGTAAAAACCGACAATTATTCCTCTTCTTTTTGTACAAATTTCAAATTTTGTCATTTTTTGCTTTTCTGAAAATACCTGAAATTTTTTTTATTGCCTCTGTAAAAGTGACTGGTTTTTATCGCCGAACTATTTATTGATGCAAAGTCTTGTTGATTTTGCATAAAGATGAATCATTTTTTCTGAGGGTTGCTGGCTTTTGCAGCTTAGTAGTAGGTAATTGATAAGAAAAATTCTTGTGAATATTGAAATGCGAATACAGAAAATTCTAGGACAGCGTCTGTAACGTTATCTTAAAAGCTGCGGGCTTGCAATTGCATTTGTCAAAAAAAATTGTGCTTCTGATTTCTTTGTTTTTTTTGTAACCACAACTGAGCTCAATTGCTCTGTTTTAAGCGTTGCGTGAGATACAAATTTTTGCCACTGAGTTTTTGTGTCCGTGATGGATCAGTAAATGTGTGTTGCAGTTGTTTTGCGGACTCTAGTAACTAAATAAGAGCAGCTGTAAACGTATGGTATTAAGACACTGTCATTTTTGTTTTCCAATTTTTTCAAATTGTTTATATTTTCTTAACCCAGAAGACAGACAGAGTTGCGTTGTTTTATAGTATTGTCAAGGTTTAATGGCAACCTATCAATAAATTTTTCTTGGTTGCTTTTGTTCGGGTTGTAAGTTATGATTATTTGTCATTTGTAGATTGAATTTGGTTTCAAAATCTCTTTTGAAACTCCACCCAATTTGTTCCATCTGTTTCTCTGTCGGGCAAGTTTAGATGACTTCTTATTTTCAGTGACAATTTTTTCGTTTCAAAAAGTTGCACACCAACTTTTTTACAGCGCATACTTTTATCGCGATACATTCCAAAGAGAATGCGTGTTTTCCAAAAAACATTTCAAGTGCTCTCTTCATCTTTTTTGTTTAACCACTTAACTTCTCTGTGGTACCAAAAAATGTGTTTTCACCTATCTGAGAAAAATGTGCTTAATAAACTACGCTTTGTTAACGCTTTGCGCGTTCAGGTGACAATAATTAAGATTTCTATCTTAGTTCGGCAAAATTTTAATGACGCAGTTCATGGGATTGGGGTTCTTAGGGTATCCATCTAATTGTTTTAGGAGGAATAAATTGTTTAAAACTAAGATCTTGTTTGACGCTACCCTGTATGATACGAAAAATAAACTCATAAGAATGTTAAGGTTAAATTTCTTTTTTGGACATGATGATGCTCAATGACACATAACCTGCTTTAACGTTGATAGTTGTTCAGATGATGTTACCCTTTTCTGAGGAGAGGGATGGTTTCCTTGTGTTAATGCGATTTGAGGAATTGATGGTCTTGCCGTCATTTCTATTGCCAAAATTTCAATATCGTTATTTAAAATAGATAATGTTGATAATTCCAGATATAACTCCCCTGGAAATGATTGCCCAATTACGATACTTTTCTTTTTATCATGTTTAACATGATATGTTTAACATGGGGGGATACGTTATTTGTTTACAAAGCTTGGGGGTATGTGGGAAAAAATCTGTTAAGTGTCGTTTGAAGCTAAATGTCAAATCTTTGAGTTTCTGCCTTCCTGAGGTTTACTCTTGCCTTCCTGGGGTTGTGAAGCGGCTATTGCGAAATGGCAATAGAATAGATCCTGCAGTTCGGAGAACAAAGGTTGTTTTCCATTTTCAAGCTTTCAATATCCGCGAGGAAAAATTCGTGAGTTATAACACATTTTTCCCAAAATTTTAGCATGAATTTAACTTATTTCCCTGTGAATTTTAATAGGATGAGCAAATAATTTTTGTCAAGAGCTGCCGACTCTTAAACCAGCTAAAAATGCGTCGACATAAAAAATATTTTACTCAGACTGATAAAACAATGCGTCGATGAATAATTTTTTGAAAGGGACGCCTCAGCTTTGCAACTGTTGTGATATTATTAGAAGGAGAAAGATGATCTTTTTTTTAAAAAATGACAAAACTGGCCGTATTGTCCGCGAATGCTTTTAATGCATAATCTTAAGATACGGTGGAGCAGACAATGTTGACATTTGCCAGCAAATTTGCGGTTCCAAAATGTAGGTTTGGCAACGTAATGTAATCAGATGTGTTCATGCGATCACTTTGAATAGACTCATTTTTAATATGTTTTTCAGCAATTGTTTTTCAGCAAGATAAATATCCTGGATTCAATTTTGAAAACGGAGTGAACGATAACATTCATTGCTCAGGACTTTCCCGAGCATTATAATGTGTTTATTTATATGTCGGCCGTTTTTAAAGACTATTGGCCTACTTTAAAAGACATTTTTTGCTTCGCCGTGAACCGTAAGTTCAAATCGTACATTTATACATATACACAAAGAGAGACACAAAAACACAACACCCACACACGCACACTCACACACAGAGAAACACACAAACACACACACGCACCAACACAGACCAGCTTACACAGACATACACAGCCACGCAGAAACACACACTCACACACACACGACACACACACGCACACCCACACACACACGCACACGCACATACGCGCGCGCACACACACACACACACACACACACACACACACACAAAGACACACACACCACATACACATACACACAAACACACACAACCACACTCACAACACACACACACACACACACACGCACACACAAACGCAAACACACACACACGCGCGCACAAATTGAAGCTCGTTATCACATCTTTCACTTTTTCGGTTTATTTTGGAATCTCTTTAGATTTCAAAACCTGACCAACCGATAGATCAAATTTTGTCTACCAACTCTTCTTCTTTCATAAATTGAACCAAATCAGATATCAGTGGAATGAATCTTAAGCTATTCATCAGATAAAAGCCGTCGGAGAGTATTTTCTGATAATCCACGCGGATTCCCTTAAACAAATATTTCTCTGTAGATGTGTCGCTGTTTGATGAAGAACCTTTTTGAAAAAGAATCAATAAAATTTATAAAATATTTCTACTTATATCTTAGTGGATTTATGTAGATAATCTCAACATTATACTCCCTGTTGTTATCTTCCAACACGTGTGGAGCTTAAAGGTAAGAATTTTGTTTAATAAATTTCAAGTTGCTGGTTCAGGGATAACATGTAACAATTGCAAAATTTATCAAAATTTCCCGATTGGACACTCATTATAATTCCACTGGGTCCTTTACTGATACTAACAAAAATGTTGATATTGCGTTGTTGTGCGCCGCCACTAGCGAGACCCACAAACTTGTCTTCCGGAAATTCCCTGGTTACTTAACTGTTTATGTTGCGCTGCTTTTTTATTAAGCTTCAGATGAAATTTGTACTTCGACTGATATCTAATTCTAAGTTTCCGTGAAAAGTTTTGAAAAAACACTAGCAAAGTTATCAAAACAATAAGCACAGAAGAACGACAAATTGATAATTACCATAAATTTCTACCAAAAATTCAGCTGCTTTTATTGCCCCTCTATAAAAATGGGTCTTGAAAACTAAATCTCTGCCTTGCTTACTTTTTTAGTCTTTTCTTATATTATCTGTGAAAAATGGTTTGAACTTTTTTAGGTTTGTTTGAGGTAATTTTATTCGGCTCTTCAGGTCCCTTCTATCGATATTTGAAAAGCAATAATTGAAGAGGGATTTTACTGTTCCACTTAATTTTTCTTCTCTCTTTTTAAGGGAAGGTAAAACCAAAACCATCAGTTTTTCTGTATTTCTTCTGCACATCAACACTTAAGCATTCGCTGAAAAAAGTCAAATGAGGTACCCTAATTGATCCAACTCATGGAAATAGTTTGTTCGTATAAATCTTTCCGGCAGAATATTAAGGGCTGTATTTTATCTGCAGCTTTTTACAAAATGCTGAAATGAATTTATAATCTCATTGGTAGAAAACTTAAGTTCTCATTTACAAGATCCTTCCCTTTTCTGTGCAAACAGCATTCTAAAAAATCTATTTCATACCGAAGGCAGTCAGCAATTTCAAAGTATAAACATTATTAATTAATGAAATAAATTAGTTGTATAAGTTAAACATAGCGGTTTTCAAAAACCACAAAACCAAGAGGAGCTAAGCACTTATTTGCGAATTGATTGCGTTTCTTGTCAAATAAATTCCTCCAATTTGTCTCAAACTAAAAACAGGAACCCTGATTTTTGTACTGAAAATCGGTGACGATACCGAAAGCTTATTTTGTAAAATTTCAAATATTATCCGAAAGAATCTTGCAAAATGGTGCTTCGTGTTACAAGAATCTCACAATAAGCATACAATACAGACATTTATCAATTAAGAACTTTCAAAAATTATCAGCATCCATAAAAGAATCTCACATAGAAACTGATAGAACTCACATATTCATAAAATGATTGAACGATATTGTTCAATTATTTACATTGAATTAAAGATATTTTTAATATTCACAATTCATCAGGTAAAAATGAACATTCAAAATTACAAAAATTTGGAGAAAAATTGAGAATTTTTATCGCCCGCTTTTACAACCGAGCCAATTTTTTCCTTATTTTTTCACCTGATCTGGAAGATTGTCTTTCACATTGTTAAGACAATGCTGCTGTACCTTCAGCGCTAAGACGTTAAAAAAAATGCAAAAAACAACAACTTTGTTTAAAAAATTTTGCCAGAAATTTCTAATTTTTAGGTTCGAACACATTTTTGACCATTATTTCCTGTGATTAATCTAAAATTCAGATAGCTTGTTAGTTGCCTAATTCCTTATTTACTTGTTTTTCACTGTCTCTGGCACAAAACTAATAGTCAAATTTTTTTGCATCATTTTGCCTAAATTTAATACAGCGTCGAAACCTATCAACGGGGCACTCTACGAAAGTATATAGGAAAGCACTCTACCAACTAGGCACTCTACGAAAATACTAGCAAAGTTGTCGGAGCAATAAGAACAGAAGAACGACAAAACGATAATTATCATAAATTCCTACCAAAAATTCAGCTGCTTTTGTTGCCCCTCTATAAAATGGGTCTTAAAAGCTAAATCTCTGCCCTGCTTACTTTTTTATTCTTATCTTAAATCATCTTTAACGAATGATTTGAACTCTTTTAGGTTTGTTTGAGGTAACTTTATTCGGCTCTTCAGGTTCTTTCTATCGATATTTGAAAAGCAATAAATGACGAGGGATTGTACTGTTCTGCTAAATTTTTTTTCGCTGTTTCTAACGAAAGGTAAAACCGAAAAATGAGTATCTCTGTATTTCTTCTACACATCAACACTTATGCACTCGCTGAAAGAAACCAAATGAGGTACCCTAATTGATCCAACTCATGAAAATAGCTTGTTTGTATAAATCTTTCCGGGATAATATTAAGGGCTGTATGTTATCTGCATCTTTTTACAAAATTCTGAAATGCATTATAAACCCATTGGTAAAAAATTTGTAGGATACTTCTCATTTATAAGTATAAGATCCTCCCCTTTTTTGCAAACTGCATTCTAAAAGTTCTGTTTTATAGCGAACGCAGTAAGCAATTGCAAAGTGTAAACATTATTAATTAATGAAACAAATTAGTTTTATATGTTATACATGGCGGTTTTCAAAAACCACAAAACCAAGAGGAGCAAAGCACTTATATGCGAATTGATTGAGTTTTTTGTCAAATCAATTCCTCCAATTTGTCTCAAACTCAAAAGAGGAACCCTAATTTTTGTACATCAATCGGTGACAGCTCTGAAAGATTATTTTGTAAAACTTTAAATATTATCCGACAGAATCTTGCAAAACGGTGCTTCGTATTACAAGAATTTCAAAATAAGCATACAATACAGACTTTTATCAATTAAGAATTTTCAAAAATTACCAGCCACCATGAAAGAATCTCACATTGTATCTGATATTCATAAAATGATTGAAAGATATTGTTCAATTATTTACTTTGAATTAAAGATATTTTTAATATTCACAGTTCATCAGGTAAAAATGAACAGTCAAAATTGTACAAAGATTTGTAGAAAAAATGAGGATTTTTACAACCCGTTTTTACAAACGAGGAAAAATTTTTCCTTATCTTTTCACCTCATCTCAAAGAATGTCTTCACAATGTTAAGACAATGCTGCTGTACCTTCAGCGCTAAAACAAAAAAGTGCAAAAAACAGCAACTTTTCCAACAAAATATTGCAAGAAATTTCTAATTTTCAGGTTCGAATACATTTTTGACCATTACTTCCTGTGATTAATCTACAATTCAGATAGCTTGATAGTTGCCAACTTAGTTATTTTCCTGTTTGTCTCTGTCTCTATGCAAAAAATTAATCATGAAAACTTTTTTTCTTCATGTCGCCTTAATTTATTTCAGCATCAACTAGGCACTCTAAGAAATTATATTAAGTTGTTGTCTAAGATCAGGCAATTTTTCAACACACATATTTTCGGTGGACAAATCTAATCATTGCAGTCATCATTTATTTATTTTGCTTTTAGTTTTTTTTTACAAAAGGTAACTTTTTTTCTTTTTTCAGGGTTTTTGTTTTTGTTTGAATATAAACTGAGACCTGTTATTTTGCCTTTGAATCTAATGATAAAAGTGGTCTGCATAACTGCATATTTCGAAAAGCAAAACTGCTAATTCAAAAATAACCAAGAAAAAAATGGATTTTTTTTATAACAATAGCAAATAAATCATTGGTAACATTTTTACACCCAATAGAACAACCACAAAAAATTTTTGCCAACCTTATTTTCTTATTATTTTGCAAAATTTTAGTTTCTTTCTTTCAAAAAGTGTTTAAAATTGTTTTGCAAATGGTTGCAAAAATCCAACACTTTGCGAGATAATTGCTAGAAGTGGTTACTAATTAGGATTCGGCAAGTAACGGATATAAATCTAACATATTTGCAATTTTCATTAATGATCTTTATTAAATTATTCATCAATGTTTTTTCTCAAAAATTAGCAGGAAATATGGTTATTAAACTAAATTTTATTTAATCCTCATAGATTTCTGCGAACAACGGTTATTTGTTAATGGGTTGCACTGTTTTTGAAACTATAAGATATTTGCTATCAAAATTATCACTAGTATTTTTTCAAAGACTGTTACAAAAGGAAGTGTGTTAGTCTGAAATAATTGCATCAGAATAAACTCTATGTTATTAAACATGACCATCCATTTAGTTTGGTAGGGATCTTTGAGTGTGTTATTAGGAATAGAAACAAAATTAGATTGCGTTGAGAAAAAGAACATTAAAAAATTCGAATCCATGCCAGCTTTTTCCTGGTCTGTTGGAGTTTCAAAATTTATGTAAATTTTTGTTCTGCTAATTTTTTTTTGCTGTTTCTAACGAAAGGTAAAACCGAAACATGAGTATCTCTGTATTTCTTCTACACATCAACACTTATGCACTCGCTGAAAAAAACCAAATGAGGTACCCTAATTGATCCAACTCATGAAAATAGCTTATTTTTATAAGTCTTTCCGGGATAATATTAAGGGCTGTATGTTATCTGCATCTTTTTACAAAATTCTGAAATGCATTATAATCCCATTGGTAAAAAATTTGTAGAGTACTTCTCATTCATAAGATCCTCCCCTTTTTTGCAAACTGAATTCTAAAAATTCTGTTTTATAGCGAACGCAGTAAGCAATTGCAAAGTGTAAACATTATTAATTAATGAAACAAATTAGTTTTATATGTTATACATGGCGGTTTTCAAAAACCACAAAACCAAGAGGAGCAAAGCACTTATTTGCGAATTGATTGAGTTTTTTGTCAAATAAATTCCTCCAATTTGTCTCAAACTCAAAAGAGGAACCCTAATTTTTGTACATCAATCGGTGACAGCTCTGAAAGATTATTTTGTAAAACTTTAAATATTATCCGACAGAATCTTGCGAAACGGTGCTTCGTGTTACAAGAATTTCAAAATAAGCATACAATACAGACATTTATCAATTAAGATTTTTCAAAAATTACCAGCCACCATGAGAGAATCTCACAATGTATCTGATATTCATAAAATGATTGAAAGATATTGTTCAATCCTTAACATTGAATTAAAGATATTTTTAATATTCACAGTTCATCAGGTAAAAATGAACAGTCAAAATTCTACAACGATTTGTAGAAAAAATGAGGATTTTTACAACCCGTTTTTACAAACGAGGAAAAATTTTTCTTTATCTTTTCACCTTATCTCAAAGAATGTCTTCACAATGTTAAGAAAATGCTGCTTTACCTTAAGCGCTAAAACAAAAAAAGTGCAAAAAAACAGCAACTTTGCTAACAAAATATTGCAAGAAATTTCTAATTTTTAGGTTCGAATACATTTTTGACCATTACTTCCTGTGATTAGTCTACAATTCCGATAGCTTGATAGTTGCCAACTTAGTTATTTTCCTGTTTGTCTCTGTCTCTATGCAAAAAATTAATGAAGAAAATTTTTTTTCTTCATGTCGCCTTAATTTATTTCAGCATCAATTAGGCACTCTACGAAAGTATATTAAGTTTCTAGCTAAGATCAGGCAATTTTTCAACACACATATTTTCGGTGGATAAATCTAATCATTGAAGTCATCATTTATTTATTTTGCTTTTAGTTTTTTTTTGTACAAAAGGTAGCTTTTTTTTCTTTTTTCAGGGTTTTTGTTTTTGTTTGAATATAAACTGAGACCTGTTATTTTGTCTTTGAATCTAATGATAAAAGTGGTCTGCAAAACTGCATATTTCGAAAGGCAAAATATGGTTGTTAAACTAAATTTTATTTAATCCTCGTAGATTTCTGCGAACAACGGTTATTTGTTAAGGGGTTGCACTGTTGTTGAAACTATCAGATATTTGCTATCAATATTATCACTAGTATTCTTTCAACGACTGTTACAAAAGGAAGTGTGTTAGTCTGAAATAATTGCATCAGAATAAACTCTATATTCTTAAACATGACCATCAATTTAGTTTGGTAGGGATCTTTGAGTGTGTTATTAGGAATAGAAACAAAATTAGATTGCGTTGAGAAAAAGAACATTCAAAAATTGGAATCCATGCCAGCTTTTTCCTGGTCTGTTAGAGTTTCAAAATTTTTGTAAATTTTTGTTCTGCTAAATTTTTTTTCGCTGTTTCTAACGAAAGGTAAAACTGAAACATGTATTTCTTCTACACATCAACACTTATGCACTCGCTGAAAAAAACCAAATGAGGTACCCTAATTGATCCAACTCATGAAAATAGCTTATTTATATAAATCTTTCCGGGATAATATTCAGGGCTGTATGTTATCTGCATCTTTTTACAAAATTCTGAAATGAATTATAATCCCAATGGTAGAAAATTTGTAGAGTACTTCTCATTTATAAGATCCTCCCCTTTTTGCAAACTGCATTCTAACAATTCTGTTTTAAAGCGAACGCAGTAAGCAATTGCAAAGTGTAAACATTATTAATTAATGAAACAAATTAGTTTTATATGTTATACATGGCGGTTTTCAAAAACCACAAAACCAAGAGGAGCAAAGCACTTATTTGCGAATTGATTGAGTTTTTTGTCAAATAAAGTTCTCCGATTTGTCTCAAACTCAAAAGAGGAACCCTAATTTTTGTACATCAATCGGTGACAGCTCTGAAAGATTATTTTGTAAAACTTTAAATATTATCCGACAGAATCTTGCAAAACGGTGCTTCGTGTTACAAGAATTTCAAAATAAGCATACAATGCAGACATTTATCATTTAAGAATTTTCAAAAATTACCAGCCACCATGAAAGAATCTCACATTGTATCTGATATTCATAAAATGATTGAAAGATATTGTTCAATCTTTTACTTGGAATTAAAGATATTTTTAATATTCACAGTTCATCAGGTAAAAATGAATAGTCAAAATTGTACAAAGATTTGTAGAAAAAATGAGGACTTTTACAACCCGTTTTTAGAAACGAGGAAAAATTTTTCCTTATCTTTTCACCTCATCTCAAAGAATGTCTTCACAATGTTAAGACAATGCTGCTGTACCTTCAGCGCTAAAACAAAAAAAGTGCAAAAAACAGCAACTTTGCCTACGAAATATTGCAAGAAATTTCTAATTTTCAGGTTCGAATACATTTTTGACCATTACTTCCTGTGATTAATCTACAATTCAGATAGCTTGATAGTTGCCAACTTAGTTATTTTCCTGTTTGTCTCTGTCTCTATGCAAAAAATTAATCATGAAAATTTTTTTTCTTCATGTCGCCTTAATTCATTTCAGCATCAACTAGGCACTCTACGAAAGTTTATTAAGTTTTTAGCTAAGATCAGGCAATTTTTCAACACACATATTTTCGGTGGATAAATCTAATCATTGAAGTCATCATTTATTTATTTTGCTTTTAGTTTTTTTTTACAAAAGGTAACTTTTTTTCTTTTTTCAGGGTTTTTGTTTTTGTTTGAATATAAACTGAGACCTGTTATTTTGCCTTTGAATCTAATGATAAAAGTGGTCTGCATAACTGCATATTTTGAAATGCAAAATTGCTAATTCAAAAATAACCAAGAAAAAAAATTGGATTTTTTTTTTGTTAACAATAGCAAATAAATCATTGGTAACATTTTTATACCCAATAGAACACCCACAATAAATTTTTGCCAACCTTATTTTCTTAATATTTTGCAAAACTTTGGTTTCTTTCTTTCAAAAAGTGTTTAAAATTGTTTTGCAAATGGTTGCAAAAATCCAACATTTTGAGATAATTGCTAGAAGTGGTTACTAATTAGGATTCGGCAAATAACGGATATAAATCTAACATTTTTGCAATTTTCATTAATGATCTTTATTAAATTATTCATCAATGTTTTTTCTCAAAAATTAGCAGGAAATATGGTTATTAAACTAAATTTTATTTAATCCTCATAGATTTCTGCGAACAACGGTTATTTGTTAATGGGTTGCACTGTTTTTGAAACTATAAGATATTTGCTATCAAAATTATCACTAGTATTTTTTCAAAGACTGTTACAAAAGGAAGTGTGTTAGTCTGAAATAATTGCATCAGAATAAACTCTATATTATTAAACATGACCATCCATTTAGTTTGGTAGGGATCTTTGAGTGTGCTATTAGGAATAGAAACAAAATTAGATTGCGTTGAGAAAAAGAACACTAAAAAATTCGAATCCGTGCCAGCTTTTTCCTGGTCTGTTGGAGTTCCAAAATTTTTGTAAAGAATACTAAGCTCTTACAAATACACATCCCACAGCTTTGGAAAGTGTTTTCGCCTTTCTACCATGATTGTTATTCTAGAAATTTGCTGCATATTACATGGACGTTTTCAGTTGTCTTGTACAGCCATGCAAGATTTAAATCATTACATGGCAAAAAAAATTAATGGACAACACTACTGCCACTTTGTCATATTATATCATTTATCCAGTTATTCTCGCCGTCAAAAAATGATTGGTTCAAGGACGGGCAATAGTTAATACAAGGGCGGGCAATAGGTGGACAATAATTAAGACGCTGCCGAACGAACCTAAAATATCTTATGGTAGTGATCTAAGCTGTTTCAAAATTGCTATTTGTGTTCATAATCTGTGGTCATTATTGCAAGTGACCTTTAAAGAAAAGTTAGAAAACAGTGTTAAAATTTTGTCTCTTTTTCGATTTGAAGCAAATTTGAACTAGTTTCCCTTGCTGTCAGAGTTGACCATACACACGCTCACAACTCTAATCTTAAAATGTGCGTCGTGAAGAATACTGAATTTACTAGATAAAAGAGTAGATTCTGCGACAAAGAGGACCCGCTCACAATTAGTGCAGAAATCATTTGCTCCCTGTGATGATTGTTTTAAGTTCATTTTTGCAACGCAGCTGAGAATAAATTGACGGAGAAAATGTCATTTGTATTTACAATGTTTCCGCTAGTTGACAACAGTCAACTAGTTCAAAAGGAGGATGCAAACACAACCTAGCCGTTCATTCCTTGCCAAATGTTCAAGATCCAAATAAATGATGTATTTGTTTTGGCTTCACTTTATCCAGATTGTTTTTGAGTGGCAATAACTATTTTGAAAGCTGTTTCCTCCAGCGCAAAATATGCTTCATAGGCATTTTAAAATAGTTCAAAAACAGGCAAATTTTGCGAAAAAGTTTGTTTTTAAGGATATCATGGGAGTTTTGTTAAAACGAGCAATGTTATCATAGCGAGACACATTCCAAATTCTCAAAATATGTGCGTTTCTTGTTCACGATACATTTAAGTTAATTTAAAGTGATCAATTCGTGTTTATATGGCTATTTAACAAATTGGCTCTATTTATATTTCTGATTCTCACAATTTTTGGTGACGCTAATCTTCTTTTGCAGCGAGGTAATTACTGACAGCACGCAACAATTCTACCTGCCGGACTGTTATTAAATATAATAGATTTTTTTCTGTTTCCATAGACATTTTGTCGCGGCTGTCCAGAAGTTCTAGCACAATGAATCAATCCAGCGGATTGATTCTACGACCAATTTAGTTCAAATTATTGCAAATTTCAAACAAAAATTGTCGCTCAATTTATATTTGACTCCATATCGCAAATAAAAATTGTATAAACATTGTCGCCTAAAGGCTTACACATCTTAAAGTCAACTCCTTTTGTTATGTATTGCATTAAAAACAGTGGGAAAGCGCGAAATATTTTTTTGTTATAGATCTTTTTCAACTATCCATTCATAGTTCGGTGTGAAGCAGCTTTCATTTTCACGCAAGTGATGAAACATCAAACGATTGTATTTCAATATTTTGCTGGCTTCTTTGAGGGACTTTTCCTTTTATCATTAGAACAGGAAAACTTGGCAATCTTTTTTTGACCATAAATGTTTTCCTATTGCCTCAAATTCATACAGAATTGTGTCCTCTATTAACCCCTATCATATTAACCCTAAAGTTGTTTCCCATTTCGTGAACAGGGTTTTTCGACCCCTATATGATGATACTTACCTTTTAAACATTTTGTATATGCTGCTCTAGCTAACTCCAAGTTAAGACGGGTCCTTCAACCCGTGGCTGTTGTCATTATGAGTTATCATTATCCATTTATTTGACCCATATAAAATTAGACCCATGAATTTGTCCCTCAATGGGAGAGGGCTGTCTGACATCTATAAATTACAGTAAGTGAAATTATGTTGATCTTAAGCTCATTAATCCTATATAAATTAAGATAGGTATCAGTAATAGATGACCCCAATCCCCCCTCCCTATAGAGCACTCCCGGGTCGAGACCGAATGGTTAACTTGTAAGAACTTGCAAGTTTCTTGCAAAAAAAGATGGTTTACTTGTAAGAACTTGTAAGTCGAATGGTTAACTTGTAAGAACTTGCGAGACGAATGGCTAACTAGTAAGTTTCTTGCAAATTCGTTCCGGTCGAGCACAACTCTTATTGGTTAATTCAATTTAACATTCAGTCATTTACCGTATAAAACTCGTGGGAGTTAGTTGCACATTTGAATAACATAATACAATTCGACCTAAGTAGACAAAATGGTTACTTTTTTGAATTTTGTCAATTCGAGAGAGTTCCTTTTGCAATTCCAATAAAAAACTGTAGATCTCAATTAACTTCTTCACGATTGCTTATTTAAAAATGTTCCCAAAATAATGACTTTGATTGAAATTTCAATCTGATCTGTCAGGATTATCTCAAAATAATTTAGTGGCCCTTCATTTTTTTTTTACCCTTTTTCATAATTTAATTCACACTTTTCGAGATTTTTTTTTTTTTTCAAATATCCGTTTAATTTCATGTCTTGCAACGTTTATTTACGGTTTAGTGCGTATGTGCGTGTACATGTGTGTGCGTGTTTGTGTGTGTATGCGTGTGTGTGTGTGCGTGTGTATGTGTGCGTGTATGTGTGTGTGCGCGTGTATGTGCGTGCGTTGTGTGTGTGGTGTGTGGTGTGTGTGCGAATGGTTAACTTGTAAGTAACTTGTAAGTCGAATTATTAACTTGTAAGAGCCTTGTAAGTCGAATGTCTAACTTGTAAGAACTTGCAAGTTGAATAGTTAACTTGTAAGAACTTGCAAGTTTTTGGAAGAAAAACTTGCAAGGCGATGCATCGCCTTGTAAGTTTCTGCCAGAAACTTGCAAGTTCTTTCAATTTTCACCGCATTGCTTGTTTAAGTATCTTGCGGCTAAAAGAACACCAACAATTCGAACAAACTCAATTGAGGTTTTTCTGCGTTTGATATATTTTTGTTTATCATGTTGTTGGATCTTCTTTGCTCTAATTAAGGTCTCGGCATAATTTTGTTCATGAGAATCGACGTCAAAGTGCTATATAAGGAGATTTAGCACTGTAGAGTTTCCGATTAGATTTTAAAGACATGATCACAACTATCTGCTGGCCACGTTACTGAAACATAAAATTTTTAGCAGACTTAATTACTGTATGGTCAGTACTAATAAGTTTCTTAATAGTGCGTCATCTAGAGAGCACTTTCTATAGAACCATAGTTACCTAGTTAAAGAGTTAAAGCATTACCTCTCCGGTTTTTAAACCTCAAGTGGAGGTTTATATACATGGAGATATATGAGATGATGAGGTTCCTACTGTTTTCATACACTTGCCAGGTTTTCACTGAAAAAAAAAAAACAATTTTACTAGCTCAAGAATTATTACAAATTTGCACAATTCTCTTGAGTTTTTGCCTTTTATATCCAAACGTTCAAGTGAAATTAAATATTACGTATTAAAACTCACGTGCATATTTTAAAATGCCGAAAGTCTGTGGTGCCAGAAGCCAAAATGCCAGAATTTGCTACTTAGCCAGAAATTGAATTTTGTTGACTTTCGTCATTCTAAAACGTGCACGCTTCGTATTTTAAGCATGGTTACGTGACTCTTCAGAAGTCGCTTCAAAATTCTGACTTAATATATCGAACCACTATGCGGTTCTCAATAAACCCCAGAAGTACTCAGTGAAATCAAGCAGAGTCACTTAACCATTACTTATTAGAGTCTTTTAAGTAAAACAATTAGGTGCAACTTATCTTGAAAAGACGTTCAAAAAATCACACCAAAAAGAGTGAGCAATGGATTATTCTCAGACTTTTATAAAATCTAAATAGACCAATTGTCAACAGAACACCATGATCACATTTCATTCCTTTTGCAATCTGATCTGTTATCTAAATAGGTGCTCCGGAAACGCCTTTTATGCAATTACTTACCAAATAGCAGTTTTAGTTGGAAATTAGAACAGCATTGTGTCACTGTTTTGCGCATAAACAAATCTATTCCTAAAACGTTTCTATAAACGAAAATACAAAAAAAATCCAAGCAAGTAATTGTCCATGTGTTTGATATTTGCGTATAATCGGTTTCTTTGTGTCTTTGTTTTCAAACGTAAAAATTCTTGAACTCATCTATAGACTTCGACATTTTGAATACTGATGGGGATTGAGTTCATTAAATCACAATGAGTGCTCATATGATCCTGAAGGATCAAGTACATCAGCCTTTTTCTCAAGACTTCATGCGGTCAGAATCCGATCACACCGAGGAGGACTTATGTTTATATCCAAAAATACCGAATCTATGAAACTGAACATATCGAACCTAAGAAACCGAACACGCCAACAACTCTTTATGTTTAAAAAGCAAACAAATCGACAAATCCAAAACAAAAAACGAACGGTCTTGCGTCATGTTTGATATATATATATATATATATATATATATATATATATACATATATATATATATATATATATATATATATATATATACATATATATATACATAATATATATATATATATATATATATATATATATAGATATATATATATATATATATATATATATATATATATATATACAAATGCATAAAGAAAATCAAAATTCGACAATATTTTTATATATTTATCAGATTCAGGTTGATTCATTATATAAAGTTCTCATCAAACAAAAAATGAAAAAATGAAAACTGCAACTTTTTTGCTTGCTAGCGTTTGGGAGTATTATTGAAATTTCAGTACATTTGCTAATGAATTTTTATGCAAATAATTTTAAAATTTGATTGTATTTTCTGTATTATTGCTGGAGTATTGCTCTTGAAAACCACCAGACTATTAAATGGCAGTTAGAGGCAACAAATCTAGATTAATAGATACAGAAAAAATACGCCATACATGCAGCGTTGCTTTTCAACTCAACACAGTATAATTTAAAAAGTTAATGACAAAGTGTTTGATATTAGACAAAAAGTCAAAAAATGCCATATTTGTCAGTATTCTAGGTAGTATCTTCAACCATTGACTTAGTAAATATGCTGTTTTATTACTTAATATATATTGCTGATGTTATTGTTGAAAAATTTTCCGGTGATTAAAATAATTTGATTCATTTATGCGCCCTAATTACAAAAGTGTACCTGCTAACAGAAAGATAATTTAAGCGGAACAATAACAACTACAAAATAGCAACGGTTATAGAAAATTACTTGCCAGGACTTCTATTATGATCATTCTAAAATATCATTGTAATAAATTTTCGGAAGGTGCACTATCATTTCATTATTTTCACTATACCGACTTCCGAAATTTTCCACTTTGAATGTAAATTATCAGTGTATTCTGTTTGAGTTAGCTAAGCAATAGAAAATTTTACGTTTTTGTATCCGGTATCATTGACATGTTGAGTTTCAAACAAAAGAAATGGTCGACAAATCCGATTTTAACCTTTCAAACCCAGAGAACCGTGGCTACGCTCAACACTAGAAAAAACTATAGAAAAACAGCGTTTTGCTTCTGCTTGTTAGCAATCAATTCAGCATCCTTTGAATATGATTAATTAATTTGAAATTCTATCAATGGCTAACTTTTTAATTCATCCAAGTAGGAAGTATATAGCAATTCATTGTTGGTGCTGGTTGAAGTTTTGTAAAATGGTTAAGAACAAAAATCAATTAATTTGCATAACATTTCATATAGAAGTGTAAGCCAAACTACGTCTGCAATGCCTGCGATTTGACCTGTGTTAAAGCTTCGACACTGTCATAAAGAACCAAACTTAATCTTTTTGAGTAATGGTGTTTTGCGGAGAATGGCGAAAACAGTTTGTCATCATAGTCCACAATTGTTGTTTTTTAAGGAAAATGATATTTTAAAATTGTGCAATATGATGGCAAAAATTGTCACCGTATTTTACAAATAAGCATGCAAGCATGTTTTCAGCAAATTAAATTTATCTATTTGGTGATGATTTTGCTAAAACGGCATTCATCCATCTTCATTGCTATCTCTAATTGCCGCCCAAACATGATAATAGAACTTCAGATGATGAAATAAATTCTTTATTGCTCTTGGATCATCTCAAATAATTATTATGAATTTTTTATCATAGTATATAAACAAAAACAGTCTGTCGGGGCGATCCTACCCTTTTCCTGATATGGTTATCAAGTTCTTACAAGATAACCATTCGGTCTCAACCCGGGTCACAATATTGTTGAGTTGACAAGCTAACGGTGATATTTTGTTGTCACTGACCCCGACAATTCAACTATAGAACGGCTCAAAATGTAGCCTTTAGGATATAAGATTGCTGTTTGACCGCGTTTCAACTCATATAACCTGTAATTTATATATATATATATATATATATATATATAAATATATATATATATATATATATATATATATATATATATAGAACATGCCTAATATATATTCTATATATATATATATATATGAGGCGAATTCGAAGCTCTGAAATCTGGAGTCGAGCATAATTTAAAATAACAAAATTTGGGTTGAAGTTAATTTCAGCTTAAAATACTTGGGTTGGTCAAAATGCCTGTTGTTCATTCAGGTTAAGCATATGTCTTTTCATTGGTAACTTGGATCAAGCATGCTGTTGTGACACCTTTTTTTTGTATAGCTTGGTCTTTTCATACCAATTTGTGCAGCAAAAGCAGAAGGAGTCTAAATCTAGGGTGTCTTAAAACACTGACGTTCACATTTTAAAATGCCGAAAGTCTGCAGTGCCAGAAGTCAAAATGCCAGAATTTGCTTTTTAGCCAGAAATTAAATTTCGTTGACTTTTGTCATTTTAAAACGTGCACGCTTCTAGTTTTAAGCATAGTTACGTGACTCTTCAGAAGTTGCTTCAAAATTCTGACTTAATATCCTGAACCACTTTGCGGTTCTCAATAAACGCCAGAAGTACCCAGTGACTTCAAGCAGAGTCACTAAACCATTACTTAATAGAGTCTTTTAAGTAAAACAGTTAGGCGCGGCTTATGTTGAAAAGACGTTCAAAAAACCACACCAAAAAGAGTGAGCAACATTTTTTGTGGAATATTCTCAGACTTTTATAAAAAATCTAAGTAGACCAATTGTCAACAGAACATTTTGATCACATTTCCTTCCTTTCGCAATCTCATCTGTGATCTAAATAGCTGCTCGATAATTGCCTCTTCCGCAAACATTTAACAAATAGCAGTTTTAGTGGGAAATTGGAAGCAGCATTGTGTCACTGTTTTGCGCATAAACAAATTTTTTGGGCCTAAAACGTTTCTATGAACTAAAATGCAGAAAAAATCCAAGCAAGAAATTGTCCATGTGTTTGACTTGTGTGTATGTTTGGTTTCTTTGTGTCTGTGGTTTCAAACGTAAGAATTCTCCGGTATGCTCGTTTTCTTAGCTTTATCATGTTGGTTTCTTAGATCCGGCATGTTTTTTTTCTTAGCTTGGGTATGTTTGGTATTAATAGTAGAAAATTCGTCGGTATGTTTGGTGTATTAGAATCGGTATATTCTTTTCTAAACGAATGATAATCATACTCAGTTGTTAGTTTACTCTTTCCAAAAACTGATTTTATAAGAAGTAGTCAAATGTGATGATAACTTTCTCATCGCAGGAGTTTCAAACGTACCACTTGGAAACAATTTTTTCAAAAATTTGAAAATTAATTGATGTTTTTTTTTTCTTGAACTCATCTATTGACTTCGACATTTTGAATACTGACGGGGATTGAGTTCATTAATTCACAATGAGTGCTCATATGACCCTGAGGAATCAAATACATCAGCCTTTTTTTCTCAAGACTTCATGGGGTCAGAATCCGATCACACCGAGGAGGACTTATGTTTATATCCAAACATACCGAATCTATGAAACTGAACATACCGAATCTGAGAAACCGAAAACGCCAACATATTTTTATATATAAAAGCAAACAAATCGACGAATCCAAAGCGAAAAACGTACGTCATGTTTGTCTAACTAATATATATATATATATATATATATATATATATATATATGTATATATATATATATATATATATATATATATATATAATATATATATATATATATATATTATATATACAAAATGAAAAGAAAATCAAAATTCGAGAATATTTTATATATATTTATCAGATTCAGGTTGATTCATTATATACAGTTCTCATCAAACAAAAAATGAAAAAATGAAAACTGCAACTTTTTTGCTTGCTAGCGTTTGGGAGTATGATTGAAATTTCAGTACATTTGCTAATGAATTTTTATGCAAATGATTTTAATATTTGATTGTATTTTTTGTATGATTGCTGGAGTATTGCTCTTGAAAACCACCAGACTATTAAATGGCAGTTAGAGGCAACAAATCTAGATTGATAGATACAGAAAAAATACGCCATACATGCAGCGTTGCTTTTCAACTGAACACAGTATAATTTAAAAAGTTAATGACAAAATGTTTGACATTAGACAAAAAGTCAACAAATGCCATATTTGTCAGTATTCTAGGTAGTATCTTCAACCATGGACTTAGTAAATATGCTGTTTTATTACTTAATATATTTTGCTGATGTTATTGTTTAAAATTTTTCCGGTGAACAAAATAATTTGACTCATTTATGCGCCCTAATAAAAAAGTGTACCTGAAAACAAGTTCAATTTTAACCTTTCAAAAACCGCAGAACCCCTGCAATGCTCAACACTAGAAAAAACTATAAGAAAAACCGCGTCTTGTTTCTGCTTGTTAGAAATCAATTCAACATCCCTTGATTATGATTAATTGATCTCAATTTCTATCAATGACAAACTTTGTAATTCATCCAAGTAGGAAGTATATAGCAATTCATTGTTGGTGCTTGTTGAAGTTTTGTAAAATAGTTAAGAAAAAAAATCAAATAATTTGCATAACATTTCATATAGAAGTGTGTGCCAAACAACGTCTGCGATACCTTTGATTTGAACTCTGTTAAATCTTCGACACTGTCATAAAGAACCAAACCTAATCTTTTTGAGTAATGTTAATTTGCGGAGTATAGCGACACATTTTGTCATCATAGTCCACAATTGTTGTTTTTATAGAAAATGAGATTTTTAAGATTGTGGAAATTGATGACAAAAAATTGTCACCGTCTTTTACAATTAAGCATGTAAGCATGTTTTCAGCAAAATAAATTTATCTATTTGGCGTTGATTTTGCTGAAACGGTTTTCAGCCATCTTCATTGCTATCTCTAATTGCTGCCCAAACCTGATAATAGAACTTCAGATGATGAAATAAATTTTTTATTGGTCTTGGATCATCGCAAATCATTATCATGAGTTTTTTAAAATAGATTATAAACAAAAACAGTCTGTCGGGGCGATCCTACCCTTTTCCTGATATGGTTATCAAGTTCTTACAAGTTAACCATTCGGTCTCGACCCGGGTCACAATATTGTTGCGTTGACAAACTAACGGTGATATTTTTGTTGTCACTGTCCGACAATTCAACTATAGAACGGCTCAAATTGTAGCCTTTAGGATATAAGATTGCTGTTTGACCGCGTTTCAGCTCATATAACCTGTAATTTATAAATATATATATATATATATATATATATATATTTATATGTTATATATATATATAGAACATGCTTAATATATATTCTATATATATATATATATATATATATATATTATATATATATATATACATATATAAGGCGAATTCGAAGCCCTGAAATGTGGAGTCTAGCATAATTTAAAATAAAAAAATTTGGGTTCATTTAGGTTAAGCATATGTATTTTCATTGGTAACTTGGATCAAGCCTGCTGTTGTCACACCTGTTTTTTTGTATAGCTTGGTCTTTTCATACCAATTTTTGCAGCAAAAGCAGAAGGAGTCTAAACCTAGAGTGTCTTAAAACACTGACCTTCACGTTTTAAAATGCCGAAAGTCTGCAGTGCCAGAAGAAGTCAAAATGCAAGAATTTGCTTTTTAGCCAGAAATTAAATTTCGTTGACTCTGGTCATTTTAAAACGTGCACGCTTCTAGTGTTAAGCATAGTTACGTGACTCTTCAGAAGTCGCTTCAAAATCCTGACTTAATATCCTGAACCACTTTGCGGTTCACAATAAACGCCAGAAGTACTCAGTGACTTCAAGCAGAGTCACTAAATCATTACTTAATAGAGTCTTTTAAGTAAAACAATTAGGTGCGGCTTATGTTGAAAAGATGTTCAAAAAACCACACCAAAAAGAGTGAGCAACAATTTTCGTGGATTATTCTCAGACTTTTATAAAATCTAAGTAGACCAATTGTCAACAGAACACTGTGATCACATTTCATTCCTTTTGCAATCTCATCTGTGATCTAAATAGCTGCTTGAGAAATGCCTCTTCCGCAAACACTT
Source organism: Convolutriloba macropyga (assembly GCF_964194025.1). Taxonomy (NCBI): domain Eukaryota; kingdom Metazoa; phylum Xenacoelomorpha; order Acoela; family Convolutidae; genus Convolutriloba; species Convolutriloba macropyga. The sequence goes on from NC_134473.1 coordinate 26,260,241, forward strand.
AACAAACAACAGTTTTAGTGGAAATTAGAAGCAGCATTGTGTCACTGTTTTGCGCATAAACAAATTTTTTGGGCCTAAAAACTATCTATGAACTAAAATGCAGAAAAAAATCCACGCAAGAAATTGTCCATGTGTTTGACTTGTGTGTATGTTTGGTTTCTCTGTGTCTTTGGTTTCAAATGTAAGAATTCTTCGGTATTTTTCGGTTTCTTAGCTTTATCATGTTGGTTTTCTTAGATCCGGCATATTTTTTTTTCTTAGCTTGGGTATGTTTGGTATTAATAGTAGAATATTCGTCGGTATGTTTGGTGTATTAGAATTGGTATATTCCTTTCTAAACGAATGATAATTATACTCAGTTGTTAGTTACTCCTTCCAAAAATTGAGTTTATAAAAAGTAGTCAAATGTGATGATAACTTTCTCATCGCAGGAGTTTCAAACGTACCACTTGGAAACAATTTTTTGGAAAAAATTTGAAAATTAATTGATGTTTTTTTCTTGAACTCATCTATTCACTTCGACATTTTGAATACTGATGGGGGATTGAGTTCATTAAATCACAATGAGTGCTCATATGACCCTGAAGAATCAAATACATCAGCCTTTTTCTCAAGACTTCATGCGGTCAGAATCCGATCACACCGAGGAGGACTTATGTTTATATCCAAACAGACCGAATCTATGAAACTGAACATACCGAACCCAAGAAACCGAACACGCCAACATATCTTTAAGTATAAAAGCAAACAAATCGACAAATCGAAAGCAAGAAACGTACTGTCTTGCGTCATGCTTGTCTAACTAATATATATATATATATATATATATATATATATATATATATATATATATATATATATATATATTATATATACAAATGCATAAAGAAAATCAAAATTCGACAATATTTTTATATATTTATCAGATTCAGGTTGATTCATTATATAAAGTTCTCATCAAACAAAAAATGAAAAAATGAAAACTGCAACTTTTTTTGCTTGCTAGCGGTTGGAGTATGATTGAAATTTCAGTACATTTGCTAATGAATTTTTTTGCAAATAGTTTTAATATTTGATTGTATTTTCTGTATTATTGCTGGAGTATTGCTCTTGAAGACCACCAGACTATTAGATGGCAGTTAGAGCCAACGAATCTAGATTAATAGGTACAGAAAAAAAGCACCATACATGCAGTGTTGCTTTTCAACTGAACATAAAACAATTTAAAGAATTATTGACAAAATGTTTGATATTAGACAAAAAGTCATAAAAAAATTGCCAAATTTGTCAGTATGCTAGGTAGTGTCTTCAACCATTGACTTAGTAAATACGTTGTTTTATTACTTAATATATATTTCTGATGTTTTTGTTTAAAATTTTTTCGGTGATTAAAATAATTTGACTCATTTATGCGCCCTAATAACAAAA
>NC_134473.1:26261868-26334600 GCF_964194025.1 Convolutriloba macropyga
AAACAAAATTTTTTTCAAAACAATAAAATTATGCTAAAGGTTTTCAACTTTTTTATAAAAAAATTGTAACCTATATATTTAACGATTTGTATGAGTATCTATATCTAAAAATTCTTTGCCAATATTCTTCTTAAAAAAACACCAGGTAATCTTTTATCAAAGGCAAGACACTTATTGCAACATTCTCGTGGGAAAAATTGATGCTGGAGTTTGTTGCGAAATTATCACTGCAATCGCTTTGCATCATCCAGCATCACAGTAATTGCTTTTCTGGTCGACTGATTTTGTCATATTTTTCCTCACTTATCGCCATGTAAAGACTATCAGTATCCGTTTCAATCAACTCATATCAGTTTGGACTGCAGCAATAGGAGCAGAATTTGTAATTAACTTGCAACATTGTCGGTTCGGCGTGCTGGATGATGAAAAAAGAAATGTCTTGTTCTTTTTTACCTGATAAATCTGGTCTGGAAACTCATTCAGCGACTTGAAAGACCTGTTGTTAATAAACTTATCCACATGAGCCCTTTCACGTGTTTTGTATGCTTATGTTGACCGCAGTCCATTATCCGATAAACAGATGAACTATTTCCGATCAACTTCATGATCTCTGCAACGACAGTTGACTCTGTTCTGATCTCCTTCGGGGCGAGCATCAACAGCATTCTGAAAAACCGATTCAAAACAGCAGCAGGGAGTGTATTGCAGAAGCCAAAAAACCTGCGTCTTTGAAAAAACAGATATTACAAAAACAAGAATTTTTTTACCTAAATTTTAATTCAAAAGTGATATTTAAATACAAATTGATTTCAAAAATGCATTTTTAAAACTCAATTCAATTATAGTATCAAAGTATCAATTCAAAAGCATACATAAAATTCAGTTTTTTCTGACTGTAGAAACAGAATATTACAAATTCACCAGTCAATTAGTCATGTCAGAAAATACTAGTCTTCGATCTGAAATTGTACAGGAAATATAACCAAATAATAGTCAAAGAAATAACTTCTCAGTTTGCTAGTTTAGTTACTATACAATTCAGCAGCTCGTCTGAATTTGCATGATGGAGGACACATTTTGCATTCGTTTTCATCAGTATCTGTTTTTTTACATCCCACACACTCAAGGTTATTGACAGCAGGAGCCCTTCTCTTGAGAGCCTTTTGAATACAATATTCCGGTTGCTCACGTTTGAGGGAAGTTTTTTCAGATATTTTTTCACTTGCCTCATTAGATGAAATAAGATCTTGGTAACCTGTATACTCATTGACTACTGTACTAAGGATGGTTCTGGCAGACTTCAATGAAGTATTCTCAACAGTCGTTGCTCCTTGTACTACTTTCATTGCATCTTGTCCAGGTTCTGTAGAAAAACACGAAAAAGGGACTGCCTTGTCAAATTTTTTGTTGTCTAACTTAGGCCCAAGTGCGTTCTCCTCTTCTATACTTGCGAAAATACTCTCTGTCATTGACCCATTTTCCCACTCGTCACAATCCCGATCAGGTTTCTGCTCCTGCAAATTTTTAAAGTCGTCAGACACACACCAGAGGAATTTAAGTTGCTTCTCCTCCTCAAAAAATCCCAGTTGATTTTCATACATTGGTCTATAAGACAACTGACTCCAACACAACTCCATAATCACAGAACTGCGCACGGACTGATCTGCTTAGTTTCATGTTGTCTGAGACGTGTAAAGTTGTGTTTTCGTTGTGGTTCTTGTAGAAATCTACAGTTGTCTGTTTGTATGGTACAGAGACTTCAGGCAAATTCTCGATTGCAATGATGAAGACCAGAAGCTGCCTCGGAATTGAGAATGGAGGATCAGCTACCCAGCCGAAGCACGTTATCCTCTCCTTTATAATTGCTACATCATCATTGAAGTCGGGGAAGAAGAAGTGTACCTTAAGATTTTCGTTCAATTTCACAGATTTGATATTCATTATTGCGGCCTCTTTTTGGTTGAAGACGGTTGAACTCCTAAACAAACTGAAGTTTACAGATATTCCAAAATCTTTCTCTCTGAAGAATTAATAAGCAATTTGCGAATGAGTACGGTGATTATAATAACCCTCTATTTGTTTTTTGGTCTGTTTTCATATTTTATAACGGAGGAGACTTACCTGGAATCGGAAATAGGAAGATGTCCTAGAGATGAAGAATATTCACTGAAAAGTTTATTACTGACAATTTAGGTTTGTAGCAAAAGGAGATTGAAATTGTCTCCGAAAAAAAGAATGAAAAAGCCAACTATAGCTGTGTTGTTGAAAGGAAGAAAAAGAAGCACAATGAGTTGGACTTTTGTTTGTACACTACAAAAAATGACATCATTATGACGCAATAGTGACCTAATTATTATTATGAGAAAGACTTCAATCACGTGAATTGTGCACGCTTTGATAACGTAACAATAATCATATCGTAAGTAGTAAGGATTATTTTTTGTTCACAAGAGTTCAGTGACCCCATACAATACCTAGGTATCCCTAACTGTAGCAGTCATATGACGTAGCTGGAATAAGTTTTGTTCCAAAACAAAGAGTTCATTGACCCTCTTACAAAAAATGAGATCACCTAATTGTTTGTAATTGAGAAGATAAAAGCACGTAATTGTTAAATTACTATGATTGAACTCAAACATTTAAAGATTAATTCTGTAAAAAAGCAAATACTTGGTGACAAATTTGTGCTCATTAAACCTATATCGATCACCTAAAAAGATTCATCATCACAAAAGATGATCTCAAAAGTTGATGTTTTGAGGTCACTAAATAATTGGATTGTTAGAACTTAGAGAAATACAGATGATGGTAATATTGTCTAATTTTTGATATATTTTTGATAAATATTTGATACAATTTTGTTATTTAGCTTAGAATTTGGGAATTTTTTGTCAATGCTAAAAAGTTGGGTTGAATTTGGTTGCTCTTTGACAAGATTTGTTACTTTGAGGTAAAAATGGGTATTTTTTGGCGAGATTTGTGTCTCTTTGTCTGGCAATTATTGAGATATTTTTGCTAGAACTGTGTTCTTTTACGCAACATTTAGGGTTTTTTGGCAAAACGTAGTAGATTTTGGTAATAATTGGGTTTTTGCAATGAATTGAATTGTGTAAATCTGGACTAGAAAAAAGATATTTCTGGGCTAGAATTGTTTTTTGGCAATAGTTTGATATTTTTTGGTAACATTTGGATATTTTTGACAAAAACTGGATGTTTTGTGTCAGGAATTGGGTGTTTTTCACCAAATCTGGGATCTGTTGGCAATAGTTGGGCATTTTTCACAATAATGGAGTTTTTTTCAAGAATTTGGAATTTTTTGCCAAGAATTGGGTATTTTTTGACAATAATTGGGTAACTTTTGGCAATAATTGGGTATTTTTTTGACAACGATTGGCTATTTTTGGACAAGAATTGGGTGTTTTTGGCAAGAGTTGGGTATTTTTGCCAAGAATTGGGTACTTTTTGTTATGAAATGGGTTTTTTTTCATATTTTCAAGAATAGGGTATTTTTTACAAGAATTGAGTATTTTTTACCAAAAACATTTTTTTTGGTTTCAAGTTTCAGAATCTAAAACTTCAAAAAATACAAATTTGTCCTCTTTTCACGAATTTTAAAATAAATCCATTGGATTCTGCGTTGAAAATTACGCTATAAAGATGTAGTGCAACAAACAATTCCAAAAACAAAAAAGTTTGAGGTTTCAGGTTTCAGAAGCTGAAACTTCAGAAAAAACCAAAAAGTGTAACTTCTAGGAGTTAAAGAAGTCACTATCAAATGCTTTGTTTAAAAACAACATATAGAGAGTTGATATAGCTCACCATTCTGGATAAAACTATTTTGTAGTTTGAGGTTTGAGAAACTAAAACTACAAAAAACCCAAACCCATAATCAATAATTGACCGTGAAATTACCACCATTGATTTTCACTTCGAAAAATACCCTCTAAAGTTGTACTGTAGTATACATTTTCGACCAGAAAATTTTTTTTGGTTTGAGGTTTCAGAATCTGAAACCACGAAAAAATAAAAAAATTTTCAGTGATGGTTTTCTGTGTTTTAGTATTTTTCATTGAAATCTGTGTAAAAAAATTTCAACCGATTATTAGAACAACTTTATATACAATTTTTTTAAGGGTTTCGGGTTTTTGAAACTGAAACTACAGAGAAAAAAACCAGAAACTACCAAAAGAAACTGGCAAAAATTCGGTTTCTTTTATGCTTTCACATCATGAGGAGTAAAAAAAAATGAAAAAAAGTGGAATTTTCAAAAAATTATACAAGAAGTTTTAGTGAAAAACTTCCAATAATTTGAAATTATTGAAAACTTCATTAATAATGGAAAATTAAAAAAATATTTGATAATTGAAAAAGTTATGCGTAAATGAAAAGTTTGAAAGTAAAAGTTCTGTAGATGAATTTTAATAAGTAGTTAAGATTTGGTGAAGTGCATTAGAGCGGAAAACTGGAAGCATTTCCGTGGGGTAATTAAGATAATTACCCCTGGGTAATTACGATAAGATGACAGGTCTATTGTTCTCACTCCCTTTTTAGGTACATCTTTGGAAATTGGACGAAAATGGGCTATACCTAATGTTAATACATAGGTACATCCTTTTACCCCCCCCCCCCAGGTCTGCTTACATATAACTACTATCGTGATTGATTTTAAATAAGTCTTTTCGGATAATTCGACAAAGCTATCTGCCAAAAGCGATAAAAACTATTGCGCTACTTCATGCGTTGCTCATTTTCTGGCTATCTATTGAAACAAGGCTAACATTTGTCCAAGATCGAGTCTTATCGGCAAATTTGACGAATTTCCAACGAAGTTTTGTTAGTTTTCGACAAAAGATGAATAGTGATTTAACGCTTTCTTTGGGGGCTTATTTTAAATGTTTACCATAACCAAACACCGCTATTTCGATGTCATTAGGCTTTTGTCAATAATTATTGGCTGTTTAGTTGACCAGTTTGACCCAATTATTTTTGAAGCTATTTCTCTTCAGACAAAAGTGACCTCCATCTACAAAAGTTGAGACCTGCTTAACTCTGTTTTGATATAAATTGAGCAAATCTCCCAGTCTGATTATACACACATCATAAACAGAAACAAACACTTAAATTGATTCCGTTAAAGGGGTGCAATTTCTTCATATCTTCAAAGGGCTTTCACTTCGCAGTAATTGTTCAAATTTTGAAAGTATTTCTGACTTTTTGTTTTAGAGTAGGTTCAAAGACGCGCTGAGAATAACGAGTTATATCTAAAATCGGTTACGACAACTATACAGCATTTACTGCTAATTTACAGGTGGCTTCTATGTAATATATCGTTTCAGTTACAAACTTTGTTAGAAAATTACGAAAATTGCGTTTAATTTGAAGTTTGAACGCTTCAGTTGTTAAAACGTCTGGCTTTATTTTTGCCACTGTTAAACGATTTTATTGAAACTCGTTCAAACTTCATTCACGCATCACCCGAAGGGCCCTAGAACTGTTTAAAATTTGTAAGCAGCGATAAACAATTCATAAACGGTTTATAAACGTCCAAGTTATTTAGCGGCGCCTCGCGTAACAGTTGCACATTTGGCAAGAATGAGTTTTGTAGAATTAAAAATTAAATCAAATTCTGGCGCATAGAAATTGATCTTTTTTGTTTATATGAATTAATTTATCGATCCTGCCGTCTAGCCTTCCGATTGGTCAAAAATAGAGAACAGTTAAAAAGTGAAGAAAAAAGCTCCACCCCTGTGATTACTTTTTGCTTCGCTTATTTGTTCACTCAGTTGGAAAATTTTGTTCACGTAAGCCTCAGAAATTTAACAGAAAAGCGCCAAACAATTATTTGCTCAGAAAATTTTACGATTTGTCTCGAAATTATTTGTTACTAAGTTTAGCTTATTTTATCAAAGATTTTAAACCCCAAATCTCTTGGAAAGTTGATTCGAGTTTCATTTCAATTTTAGCTTCGGGTACAGTTTGAATACATTTCAAAATATGGGTCCTACAGAAAATTCGACAATATTTCCGAGCCAGTTTAATCGACCCAATTCTACTTTACCAGACTCCATAATATTTGTTGAAATTACAGTTTACGATTATATTGCATTATTTTTCACAATTTTGAGAGCTTTCATTGCTGTCGTGGGATTTTTTGCCAATTTATTGGTTATTTTCTCTGTGTTATACTTCGAAAGACTTCGAGTGGCTTGTAATTATTTTGTGGCGAACTTGGCAATTTTAGATGCGACAACTCTCTTTATTATATTCACCTTTTTCATTCCTAGAAGTATTCCTAAGTTTTTAGACCACAAGTTTGACCCTATTTGTTGGGTCGCGAAAGTGAGCAATACTGTTTACATTATGAGTTTGGTGGCGCTCATTTTAATTTCGATTGATCGTTATATTTATATCGTGAAACCCCTGAATTATGAGAACTTCAAGAGAAGATGGTTTTTGGTTACGTTTCTCTCAATGGCGACTTGTGCAACGTTGCATGGTCTAGCTGGGGCGTTTATGATGTGTCGAGATGAAGCCGATGACCCTATAGAAACTATCTACAACTTTGGAAATACAACAATTAGCGTTGCGTGGTTCATAACAATTATAGCTATTTATTCCTCCATTTTCAAAACAGCATATGTTCAATCCAAAGCTACCCAGTCGTATGTCCAGATGACACAACGAGCCAGCATGAATGTGAACCCAAACACAATCCGAATCGACTCGAACCAACCTTTGACCTCCTCGCGAACAAACTCTTCGGCTGAACCCGGAAATACCTTCACCAAAACCCAGTCAAGAATCATATTCGGTTATTCGTTGATCGTCGGGTTTACGACACTAACGTTCATAATATTGACATGTTTGACAACTGCATATGCGATTGACCCTTCGTTGGGTCTTAGAGCCCCGAGTGGGTGGTTTATTCTGAAGACTGTGGCCCATATTCAAGTGACCTTGAACGCGGCTGTGAACCCGTTCATATACGCCGCCACCCAGAAAGTGTACAGAAAGGCGTTCATGTCTGTGTTGCAGTGTCGCTGTGACAGAAACAGTCGTCGGGCTGTCTGTTTGGGACCAAATGAGGCTACGGGAAGAGTTAACATTGACATTGATGTTGAGTGAATTTATACATACATTATCCAAAATTGCAGCAACCTTAGTGGCTAAATGAACAACAAGGATGCTCAGTAATGTGCGATTGTACATAAGGTTCCGACCCCGCTCATCCACAATTTTGGCATAATTGTCTACCAAATCAGGAACAGATAGAAAAACCCAAAAGCTCAAGCATTTTTCAAAAAATAGTGTATGAACAAAAAGACAGCCTCCAAAGAAAAAAAACTCAGTGGAGTAAAAAATGATGCGCTAGATTGATGAGATATGCTAATATTAAGAAAGCGTGTTGAGACAAAATCAAACAACAACAACAACAAACATTAATTACATCAAAAATTTTATGTCTGTTTTAAAAAACAAAACATAATAACAAAGTCACCATAGCGCCAGATAAAACTGAAACTAAACGAAATAACTTGTAAGTCAACAGAAGATGTGGGAACAGTCCATAATAAGGCTTGGTAACAATTAGACAAAAAAAACAAAAAAACAGTTAAGTTAAAAAGTTCTCTTATTTTTGTTTAAAAAAAACTAATTTCAAAGTAATGAAAACCATTAGAACTCAGCTCAAATATCCCACAGGTTCACGATTACCAAAGCTTCTAGAGAACGGCATTACGCTGTCGAAGCCGTAAAGCCCTTATTGCGCCCTCCAAATATGTTCGATTGCATCTAATTCGAACACTGATGATGTAGTATGTGACCTTTCATAATTGAGAATAGGTAACATGTAGACAAAAGAAATAAGGGCAAAATTAAGTAATACTTTTGTTTTTTTTTGAAACAAAATTACTTCCGAAGCACTGAAAGCCAATAATTACAATATGAAATAAATTTATAGGTTTGTGTAATTGTCCAAAGGAAGCATCTGAGACCTGCAATTATCAAAATATGTCTTACGCCTACAAAAAGAACGTCAAATATGACAAAAATCAAAAGTTAATTTTTTTGTGGAAAAACCCGTGTCGAAACCAGTAAAGTCATAACGAATTCTTTAAAAAACATTAGATTTTGTGACACCAATCTCTTTTGACACCTTTCTTTGAAACTATTAATGTCATAATTGACCTGTAACTATCGAGACTTGGTAACAAATCGACAATAAAAAGAACAAAATCGCAATGTTAAAAATCATTTTTTTCCTATTTTTTCCTCTACTAACTACCAATAAAACCTTTCATTATAACGGAAAGTTCATACGACTAAAACACTAAAACGACATAAAACAGTAAAAGACAAAATTACAAAATTCAATTAAATTCCTAAAGAAAATACTGTCCGTTAGAGCCGTTAAATTGCTTACTTTGAACGCCAATAATTAGATCTTTAAAAAAAAACATTGTCTGGCTACAACCCGAATTCTTTTTGGATTTTAACAGTCCAAGATGGGTCCAAAACTAGCCCTGCTAATGCTGTTCGTCCATTATAAACACTTAATTTTAGAATCTTTTAGATAAAGATAAATTTTCGGATAAAAAATCAAAATTAATTGCTGCGTTTTTGATAATCAACGAGAAAAGTTAGCACAAAAACGGCAAAATTTTAATTACAGAATACTCTCAACCGAAGTTGAAGTAGGCTGAGCTTTTTTTTGAGTTTACAAAGATTTTGTTATTAGTGTTTGGGTGTGTACTTTGGCAAATTTAATCAAAGTAGACTTAAAAAAGCCTAATTCGTGCTGTTTGTGATGGAAAAGGTTGAATTTTGAAATATTTAGCCAGAATTTTTGACAAACAACTTAAATAGTAATAATCGACAGTTTTTTGTCTTTAAAAACAATACCAACAACACTACTCTTCAAAATTTTAACAAATTTTTTGCAAAATTGACCGAATTTTAGGAAAAATTTCGGAAATTGTGAATAAAAACAACGGAATTCACTCTACTTTTCTCAGAAGTTTTAACCTCGAAAACTCCCTGTAAAAAAGCGAAAATAAAAAAATCTTTTTAATTCCATATACTACGCTGGACGAGCTTTCTAATGAAGCCAGTCTAAACTCTCTACGATGAATATATTGATCGGCCAAAATTGTCTGAACAAAAAAACCATTTGAGTATATAGTTCCTCCCCCCTCAAGAGGGGTCGGAACAAAAATGTGTAAACTGTTGCCACTTGATAGTAATAATAAGAAGACAATCAAAAATAAAACCAGAACAGAGTGATACAAACTTTCAGAGTTCTATTGAAACTGTTGCTGGACGGAACTTTTTTAACAGAAACTTACAAGATGGTAATAATATTTTTATACATCTTGCGAAATGACAGAAGACAACGTTTTTGCAACTTTTTCAAACCGGATAAGATAACAGCGTAGTGTCACGGGAGAACTTTACGGTTCCAATTTTTTGGTCGCCAATGCTCATTTTTTTGTGAGGTTGCTGCAATGATGTTGATACTCGTTAGTATGCAAAAATGGCCAAGTTTCCAAAATTTGTTGAATGTGACTCAAGTGATCTCCGCTTTTTTGCTCGATTTTGAGCTATACATCTTATACATGTATTTGTCGGAAGTTTGCTTCTGAATAATAAAGAGTGAAACAATTATTTCTAAAGGTTGCTTTTGTACATAGATTTGTTTCCTTTTACCCCCTCGAGCAAAATTTTTGCAACTTTCTTGGAACAGACTTCTACTTTATCCATTATTAACTTCGCCTAATGATAAGAGCAGACAGTAATAAACAAACAAACAAACAAACACTGATAAACGAATCACACTAATATATTCAGCCTCTACTCGTGACGTCAGGAAAAGCGTTCAAGCAGCACATGAAATAATGAAAATTATGAAGACAACGTTACATAGAAAACAAAATCGTTTAAAAACCATTATGCTTTACTTCCGGGGAAAAGGAAACAATCCTTGTTAATGCAAAATTTACCAAAACAATTCATTGCGCAATTGGAGCTGAAATTTGAGAGCCATATCGTAGAAAAGTGAAAGTACGTGAACAATAATGAACATTCAGCTATATCATATAAATATATTTTGTTATTTGTGCTTAGAAGTATTATTTTTGTATCATCCATTTTGTTCGTGTATGCAAACATTAATTAGTAATTTATGTTGCTTATGTGTTGAATTGTAGTTTACTTTGCAACATTTTTTCTGTGTAAGCTGAGATCTGAATGAGATCCGACTTTGTTCGAAGTGTCCGTCATCACCTTTCGCAGCTAAATGTTAAAAAAATGCAGCGAATGTTCAAATTTTGCAGCAATTTTAGTTAAACCGTTGCAAAAACGATTCACCGCAATTTTCGAAGATTAATTGTCATAATTTTTTAATACACAAATTTTCAATTAAAAAAGTCGCAAAATTTGCGGGTAAAAAAGAGTTTACAGCGCCCTGATCGAGAAGACCGAACAAAAATGAACCAAAAACCGTACCGTATAAGCGGTCTTTAACGTAAATCGATGGTTTGTTCCCTATGTTCGATTTCAGACGTAATAATGTGCCGGGAATGTTCGGGTTGGAACGTAAAAAAAGTTTTGATATGTTCGGTTGCGCAAGATTCGTTTTGCTAGGTTCTTAAACGTTAGAATTGTTCGAAATATCAGGTTTGAAACGTAGTAACTCGTCGGCATGTTTGGTTCCAAACATACGAAATTGTCGTCCTTATGTTTGGTTTGCAACCGTAGGAAATGTATTCTTTCACACAAAGTTTGAGTTAATTATTGTTCCGACCCCCACTTTAGTGGGGAGGGAGGAACTATATAATCAACTGGGTTTTTTTGTTCAGAAATTTTGGCTCATCGATATATTCATTGTAGAGAATTGTGAGTGGTATCATTAAAAAGCACGTACATCCTAGAATGCGGAATTAAAAATTGTTTTTGATTTTTGTTTTTTACAGGGAGTTATCGAGGTTTAAAGTTTGCGAATATTTGACTGTTTTTATTCACACTTTCAGTAATTTTTAGTAAAATTTGGCCTAATTTCGCTAATAAGATATTTAAAAAGTTAATATTTTTAACGGTAGAGTGTCATTGTTACCGTTGGAGATAGAAGGGCGTTATTGAATTGTTTGATCGAAGTTTTTTTGGCTAGAAATTTTGAGACAATTTTCAAAATTCAAACTTTTTTTCATCAAAAATGGCACAAAATATGCTTTTTTGGTCCACTTTATTAAAGTTTGCCAGACAAAGTGTTATAGAAACCTTGACACAGTCTTCTTAATCTTCAAAACAGCGCTAGTTGAAATTAGGCGCCGTAAGAAAGTCTTCTGGAGTTAATATTTTTGCAGATTTTACTCGATAATTATACAAAATGCATCGTTATTCTTTTAATATTTGAAGAATTTTACTCAACAGTTGGTTTAATTCGCAAACACTTGGAACTCTTAGTTGGTTTTTGGGCCCTCAGCAAAATCAGGGAAAGGCTTGATATTATCATGGATTCGTATAGAATCAGAATTTAAAAAAATTTTTTTTTGGTGCTGTCTTTTTTCAAAATATTTTGCTTTTGTTTTCTTAATGTTAATTAATGACAATTTTTCTTACGGTTCCATTAATGGCAGCACCCACTGACGGGAGCACGAGGCCGTATATATAGTTCATTTTCAGAGAACTAAAGAGTTTTTATTGCTTTGAAAAATAGTTTTGTAAACTTTAACTGAATTCTTGTGTTTTGCATTCAATTGTTATTGTATTTGCAGTCTGATTTCTATTTCTAACCATTGAAGGATCCCAATGGCTTCCTCATGAGGTGTAGCGGAACTTTTACCTTGCATTCTGTTGTTACATAATGTCTCTTATGTTATTGAATGAATTTGTTTTCAGTGATTTTTTAGGCTGGTCAATTTTTTATTTTTATTTTATCAACTTTTTGCTTATTCTCCGTAAAAACAGGCCAAATTTTTTTCGTAATAGAATACAAGCTAATTTTGTGGTGGATTGTTTAAACGGAAGGTTTCCTTGCTTTCGGTACTACGAGTTTTCATACGAAATTTTCGTAATTTTTGTGCATAATTGTAAATTTTTGATGTTGTTTTTGTTTCTTTGATGAATTTTCTCATGACATAACAACCAAATTGATAACATAGGGATTTTAGGAGAAACTTTTCTCTTGCAGAAAAATGTGGAATTTATTATATTTGCCCTCTATTTGTTGTTTATTATTGTTGTCGTACGCCAAATTTTGGGTAATTAAAGATCTCAGTGGCTAACTGTTGCCTGAAAAAATGAATTTATAACTGAAATCTGTAAACAGCTGAAGGTTTTAACGTTCAGACTAAAGTTCTAAAAAAAGTTAATAGTAATTTTCGTTTTATCCCTTTTTGTTCTGGTTTGCTTTTTTCCTATTTTATATTGTTGTATCATTTTTGTAACTTACCCTCAATAAATGGGCAATTTTTAGAGTTTTAATGAAGAAAATTATAAATTTTCTGTTGTTTTAACGCTTTGACTGATGTCTTTAGGCTTTGACAATTTGTTTGAGAAAAATTTTCTGAAATTTAGATAATTTTCTGAAATTTAGATAATTTTCTGAAATTTAGATAAATTTAGATAAGACTTTATGAGGATTAAAGAAGGCTCAAACGAAAATTTTATATTATCGCTGTTTTTATTCTAAAAATTTCCTTGCTTCAACACTGTGGTTTTGCAAAGTTATTGAAATTTTTTAGTTCAGTTTGTAATTAATGCTATTTTTTAGTCTTGAGATTTATTTAGTCTTACTAATCACAGGCGCAATTAGTTTTCCAACTAGTTGCAAAAAAATTGTCCACTGTTTTAGTCGAAAGCTTTGGTTGGCAATGATTTTTGAAAATATTTGTTTCTCAGAAAACAACTATAGGTTTTTAAGATTTGCAAATCTTATTTGTGTTAACTTGTAGCTTAGCAACTCTATAGACAAGTAACATCATTTACCTATTAAATGGGTTTTTTTGCGGTTTCATTTTCTTGTTTTCTTTTCCAAGAATCACAAAAATGGGCTTCCGTTACTTCACAAATTTTGTCAATTGAAAAATTGAAATCGAAATTTTTGAATTTTTTGTGAACAGTTTAATGTTTAATTGGCTGGGCATCGTTTTCGTGCAAATTTTTTCGTGCAAATTTTTCCTTAATGCCTGTATTTGTCGTTCTTTTTGTAGTCGTATGACATATCCTGGATAATGAAAGGCCTCAATCGCTCTCTATGGAGGTGTAAAAGAATCTCTCAATAATTTTATATGATGCATTATGTTTCTAATCGAATCGAAATTGATTCTTTTAAAGAAATCAATGTTTTATTAAATTTTGCCTTTTTGCTCATTTCTTGTCGACTTGTAATATGTATTATCTGATGCCATTTTGATTTGGTTATTAAAAGTTTTCAAAAATTGGACAACAAGTTTTGGTTGTAATTAATATTTGTAACTATTTGATTGTTGTCGCCGTCTTTTCTGGTAGTCATATTATGGTAGTCACAGGTCTCATAGGCACTCTAAGGTAGATTGTTTTTTTTTTCTTTAGTAGCTTGTTGAACAATATGTTGATATGTTAATTTTTTTCATCTCTTCCTCTTCTGGTAGACAATTAAGTGAAAAATGTAGATGAGCGAGGTCGGAACCTAGTCTGCGAACGCACATTACCGAGCCTCCTTATTTGAAATGTAGTCAAATGTTATGATAGCGTTTTGATAACAAACGTACATCGATGAGACAATTTCCAAGAACAATTGTGGAAATCCTTTGATTCTATTTCAAAGCTCACGGGACAAACTAGGTGATCAACTAAATCTGGTACGTAGACCGTTTGCTCATGATTTGAAGCCGCACAGACCAACGGTCTTCAACCCTTAAAATCAAACATCGACCTTTTCCTCCGATTAAAAAGCGAATAAACAGACAATAGCAAATAAAAAACGTATGTGCTACCGTCGCTTTTGTCTAACTAAAACCAAAAGAACCAATGAGTTTCCTACCTTTTAAAAGGGTATTTTTATAAAAAAGATTGGTAAAGAGTTCGCCGCAAACTGTTATTAGTTTTAGATTAAATATTTCAAACTTAATATTGTAGACAAACTCTTGTCTACAATATAATCGTTCCAACCCACTTGTGGGGGTGGGGGTGGGGGGAGAACTATATACTCAAATGCCTTTTTTCGTCTAAAAGAATTGCGTGTTTTTCGAAAAAAAAACCGCTCAAAAATTATGCAAAATGCATCAGATATTTTTGAGTTATTGAAATTTTTCATTTGCTAATTGAACGTTTTTTTTTGCAACGGTATGGAATAATATATTGTTCTTTTTAGATGTTTAAAATCGGGGCAAGGCTGGAACACACTTTGGATCCTTTCAATCAATAGTTCTTTGGAATATAATGGGCCGCGGTTTCTTTCAAAGTCCTGTCGCATTTTTGTTTTATGTTGATTACCGACGAGAATGATTTACAATCCAGTCCCAATTAATGAGAAAAGCTTTGCGACAAAGTAGTCCAGATGAATATGTATTACGCCTTCAGAGAAAATCTCATACTTTTTCATGGCTTTGACCATGTTTCTTTGTACTTTGTTTTCCTTTGTTTTGCCTTCATTTGTCATTCTGTTGCATCCTCACGACTTCGTTTTTTCAATCAAAGATTGTTGAATTTCTTTAAAAGCTGCGGATGGACCAATGCAAGGCTTTTGAGATGTTGTCTAATGCCTCTTAATTTATTTGAATTTATTTGTTTTAAGAAAAAATAAGTGAATTCTTGAAGATTGCCAATTTCTTTTAGTCTTTTTTCTGTCGACACATGTAGCTTACTCTCAATATATAAAGGGGTAATTTTATTCCAAGATCTGTTAAAGATACTCTCCAAAACGGTTTTAGTTATAACTGATGGCTTTTTGTCTTTCTGACTACAAAATTTTGTACAAATTTAGTGATTTTTTTTCAATATCTAACTATAACTGAGGATTTGATTTGTACCCCTTTCAAATGTTCAATTTAAAGATAATAAAATTTGGCATTGCAAAAAATTTAAAAAAATTTAACATTTCAGTAAATAGCTTCAACTTACTGATAACGGCTGCGAAACCTTTCTCCCGCAAAATTAATGAAGAATATCATTGTACTTCCCAGTTTTAGTTTCTATTGCCGTCAAAAAATAATTTAACCTCATTTTTGACAGAACTCATCATCTTGTTGTTAGATCAAACAATATATGCGCTGATGTTTAGGTTATGCCTGACTTCTTAAGAGCTTAGAATTGTTTTCTCCTAAGAAGTTGGTAAGTTTTCGATAATTTTTATATTTGGGGTTCTTTTTCTTGTCTTTTTCATAAAGACACTTTTAAAAGAATACTGTAAAATAAAAAACTACCCGCGGAAAATCCGAATGTTTTCTGTCAAATTGAGGGTCCTAATGGTTTTCATTGTCTTATAGTTTTTTATGGTTCAACCCTGTGTCTTCAATAAATTGTTTGTGAACGTTTGAGTTCTGTCCTTTTTCCGTTTTTGATGTTTTTATCGTCCTGTGATTCGGTCTCAATAATAAAAAGCAAAACTAGGTTCCTGAGTGGTGAGTTGTTGCAAAATATTCTGTTTTCATTTTCGTTGTCAATTATTGTAGCTTCCTCTTTGTAACGGCAGGTTCGCATCCAACTTTTTATAAACCAAGATTCTATCTTCATAATAGTTTTTTTAAACTAATAGTTTCTTTGCTCTGGTACTACGTATTTTCATAAAAGAGTTGTGGGTATTTTTGGGTTGTGAACATATGGGGTGTCTTCATTTTTTGGTAATTGCCCATTTCGGAGGTTTTTCTGTAAGGTTTGCAATGAATAGCTTGTTTTTAACGGTTTTGTAAACGCGTTCCTGTTAAATTTAATTGATTTTTTTTCGTTTTTGCCGTTCTTTTTGTCGTCGACGGACATATTAAGGATCAGGGAAGGTCTCAACTGCTTGCCTATGAGGTATAAACTAACCTTGATGATGAACCGAGTTGATACGTACTGGTTTTATTCAATTTCAAATTGGCTGTTATCAAATTAAAAAGGTATTTTTGAACCTTGCGCTTTTAGCTCTTTTTTTTTCAAAAAACAGCACGAAAATTATTCAAAAAAGAAAAAGACATTTTCAGTTTATTTCAATAGTTCATGTGCTAATTGACCGTTTTTTGCAACCGTATGGAATAATTAATTGTTCTTGTTAGATGTGCAAACATGTGGCCAGATTCGGACACACTTTGGATTCTTACAATCAATAGTTATTTGGAATATTTTGAGGCGCGGTTTCTTTCAAACTCTTTTTGCATTTTCGTTTTTTTTATGTTGTTACCAACAAGAATGACTTACAATCCAGGCCCAGTTAATGACAAATGCTCTGCAACAAAATGAGTCAAATTGATTCTGTATTATGCTTCCAGAGAAAATCTCATTTTTTTATGGCCTTGACAGTAGGTTTTTGTAAAGTTTGATTGTTTTCCTTTGCTCTGCGTTCATTTGTCAATCTTTTTGCAGCCTCAAGTCTTCGTCTTTTTAATTAAACATTAAGGAATTTCTTTAAGAGCTGAAGGAGGACCTTTGCAAGGCTTTCAGATGTTGTCTAAAGCCTCTTAAGGTTTATGAATATATTTGTTTTTGGGAAAAAATAAGTGAAGTTTTGAAGATTGTCATTTTCTATGAGTCTTATTTCTGCCACATGTAGCTTAATCTCAATGCATAAAAGGGAAATTTTATTCCAAGAGCTATTAAAAATACGCCTTAAATTGCTTTTAGTTATAACTGATGGTTTTTGATTTTCCTAAAAAATTTCCCAAAAGTTTTCTGATTTTTTCTAATATCTGACTATATTTGAGGTTGTAATTTGTTTTTCTTTCCCTTTTTCAAATTAAAGATAATTCGAATTGGCATTGAAAAATTGCTCAAAGAGGTTTTTTCAATATTTCAATTAATAGCTTAGACTTATAACGACTGCAAATACTTTCTTCCGCAAACTTAAACAAGAAAATCATTGTACTTCCGAATTTTTGTTCTTTTTGACCTCAAAAAATAACATAACTTCTTTTTGACAGAACACATCAACTTGTTGTTAAATCAAATAATTTTTGCACTGATGTTTATGTTTTAACTGACTTCCTAAGAGCCTAGAATTGTGTTTTCGTAAGAAATTCCAAAATTTCTGATACTTTTCTTTATTTGAGGTTCTTTTTCTTGTCTTTTTCTTAAAGACCTTATTAAAGGAATACTGTTAAAATAAAAAAATACAAGCAGAAAAATCAAATGTTTTCTGTCAAGTAAAGGTTTTTCATGGTTTTCCTTGTCTTATAGTTTTAATGGCTCAACCATGTGTCTTCAATAAATTGTTTAATGAAATTTTGAATTCTGTCCTTATTCCGTTTTTGATGTTTTTGTAGTCCCTTGATTCGGTCTCAACAATAACAGGCAAAAGCAGTTTCCTGAGTTGTGAGTTAAGGCAAAATACTCTGTTTTCGTTTTGGTTGTCAATTTTGTAGCTTCCTCTTTGTAAAGGCGGGTTCCCATCCACTTTCTTTTAAACCAAGATCAAATCTTCATGATGGTTTTTTTTTCAACGAATAGTTTCTTGGCTTTGGTACTACGCAGTTTCATAAGAGAGGTGTGGGTCTTTTTGGGTTGTGAACATATGAGGTGTGATCAGTTTTGGGTATTCGCCCAGTTCGGAGGTTTTATGTAATGTTTGGAATGAATACCTTGCTTTTAAAAGTTTTGTCACATGTTTGACCAGTCTCTCAACTTACCTAAGGTAAGAGAAGTACAGCTTGACTTGTTTAGTCCCGTTTTTATCTGATTCCATTTTTTGTTATTAAGTGTTTTTGAATTGTGTCCTTATTCCGTTTTTGATGTTTTTGTAATCCATTGATTTGGTCTCAACAAAAACAAGCAAAAGCAGTTTCCTGAGTTGTGAGTTAATGCAAAATACTCTGTTTTTGTTTGAGTTGTCAATTTTGGCAGCTTCCCCTTTGTAAAGGCGGGTTCCCATCCACTTTCTTTTAAACTAAGATCCAATCTTCACGATAGTTTTATTTTCAACGAATATTTTCTTGGCTTTGGTTCTACGCAGTTTCATAAGAGAGGTGTGGGTATTTTTGGGTTGTGAACATATGAGGTGTGATCAATTTTGGGTATTCGCCCAGTTCGGAGGTTTTTTGTAATGCTTGGAATGCATTGCTTGTTTTTAATGGTTTCATCACATGTTTGGCCAGTCTCTCAACTTACCTAAGGTAAGAGAAGTACAGCTTGACTTGTTTAGTCCAGTTTTTATCTGATTCCATTTTTTGTTATTAAGTGTTTTTGAATTCTGTCCTTATTCCGTTTTTGATGTTTTGTAGTCCATTGATTCGGTCTCAACAATAACAAGCAAAAGCAGTTTCCTGAGTTGTGAGTTAAGGCAAAATACTCTGTTTTCGTTTTGGTTGTCAATTTTGTAGCTTCCTCTTTGTAAAGGCGGGTTCCCATCCACTTTCTATTAAACCCAGATCAAATCTTCATGATGGTTTTTTTTTCAACGAATAGTTTCTTGGCTTTGGTACTACGCAGTTTCATAAGAGAGGTGTGGGTCTTTTTGGGTTGTGAACATATGAGGTGTGATCAGTTTTGTGTATTCGCCCAGTTCGGAGGTTTTTTGTAATGTTTGGAATGAATAGCTTGTTTTTAAAAGTTTTGTCACATGTTTGACCAGTCTCTCAACTTACCTAAGGTAATAGAAGTACAGCTTGACTTGTTTAGTCCAGTTTTTATCTGATTCCATTTTTTGTTATTAAGTGTTTTTGAATTCTGTCCTTATTCCGTTTTTGATGTTTTTGTAATCCATTGATTCGGTCTCAACAATAACAAGCAAAAGCAGTTTCCTGAGTTGTGAGTTAATGCAAAAGACTCTGTTTTTGTTTTGGTTGTCAATTTTGGCAGCTTCCTCTTTGTAAAGGCGGGTTCCCATCCACTTTCTTTTAAGATAAGATCCAATCTTCACGATAGTTTTATTTTCAACGAATGGTTTCTTGGCTTTGGTTCTACGCAGTTTCATAAGAGAGGTGTGGGTATTTTTGGGTTGTGAACATATGAGGTGTGATCAGTTTTGGGTATTCGCCCAGTTCGGAGTTTTTTTGTAATGTTTGGAATGAATTGCTTGTTTTTAAAGGTTTCGTCACATGTTTGACCAGTCTCTCAATTTACCTAAGGTAATAGAAGTACAGCTTGAATTGTTTAGTCCAGTTTTTAACTGATTCAATTTTTTGTTATAAAGTGTTTTTGAATTCTGTCCTTATTCTGTTTTTGATGTTTTTGTAGTCCATTGATTCGGTCTCAACAATAACAAGCAAAAGCAGTTTCCTGAGTTGTGAGTTAATGCAAAATACTCTGTTTTCGTTTTGGTTGTCAATTTTGCAGCTTCCTCTTTGTAAAGGCGGGTTCCCATCTACTTTCTTTTAAACTAAGATCCAATCTTCACGATAGTTTTATTTTCAACGAATAGTTTCTTGGCTTTGGTTCTACGCAGTTTCATAAGAGAGGTGTGGGTATTTTTGGGTTGTGAACATATGAGGTGTGATCAGTTTTGGTCATTCGCCCAGTTCGGAGGTTTTTTGTAATGTTTGGAATGAATAGCTTGCTTTTAAAGGTTTCGTCACATGTTTGACCAGTCTCCTACCTTACCTAAGGTAAGAGAAGTACAGCTTGACTTGTTTAGTTCAGTTTTTATCTGATTCCATTTTTTGTTATTAAGTGTTTTTGGTCTTAATTGTTGATTGCTTTTACTTGATTTTATGTTGGTCTTGACCAGTACTCTCGTAAATGGCAAGTCCATTGGCCCTCTAACACAGCATTGCTTTTTCCGCTTATTTGTTTGTTGAGTGATACGTAAATTTTCGGATAGTTTTTTTAAAAACACTTCATCATTTGGTAGGAAATTAAATCAAAACGTGGATGAGCGGTGTCGGAAAATTATATGCTACGCACAATACCGAGCCTCCTTGTATTATTATAATTTTCTATATTATTCAAATGTTATTCAAACAATTGTTGTAAGTTTTGTTTTAAAACAAACAATTATGAGAAAAATAGACAGTTGGGTTGAGCAACAAAAAGTCTGTAGCCTATTAAAAAAAGTAAGGGGCTTGATCTTGGCTGAAAGAGATTGCTTTGCAAGTAATGCTCTGAAATTGATCATTGTACCGAGATATTGTGGAAAATCTTGGCAAAACAAAACAACTAGAAAGCTAGTTTCTCTGCATTCACTTCTGCGGGGTTTTTGTGGCAAAAAATTGGCAAAAGTTCACTGCGATTTGGCTCATATCTTAATTTATTTCATTATTTCCAATTGAACCCAGTAGCAGATATTTGAACGTAAAGTTAATGATTCGTAGGCAGTGAAAGAAATCGGATTTTTCCAATTGAATTGTTGCACTAGTAAATTCTTTGTTCTCTAACATGCAGTCATTTGAAAGCTATTGCTTATTTTAATTCTAAACGGGATCGTATAGATTTTTTCAGTTGTAAAGTCAGAACTTAGGTGTTGACCTGTTTAACGTACGCAATTGACAAACACTGGTTTGAATCTTTACAGACTGATTAAATACGGTTGAAAGAAAGATAACGTTGATGAAGTTAATTTATTTTTAGAACACAAAGCGTTGGTCGAGGAGATAATTTACCAGTTTATATTTTTTGGGAGTTTTGAAATGGTATAACAAGGTCAACAAGAACAAGCATGTCTAAAACAAAATTTTGTCAAAAACTTTGCTTAACTAACGTCCATTTAATACTTCGCTGAGGTTTCTTATCACAGAACTCAGTCATTAGCGCTGCAGAATGCAAATGAATATTTGTACGAAACTTTATTAGAATAAAAACGTAAGCAAAATCTTACAAGTCAGCTCACTGACACTTGAAGACTGCTAAAGGCCCCAAATACATGCTACCTTTAGTTGCCAAACATTAGTTTTGATGTTTTTGAGATTTTTTATCAATTTTCACCTAGAGTTGATCAGAACTTACAATTACTTCTCATTTTGAATTAAGTGACATCTTTAATTGATAAAAAAATAAAAACTTTGCAACAAAGATTTTTTTAAAAAAAAATGTGAATTCAGCTCACGAATAAGAACTAAATGTGAATAACAACTAAAGTGGAGACAGTTAGATTAGGGAGTAAATTGGGCAGGTTATGACAATCAAAATTTTTAAGACCTGCAGGTATTGCGGGATCGAACGAAAAATTTCCGGATTAGAGCATATATACATCATGTCTCAAAGACTTTTTCGTATCTGACATGTTTTTAAGTAATAAGTAGCAAAATTTACTACAAAATATTTTTCTGATTAATTTGTTCATGCTTAGAACATCCCTGAAAAATTATTTGTTGTAATGCTGGCGTAAATTGGTGAAGTTAATGATAGGAGGGTACAATTATAGAGTTTAAATGATTTGATATGAAAACATACCCTATGGTACCAAAAAGCTACGTACACCTGAAGATTTTTAAAAAGCAATGCAAATATCAAATAATATAACATTTTGAGTTCAAATTTCTTCTCTAATAACGTGTCATTACACCTTTAGCTTTTTAAAAGTCTAGTAAACGGTTTGCATAGTTTTTATACATTTTTCTCACGACGTCTGCGTCAGTTTCATTCAAAATTTCATACACTTTTGTTCTCAAATTTCCAAAAAACTGTCTGTTTTGTAATTGTTGCTTCAAAATCCCCCATAAAAAATTCTCAATAGGATTCATATATGGACTGTATGGTGGCAATTCTAGTACCTTCCACTCGTTTTATTGGAAAAAAATGCCGATAATCTTCGATTTAAGCACAGGAGCATTATCTTGTGAAAAATATTTTCCCGGCGATCCAATTTTTCACAATTTCCAAATAACGAACAGCGTTTGAACACTTAACAAGCATTTTCCCTCCATCTTATCGTATTGCATCCCAAAGCACCCAAAGCATAAATGATGGTTTGTCCGAACTCACCATTTGTTTTTTTTTGAAGAAATCTTGATTCAATTCTTCAAACAACTCTAACAAAAGCGTCGCAGGAGATGCACACTCTTGTTTCCTCAGTAAAAACAACATGTTGACAAAAAAACTTGCTTTTCTTTTTCAAACTGACTTTTTTGCAGCATTTCTTAAAAAAACGCCATAATTTTTAGAGAATTCGTCTAACTGTACCTCTAAAAATTGTAAAGTAGCAAACGAAAGCGTTATGAGCCACTCTAATGCACTCCTGTGAGGCTTTGGGATCTTTCAAAACATCGGTAACAAAATCTTTTTCTGATTTTTTCGGACAATTTTGGGAGTCTTCCGCCCAACTTTTGGGCCTCGAATTTGTTAATTTTCAATTACTGTGCTTATGTATACTGTGATCTTGACTTCAAGTTGAGTTGCTTCTGGGTTTTGAAAAATGAAATTCCGATATCTCGTAGTGTAACAAATTGATGAATGGCGATAGAACGAAGTGGTTTAACCTTACTTTTTCTTCAAGCGGAGAAAGTGAGAACGAAATTTCATTTAAAACTTCTTAACTTCATTAAATTTTTCACGCCTTAGCGTAAATCATGCTTGTGAAGCGCACAACCTGCTTTAAATGCAGAAATAATGCTATAGGTAGCTTTTTGGTTTTTGGTACCGTAGTGGATATTGATGTAAACGCGTGGACAACCGTAAGGAAATGCAGTTACCCCGCACTGCTATTGGTCTCCGAAGTTGAATATTACTGTCGGCGTCACAATTGGGAATTTTAAAACACCTTTTTTAGTTTCTGCCCTGCAAGTCAACTGAAACAAAGGTTTTTTGCTCCGACCTCATTTTTTGGGGAACTATAAACTCAAATGAGTTTTTTTATTCAGTCAATTTGGCCCATCGATATATTCATCGTAGAGAAATGTGAGCGATAACATTAAAAAGCTCGTCCAGCATAGAATTCGAAATTAGACAGTTTTTTGTCGTTCTTTTGATGACTTATCAAGGTTTAAATATTTGTGTGAACACGGGATATTTGGCATGATTTTTGTTCTTTTTCTGCTTAATTTTTTTCAAAATTAGATCTTTACAAGAAAAAACTAAGTCAAAACTACCTTTCAGGCTACAGTTTTATGTTGGCAAAACACGAATGGCGATATGAAGGCTAGTTTTAGTCTCATAGGGAAATTTACAATAAAAAATTGAATTCAAATTGAGAGCTGTTTTTTAGAAAACTTCTTCATTTTTTTTGGTTTTTTAGTTACTTTGAGACTAGGCACTTTTCATATCGAGGTTCCGTTATTGACATAATGACAAACAACCTCATTTACATTCAAATGATATCCTAGAGATTTTGCTAAACTTTTGACTCTTTGGGCATATATTTAAATTACTGAAAGGGCAATAGGCTTCCTAACTGGTTTTACGTGAACCTATCTAGTGTTTTGAGTGGACAGCTACTGGCTGCTAAGACTTTTAGATAATTTAAAGAAAGTTTTTTAAAACATTAACCAATCCAAAACCTAATTTTGTGAAATGTAAGTCAGTCTAAGTAATGACAGGACCCCTTGGTTCCTTTTGAAGTCTTAATACATTAGCCTAATATTGAAAGTTCTTATTGGTTTAAGGAAGACGTTCAAACAATTATAAACAAACTTACCAGAGAACATCTTATGGTTAAATCTCTTCGAAAATTTTTTCTCGCACGTTTGTACTGATTAGTTGTTTTTTGCCCGTACTTGTTGTTTTCATAGTCCTAAGAGTTTTTGTGATGTCTTGTTGAGGATTTTAGATGGCAAACATCTTTGTCTTCCCATCGAGGCATACTTTACCGTATTTATTGACCTCCTTTGAAAGCGACTGAACTTAATTGCGTTGATAATTCGATTTTTCTCAAAAATTTCATGCTTTTAATATGTTTGTCAACATTTGTTGATTTTTTTAATTCATGCTATTTTTAAAAACAAAATAATCCTTGCTGTCAAAAAAAAACAAAATTAGAGAAGATTATAGTGAAATTTTTTATTTTTCAATCAGTGCGACACTTTTCTTGCTCATGTTTTTTGAGTTTGTGAGTTTTCTGTTTCCCTCTTTTTTAACTCCTGATGTAGCTGTAAGATGTTGACTGGTCTCCTAAGCTTCTAAGTGAGGATTAAATGAATGACGTTACTCAATGCAGTCAGTTTATAATGAATAGTCTCAAAGTTTATGGTATAATTCTTTTTCAATAATCTTAAAACTTTTTTTGTTCTTTCGGTTAACTTGTAACTTTTTCTCCCCATCGAGAGGTCCCATCGATTTCCATGTAATTCAAAAATCAACACGTCTATAAATGTTATGTCGTCACTGATATTTTGTTTTTTGGACAATATGCGTTTTCACAACTGACTGTACTTGTAGTTAATTTCGTAGTCTTAAAACCTGTTGTGATGTCTCATTGACCAGCAACAAATTTAAAAAAACCCTTGTTTTTCAATCGAAGCATAAATGAGCGTATCTTTTGAATTGAAATTAAAACTAATGAAGTAAATGGCGGTTAAGACTTTAGCAATAATTTTTGAAGGTTTTTTGAACTTTAATCAATCTTAAACATATTTTTCTGAACCGAAAGTCAGTCTCAGTAAAAACAGGACCCCCTATTTTCTAATTGCAACCAAAATTATTCTGTTTAGCAAATTTATCTTCTAACTATTGGTTTTATGAGTTCTATAACACGAGTTTTCCTATATTTTTTAAAGTTCTGTATTTTTTTGTAGTTTCGATTCTCTGACAATTCCTATTGGCTTCAGGAGGACGTTCAAAGGATAATAGATTAATTCTTCTGAGAACAGCTTGTGATTTTAATCTCATCGAAAGTTTCTTCTTGCACGTTTCCAGTGAATTTTTGTTTTTTGCTTTTATTTGTTGTTGTTTTCACAATCCTATGACTTATTGTGATGTCTTATTGATGATTTTGAAAAACAAACATGCTTGTCTTGCAATCCAGACATAAATTAATGTAATTATTGACCTCCTTTGGAAGCAAATGAACTTGATGGCGTTGATACTACGGGTTTACTCAAAAATGTCACGCTTTTAATATGTTTGTCCACATTTGTTAATTTTCTAAAGTCATGTTTTTGTTTAAAAAAAACAGGAAATACTCATTGCTGTTGAAGCACTGAAATACTCACTGCAAGTGAAGCTATTTTCCGTCCATCTTGTCGTATTGCACCCCAAAGCACCCACAGCATAAATGAAGTCCGAACTCAACTTTTTGTTTTTTTAAAAAAAAAATCTCGTTTCAATTCTTCAAACAACTCTAACAAAAGCGTCGCAGGAGATGCGCACTCTTGTTTCATCAGTAAAACCATTATGTTGACAAAAACACTTGCTTTTCTTCTTCAAACTGAATTTTGCAGCATTTCTTGAGAAAAACGCCATTATTTTTAGAGAGTTCGTCTAACTGTACCTCTAGAAATCGTAAAGTAGCAAACGAAAGCGTTATGAGCCACTCTAATGCACTCCTGTGAGGCTTTGGGATCTTTCAAAACATCGGTAACAAAATATTTTTCTGAATTTTTTGCACAATTTTGGGAGTCTTGCGCTCAATTTTTGGGCCTCGAAACTGTTAAATTTCAATTACTGTGCTTGTGTATACTGTGATCTTGACTTCAAGTTGAGTTGCTTCTGGGTTTTGAAATATGAATTTCCGATATCTCGTAGTGTAACAAATTGAGGAATGGCGATAGAACGAAGCGTTTTAACCTTATTTTTTCTTCAAGCGGAGAAACTAAGAACGAAATTTCATTTCAAACTTCTTAACTTCTTACCTTCTTAAATTTTTCACGCTTTAGCGTTAATCATGCTTGTGAAGCGCACACTCTGTTTTAAATGCAGAAATAATGTCATAGATAGCTTTTTGGTTTTTGGTACCAAAGTGGATATTGATGTAAGCGCGTTGACAACCGTAAACAAATGCAGTCATCCCGCACTGCTATTGGTCTCCGAGTTGAATATTACTGTCGGCGTCTCAATTGGGATTTTTACAACACCAGTTTTTTTTAGTTTCTGCCCTGAAAGTCAACTGAAACAAGGGTTTTTTGTTCCGACCTCATTGTGCGGGAACTATATACTCAACTGAGTTTTTTTATTCAGTCAATGTTGGCCCATCAATAAATTCATCGTAGAGAAATGTGAGCGATAACATTAAAAATCTTCTCTAGCATAGAATTCGAAATTAAACTGTTTTTTTATTGTCGTTCCTTTGAGGAGTTATTGAGATATAAATATTTGTGTAAACACGGGATATTTGGCATGATTTTGTTCTTTTTCTGCTTATTTTTTTTCAAAATTAGATTTTTTCTAGAAAAAAATAATTCAAAACTAGTTTTTACGCTACAATTTTATGTTGGCAAAACAATAAAGGCGATAAGAAGGCTAGTTTTAGTCTCAAAGGGAAATTTACAATAAAAAATCGAATTCAATTTGAGAGAATTCAAATTGTTGTTTTAGAAAATTTCTCCATTTTTTTGTTTTTTTGAGTTAGTTAGAGACTAGGCACTATTCATACCGAGGTTCCGTTAATGACATAATGACAAACAACCTCATTTACATTCAAATGATATCCTAGAGATTTTGCTAAACTTTTGACTCTTTGGGCATATATTTAAATTACTGAAAGGGCAATAGGCTTCCTATCTGGTTTTACGTGAACCTATCTCGTGTTTTGAGTGGACAGCTACTGGCTGCTAAAACTTCTAGATAATTTAAAGAAAATTTTTTAAAACAATAACCAATCCAAAACCTAATTTTGTGAAATGTAAGTCAGTAAATAATGTAAGGACCCCTTGGTTCCTTTTGAAGTCTTAATACATTAGGCTAATATTGAAAGTTCTTATTGGTTTAAGAAGACGTTCAAACATTTATAAACAAACTTACCAGAGAACATCTTATGGTTAAATCTCTTCAAAAATTTTTTCTCGCACGTTTGTACTGATTAGTTGTTTTTTGCCCGTACTTGTTGTTTTCATAGTCCTAAGAATTTTTTTTTATGTCTTGTTGAGGATTTTAGATGGCAAACATCTTTGTCTTCCCATCGAGGCATACTTTACCGTATTTATTGACCTCCTTTGAAAGCGACTGAACTTAATTGCGTTGATAATTCGATTTTTCTCAAAAATATCATGCTTTTAAAATGTTTGTCAACATTTATTGATTTTTTTATTTCATGCTATTTTTTTTAAAAAAATAATCATTGCTGTCAAAAAATATGTAGCTGTAAGTTCTTGACTGGTCTCCTAAGCTTCTAAGTGAGGATTAAATGAATGACGTTACTCAATGCAGTCAGTTTATAGTGAATAGTCTCAAAGTTTATGGTATAATTATTTTTCAATGTTCTCAAAACTTTTTTTGTTCTTTCGGTTAACTTGTAACTTTTTCTCCCCATCGAGAGGTCCCATCGATTTCCATGTAATTCAAATATCAACACGTTATATTTTGTTTTTGGGCAATATGCGTTTTCATAACTGACTGTACTTGTAGTTAATTTCGTAGTCTTAAAACCTGTTGTGATGTCTCATTGACCAGCAACAAATTTAAAAAAACCCTTGTTTTTCAATCGAAGCATAAATGAGCGTATCTTTTGAATTGAAATTAAAACTAATGAAGTAAATGGCGGTTAAGACTTTAGCAATAATTTTTGAAGGTTCTTTGAACATTAATCAATCTTAAATTTATTTTTATGAACTGAAAGTCAGTCTCAGTAAAAACAGGACCCCCTATTTTCTAATTGCAACCAAAATTTTTCTGTTTAGCGGATTTATCTTCTAACTATTGGTTTTATGACTTCTATAACACGAGTTTTCAAATATTTTTTTAAAGTTCTGTAATTTTTCTTGTAGTTTCGATTCTCTGACAATTCCCATTGGCTTAAAGAAGACGTTCAAAGGATAATAGATTGACTCTTCTGAGAACAGATTGTGGTTTGAATCTCATCGAAACTTTCTTCTTGCAATTTTCTAGTGACCTTTTGTTTTTTGCTTTTATTTGTTGTTGTTTTTACAATCCTATGACTTATTGTGATGTCTTACTGATGATTTTGAAAAACAAACGTGCTTGTCTTGCAATTCAGACATAATTTAATGTAATTATTGACCTCCTTTGGAAGCAAATGAACACGATGGTGTTGATACTACGGGTTTTCTCAAAAATTTAACGCTTTCAATATGTTTGTCCACATTTGTTAATTTTTTAAAGTCATGTTTTTTTTAAAAAAAAAACAGGAAATACTCATTGCTGTTTAAAAAAAAACAGAAAATTTGTACTGAAAATTTCTTTTTTCAACCGGTGCGAGACTTCTCTCGCTCGTTTTTTTTATTTTGCTCTTTTTTCTCTTTTTTTACTCTTTATGTTGCTCTAATACGCTGACCAATCTCTTAAACTCCTAATTGAGGATTTATTGAAAGATCTTACTCAATGCAGTCAGTTTCTAGTAAATAGTTTAAAGTTTATGATACAATAAAGTTTTGAAGTTTTTTCAAAATTGTTTTCGGTTGTTCATTTCGTCAACTTGTAACTTTTCCTCCTCATTGAGAGGTCCCCTCGAACTCCTTGTAATTCACAAAGCAACACTTTGCTGTTATATTGCCACTGATGTTTTGTTTGTGGGAAAATATGCGTTTTCATAACTGCCTGTATTTGTGGTTACTTTCATAATCTTAAAACTTTGTCCCTAAAACAATGTCCTACTGAAAACAATGAAAAAAACATCCTTGTTTTTCCTTCGAAGCATAACTTAGCGTATATTTTGAATTCCAAGTAAAGCTATTGAAGTTAACGGCGGTTAATCTTTCTTCGGAACATTCAATCATAAATTTATTTTCGTGAACAGTAAGTCCGTATCAGTAATTACAGGGACCCTTTTCCTTTCTACTGCAACCAATATAAATCTACTTATCCTCCGCGGTTTTCTCCTCTAACTATTGGTTTAATGTCTTTGATACCACGATTTATCATATAGTTTTTTAAATTTCTGCATTTTTTATTCATAATTGTGGTTCCTTTTGAAATGTTATATCATTAGCCTACTTTTGATATCATTATTACGTTAAACTAATATTGATAGTTCTGAATGGCTGAAGGAAGACGTTCAAACAATCTTTAATAAATTTAGCAGAGGACATCCTATGGTTCAAATCTCTTCTGAACATCAACCAATCCTAAACATATTTTCATTAATTGTAAGTCCGTCTCAGTATTGACAGGAACCTTTTCTTCATGCTGCAACTAATTTCAATCTCTTTGGCGGTTTTATCTTCTAACTATTCGTTTAATGATTTCGATACCACAATTTACCATTTAGTTTTTTTAATTTCTGGATTTTTTTCATAAATTTGGTTCTTTTGCAGTCTTATATCAATAGCCTAATTTTGATTGTTCACACTGGCCTAAGGGAGACGTTCAAAGGATGATAGACAGATTTATCAGAGAAAAACTTAGATTTAAATGGCGCTAAAACTTTGTTCTCGCACGATTCTACTAATTTTTTGGTTTTTGTCTTTAGTTTTTGGTTTCTGCCTGTATTTTTTGTTGTTATGGTTGTCTTTAGACTTGTTGTGATGTCTTAATGATAACCTATGAATGAAACCATCCTTTGATCTCATTTCACGAGGCAAAACTCAACGTTTTTTTAACCACCTCCGAAAGCTACTGAACTTAATGGCATTGATACTGCGGGTTTCCTCAAAAACTTCAGTGTATTGGTACATTTGTTTGTGTTTGGTTTTTTTTTATACCATTTGTAAAAAAGTGAAAATACTCATGGTTGTTTACAAAAATTCCTTAAAAAAAGTTTTTATTGAAACTTTAATTCTTCAATCGCTTCGACACTTTTCTCGCCCATTTTTTTTGATTTGCTGTTTTTCCTTTTTTTAATTCTATATGTAGCAGTTAAAAGCTGACTGGTCTCATAAACTTCTAATTGAGGATTGAATGAATGATGCTACTTAATGCGGTCAGTTTATAGAAAATAGCCTTTAAATTTATGATATAAATCGTTTTCAACGTTTTTTAAATGTTTCAGTTTTGTTGTCAAACTTTTTGACAAAATGTAACTTTTTCTCCTCATTGACAGGTCCCATCGAATTCCATGTTATCCAAAAGCAACAAGTCTACTGATGTGTTTGTATTTGTTGTAGGTTTCATAGTCTTAAAACTTGTTGTGATATCTTAATGATAACCAATGTATGAAAAATATCCTTGTCTTTCAATTCAAGCATAATTTAGCGTATTTATTGAACTCCAATGGAAGCTGTTAAAGTGATTTGTGGTTGCGACCTTAATAGTAATATTTCGAAAGTTCCGTTTAAATATTAATCAATCTTTAATTCATTTTTGTGAACTGTAAATCCGTCTCAGTAACGACAGGATCCCATTCTTCTCTTTTGCAACCAAAATTAATCGCTTTAGCGGTTTTATATTGAAACTATTGGTTTAATGTCCTCAATACTGCGATTTACCATATAGTTTTTTCAGTTTCTGGATTTTATTCATATTTTGATTCCTTTGAAATCTTATCACTTTAGCCTAGTACTGATAGTTCTCATTGGCTTAAGAAGACGTTCAAAGGATCATAGATAAATTTTTCAGAGAGCAGCTTTGGCGTGAATGGATCTGATTCTTCCTTCTCTCACAATTCTACTGATTTTTTGGGTTTTTGACTGTATTGTATGTTGTTTTCGTAGTCTTAGGAATTTTTGTGATGTCTTGTTGATCTTTTATGAATGAAAACTATCCATGTCATCTCATCGAGGCATAACGTAACGTATTTTTTGACTTCCTTGGAAGCTATTGAACTTAATTGCGTTGAGACTACGGGTTTTCTCAAAAACTTTATGGTTTTAGTCTATTTTTTCAAATCTGTTGATTTTTTAAAACCATATTTAAAAAAAGCAAAAACTCATTGCTGTCTAAAAATAAATGAAAATAGAAAAGCTTCTGCAGAAATTTTTTTTCAAATTGGCCCGACACTTTTTTCACTCATTTTTTTAATATGCTGTTTTTGCCTGTTTTTTACTCTTTATGCAGCTGTAATATGCTGACCGGTCTCGTAAGCTTCTAATTGAGGACTGAATAAATGATGTTACTCAATGCAGACAATTTATAATTTATAGTAAATAAATTATATTATAAATAGTTTATATCTTAAAGTTTATGGTATAATTTTTTTTCAGAGTTTCTAAACTTCCTTTTGTTGTTTTTGTTTGTCAAAATGTAACTTTTGTCCTCACTGAGAGGTCTTAAAACTTGTTGTGATGTCTCACTGATAACCAAGGAAACAAAATAGTCCTTGTCTTTACATCGAAGCATAACTTAGCGTATATTTTGAATTCCAATGAAAGCTTTTGAAGTTAACGGCGGTTTAGTTTTTTTCGAAACGTTCAATCATAAACTTATTTTTGTGAACAGTAAGTCCGTATCAGAATTACAGGGACCCTCTTCCTTTCTGCTGCAACCAAATCTAATCTCTTTTGCGATTTTATCTTTTAACTATTGGTTTAATGACGTCGATACAACAATTTAGCATATATATTTTGTTAATTTCTGCTTTTTTAAAAATAATTGTGGATCCTTTTGAAGTGTTATTACCTTAAATTATTTTTGATTTTTCTGATTGGCTTCAGGAAGACGTACAAACGATCATAAACAAACTTAGCAGAGGACAGCTGATGGTTTAATTCTCTTCTGCATATCAACCAATCCTAAACATATTTTCATAAACTGTAAGTCCGTCTCAGTATTGAAAGGAACTTCTTCTTGGTGCTGCATCTAAATTCAATCTTTTTAGCGGTTTCATCTGCCAACTATTGGTTTAATAACATCGATACCAGAAGTTTTCATAAGTCTTTATAAATTTCTGGATTTTTTCATAATTTTTGATTCTTTTGAAGTCTTATCACATTACTGTTAAGTTGATGGTTACCATTGGCGTAAGGATGAAGCTCTAATGGTCATAGATAATTTTATCAGAGAGCAGATTGTGTTTAAATGGCTTCGACAATTTCTCGCACTTTATTTTTGAATTTTTGTTTTTTGCCCGTATTTGTTGTTGTTTTCATAGTCTTAAATCTTTTTCTGATGTATTATTTTTGATATTGGGTGGCAAACATCCTTGTATTCCCATTGAGGCATAATTTAACGTATTTATTGACCTCCACGTAAATAATTGAAAATTATTGAACTTAATGGCGCTGATAATACGAGTTTTCTCCAAAATGTCATGCTTTTAACTTGTTTGTCCACATTTGTTTCTTTGTGAAGTCATGTTTCTTAAGGAAGATTTATAGAAGATTCTTTTTTAAGAAACAAAATACTCATTGCTGTTCCAAAAATAAATGAAAACAGAAAAATTTGTGCTGAAATTTTTATTTTTCAATCGCTTCGACATTTTTCTCGCTCAATTGTTTTTGAGTTTACAGTTTCAGAAGCTTCAAATGTTTTTTGAATTTGACTGGTCTCAGAAGTTTCTAATTGAGGATTGAATTAATGATCTTACTCAATGCAGTTACTTTATATTAAATAGTCCTAAAGTTTCTGTCATAATTCGTTTTCGGAGTTTCTTAAATTGTTTTTTGTTGTTCTTTTCGTCAACTCGAAACTTTTTCTCCTCATTGATAGGTCCCATCGAATTCCCTCTAATTCAAAAACTGCCATGTCGATTGGTGTTATGTTGTAACTGATGTTTTGTTTGTTGTCTAACAAGCGTTTTGTATTTGTTTTTCTTTTAATAGTTTTAAAACTTGTTGTGATGTCTTATTGACAACCAATAAATGAAAAACATCCTTGTCCTCCCATCGAAGCATAACTCAGCGTATTTATTGAATTCCGTTGAACGCTGTTGAAGTTAATGGCGGTTAAGACTTTAATAAAAAATTTGCAAATTTTTTTTGAACTCTAACCAATCTTAAACTTAATTTTGTGAACTTTAAGTCCTCCTCAGTAATGACAGGACCTCTATTCTTTCTAATGCAACCAAAAATTTTTTGTTTTTAGCGGTTTCATCCTTTAACTAATATTTTAATGTTATCGATACCACGAGTTTACATATTTTTTATTAATTTGTGGACATTTTATTGTAGTTTTGGTTCCTCTTGAAGTCTTATCACGTTAGCCTAATACTGATAGTTCTCATTGGGTTAAGGAAGACGTTCAAAATATCAAAGATAATTTGATCAGAGAACCGATTGGGTTTGAATGGCTCCGACAATTTCTTGCACTTTCTACTGAATTGTTTGTTTTGCCTCTTTTTGAATTTGTTTTCATTGTATTAAGACCCATTGTGATGTTGTATTGACAACTTTTGAATGACAAACATCTTTTTTCTCACCATCCAGGAACAGCTTAACGTATTTCTCGACTGCAATTTAAAGTTATTCAACTTATTGGCGTTGATAATACGTGTTTTCTCAAAAATGTCATGGTTTTAATTTGTTTGTTCATATTTGTTAATCTTTGACGTCGTATTGTTAGAGAAAAAAAATACTTATTGCAGTTTAAATAACAAATTAAAATAGAAAAGATTTTAAAGAAAAATTTCTTTTTCAATCAATCCGACACTTCTCTGGCTCCAACAGTTTTCTCTCTCCGAGAGTTTTCTCGCTCCGTACATATTTATTGACCTCCTTTGAAAGCTATTGAACTTAATTGCGTTGATGATACGGGTTTGCTCAAAAACGTCACGGTTTTAAATAGTTTTGGATGATTTTTGGACGTCGTATTGTTATCAAAAAATAATTATTGCTTCTTAAGTAATAAACGAAAAAAGAAAAGTGTTCACAGAATATTTTGTTTTATTATTTACGTAGCTATAAAATGCTGACCGGGTTCATAGGCTTCTAATTTATGTGACTCAAAGCAGTCAGTTCAAAGTAAATAGTCTTAATGTTTATTATATAATTCGTTTTCAACGTTTTTTAAGCTGTTCAGTTTCGTTGTCAATCTTTTAAACAAACTGTAACTTTTTGTCACCATTGAGAGCTCCCATTGAATTCCTTGTAAATCAAAAAATAACATATGTATTGATACAATGTCGTAACTGATGTTGTATTTGTTGAACAAAATGCTTTTTTATAATTGCCTGTATTTGTTGTTGTCTTCATAGTCTTAAAGCTTGTTGTAATGTTCTTCTGATAATCAATGAAGTAAAAATATAGTTGTCTTTCCATCAAAGCATAATTCAGCGTGTATATTGATTTCCAATGGAAGCTAATAAAATTAATGGCGGTTAAGAAATATATATAAGATTTTCGCAAGTTATTTTCCTGAAAATTAACCAATTTTAATCTTACTTTCGTGAACTGTAAGTCTGTTTCAGTAAGAAAAGGAGCATTTTTTGTACTGCAACCAAATTCAATCTCATTAGCTGTTTTATCTTCCAACTATTGGTTTAATAACTTCGATACCGGGAATTTTCAATATTCTTTTTAAATTTCTGGATTTTTTTTCATATTTTTGCTACTTTTGAAGTTTTATCACATTAATGTTATGTTAATAGTTCCCATTGGTTTAAGGAAGACGTTCAGATGGTCATAGATTTTTTAAATCAGAGAACAGATTGTGTTTAAATGGCTTCGACGAATTCTTCTCAAACATTTCTACTGAATTTTTGGATTTTTGCCTCTATTTGTTGCCGTTTTCATAGTCTTAAGACTTACTGAGATGTCTTATTGTGTTGTATGACATCCTTGTGTTTCCCATTGAGGCATAACCTAACTTATTTATTGACTTCCTATAAAAGCTATTGAATTCAATGGCGTTGTTGTTACTGGCTTTCTCAAATTTGTCATGGTTTCAATATGTTTGTTCATTTTTGTTGATTCTTTGACGTCGTATTAATAAGAAAGGGAAAATACTTATTGCTGTTTAAATAAATAAAAACGGAAAATTTTTGCAGAACATTTTATTTCTCAATCGCTCTGACATTTTTCTCGCTCCGACACTTTTCTCGCTATTTATTGACTTCCTTTGAAAGCTATTGAATAAAATTGCGTTGAAATTACGGATTTTATCAAAAATGTCATGGTTCAAAAATGTCATTGTTTTCAGTTTCCTAAGACTTTTTCTGATGTCTTATTTTTGATATTGGATGACAAACATCCTTGTCTTCCCATCGAGGCTTAATTTAACGTATCTATTGACCTCCTTTGAAAATTATTGAACTTAATGGCGCTGATAATACGAGTTTTCCCCAAAATGTCATGCTTTTAACATGTTTGTCCACATTTGTTTCTTTGTGAAGTCATGTTTCTTAAGGAAGATTTATAGAAGATTCTTTTTTAAGAAACAAAATACTCATTGCTGTTCCAAAAATAAATGAAAACAGAAAAATTTGTGCTGAAATTTTTATTTTTCAATCGCTTCGACATTTTTCTCGCTCAATTGTTTTTGAGTTTACAGTTTCAGAAGCTTCAAATGTTTTTTGAATTTGACTGGTCTCAGAAGTTTCTAATTGAGGATTGAATTAATGATCTTACTCAATGCAGTTACTTTATATTAAATAGTCCTAAAGTTTCTGTCATAATTCGTTTTCGGAG
Organism: Convolutriloba macropyga; assembly: GCF_964194025.1. Lineage (NCBI taxonomy): Eukaryota > Metazoa > Xenacoelomorpha > Acoela > Convolutidae > Convolutriloba > Convolutriloba macropyga. The sequence goes on from NC_134473.1 coordinate 26,297,454, forward strand.
TTTCTTAAATTGTTTTTTGTTGTTCTTTTCGTCAACTCGAAACTTTTTCTCCTCATTGATAGGTCCCATCGAATTCCCTCTAATTCAAAAACTGCCATGTCGATTGGTGTTATGTTGTAACTGATGTTTTGTTTGTTGTCTAACAAGCGTTTTGTATTTGTTTTTCTTTTAATAGTTTTAAAACTTGTTGTGATGTCTTATTGACAACCAATAAATGAAAAACTTCTTTGTCCTCCCATCGAAGCATAACTTAGCGTATTTATTGAATTTCGTTGAACGCTGTTGAAGTTAATGGCGGTTAAGACTTTAATAAAAAAGTTTGCAAATTTTTTTCGAACTCTAACCGATCTTAAACTTAATTTTGTGAACTTTAAGTCCTCCTCAGTAATTACAGGAGGACTTAAATAATATTTTAATGTTTTCGATACCACGAGTTTACATAATTTTTTTTTAATTTCTGGACATTTTTTCGTAATTTTGGTTCCTCTTGAAGTCTTATCACGTTAGCCTAATATTGAGAGTTCTCATTCGCTTAAGGAAGACGTTCAAAATAACAAAGATAATTTGATCAGAGAACCGATTGGGTGTGAATGGCTCCGACAATTTCTTGCACTTTCTACTAAATTGTTTGGTTTTGCCTCTTTTTGAATTTGTTTTCATTGTATTAAGACCCATTGTGATGTTGTATTGACAACTTTTGAATGACAAACATCTTTTTTCTCACCATCCAGGAACAGGTTAACGTATTTATCGACCGCAATTTAAAGTTATTCAACTTATTGGCGTTGATACTACGTGTTTTCTCAAAAACGTCATGGTTTTGATTTGCTTGTTCATAATTGTTAATCTTTGACGTCGTATTGTTGGAAAAAGAAAATACTTATTGCTGTTTCAATAACAAATGAAAAAAGAAAGGTTTTACAGAATTTTTTTTTTTTCAATCCATCCGATACTTCTCTCGCTCCGACAGTTTTCTGGCTCCGACTTTTTTCTCGCTATTTATTCACTTCCTTTGAAAGCTATTGAGTTTAATTGCGTTGATACTACGGGTTTTTTCAAAAAACGTCATGGCTTTAAATTGTTTGATGATTTTTGGGCGTCGTATTATTATCAAAAAAATATTTATTGCTGTTTAAGTAAAAAACGAAAATAGAAAATTGTTTACATAATTTTTTTCAACCGCTTCGACATTTTTTCTCGTTCAATTTGTTTTTGAATTTGCTCTTTTTTCTCTTTATATTCTTTATGTAGCTATAAAATGCTGACCGGGTTCATCGGCTTCTAATTTATGTGACTCAAAGCAGTCTGTTCACAGTAAATAGTCTTAATGTTTATGATATAATTCGTTGTCAACGTTTTTTAAACTGTTCAGTTTTGTTGTCAAACTTTTAGTCAATTTGTAAATTATTCTCATTATTGAGAGCTCCAATCGAATTCCTTGTAAATCAAAAAAAATAACATATGTATTGATACAATGTCGTAACTGATGTTGTGTTCGTTGAACAAAATGCTTTTTCATAATTGCCTGTATTTGTTGCTGTTTTCATAGTCTTAAAGCTTGTTGCAATGTTCTTCTGATAATCAATGAAGTAAAAATATACTTGTCTTCCCATCGAAGCAAAATTTAGCGTAATTATTGATTTCCAATGGAAGCTAATAAAATTAATGGCGGTTAAGGAATAAATATTAGATTTTCGAAAGCTTTTTCTTGAAAATTAACCAATCTTAATCTTATTTTCGTGAACTGTAAGTCCGTTTCAGTAAGTTAAGGACCTTTTTTTTGCACTGCAACCAAAATCAATCTCATTAGCTGTTTTGTCTTCCAACTATTAGTTTAATGACTTCGATACCAGCAATTTTCAATATTCTTTTTAAATTCCTGTATTTTTTTTCATATTTTTGCTAATTTTGAAGTCTTATCAAATTACTGTTATTTTAATTGTTCCCATTGGCTTAAGGAAGACGTTCAGATGGTCATAGATTTTTTAAATCAGAGATCAGATTGCGTTTTATTGGCTTCGACGAATTCTTCTCGCACTTATCTACTGAATTTTTTGATTTTGCCTCTATTTTTTGTTTTTTTCATAGTCTTAAGACTTATTCAGATGTCGTATTGTGTTGAATGACATCCACGTCTTTCCCATCGAGGCATAACTTAACTTATTTATTGACTTCCTTTAAAAGCTATTGAATTCAATGGTGTTGTTATTACTGGCTTTCTCAAATCTGTCATGGTTTCAATATGTTTGTTCATTTTTGTTGACTTTGACGTCGTATTAATAAGAAAGGAAAATACTTATTGCTGTTTAAAAATTTTGAAAAACAGACAATTTTTGCAGAACATTTTATTTCTCAATCGCTCAGAGCCTTTTCTCGCTCTGACACGTTTCTCGCTATTTTTTGACTTCCTTTGAAAGCTATTGAATTTAATTGCGTTGATAATACGGATTTTCTCAAAAATGTCATGGTTCGAAATGTTTGTTCATTTTCGTTGATTTTTTTACGTCGTATTGTTGGAGGGAGAAAAACTTACTGTTGTTTGAAAAATAAATGAAAATGGAAAAGCTTTTACAGACTAGTTTGTTTTTCAATCGCTTTTACACTTTTCTTGCTCACTTATTTTTGAACTGGCTGATTTTGCTTTTTTACTCTTTATGTAGCTGTAAAAAGCTGACTGGTCTCATAATCTTCTAATTGACGATTTAATAATTGGTGATACTCAATTCAGTCAGTTTATAGTAAATAGTCTTAAAATTTTTGATATGATTCGTTTTCGACGTTTTTTAAACTTTTCAGTTTTGTTGTCAGATATTTATTCAAACTGCAACTTTTTTTCATCATTGAGAGCTCCAATCGAATTCCTTGTAAATCAAAAAATAACATTTGTATTGATACAATGTCGTAACTGATGTTGTGTTTGTTGAACAAAATGCTTTTTCACAATTGCCTGTATTTGTTGTTGTTTTCATAGTCTTAAAGCTTGTTGTAATGTTTTCATATTCAAAAGACTTCTTGCTGTGATGTCTAATTAAGAACCTAGGATTTGAACCCAAACCTGTCTTCCCATCGAAGCATAACTTAGCGTAGCGTATTGTTTGAATTCCAATTAGAGCTATTGAAATTAATGGCGATTAGGACCTGAATAACAATATTTCGAAAGTATTTGTTCGATTATAAACCAATCTTAAACTTTTTTTCGTGAACTGTAATTCGGTTTCAGTTAAAATTAATGTCGGTTAAGACCTAATTAATAGATTTTGGAAAACTATTCTGAGCATCAGCTTATCCAAACATATTTTCATGGACAGTAAGTCCGTCTGTGTTGACAGGAACCTTTTCTTTATGTTGCAACCAAATTCGATCTCTGTAGCGGTTTTAACTGCCAACTAATGGTTTTATGACTTCGATACCAGAAGTTTTCATAATTCTTCATAAATTTCTGGATTTTTTCATAATTTTTGTTCCTTTTGAAGTCTTATTACAATGGCGTTATGTTGATAGTTCTCAATGGCTTAAGGAAGACTTTCAAAGGATCAAAGATAAATATATCAGAGAATATTTTTGTTTTAACTGGTTCCGAAACTTCCTTCTCTCACATTTCTACTGTTTTTTTTTGTTTTTGACTTCATTTTATGTTCTTTTAACAGTCATAAGACTTGTTGTGGTGTCTTATTGAAAATTTATGAAAAAAAAACCAGTCATCTCATCTCATCGCAGCTTAACGTAACGTGTTTTTTACTTCCTTTGAAAGCTATTGAATTTAATTGTGTTGATACTACAATTTCTCGCAAAAAGTTTATGGTTTTAAAATGTTTGTTCATATTTGTTGTTGTAGTATTAACAGAACAAGAAAAAATTTATTGTTGTTTAAATAATAAATGAGAGTAGAAAGTTTTTGCAGAAAACTTTAATTTCCAATCGCTCCCACTCTTTTCGTGCTAATTATTGACCTCCTTTGAAATTTATTGAATTTAATAATGAGGGTTTTCTCAAAAATGTTATGGTTTTAAAATGCTTGTTTATTTTTGTTAATTTTTGACGTCCTAATGTTAAAAAAAATACTCATTGCTGTTTAAGAAGTAAATGAAAATACAAATGTTTTTACCGAATATTTTTTAATCGCTTCGACACTTTTTTTGCTCAATTGTTTTTGAGTTTGCTGTTTTTTTTCTCTTTTTTCTTCGTGTAGCTGTAAAATGGTAACCGGTCTCACACGCTTCAAATTGAGGATTGAGAGAATGATGTAAATCAATGCATTCAGTTCATAGTAAATGGTCTTAAAGTTTGTGTTATCAATCGTTTTCAACGGTTTTTAAACATTTCAGTTTTGTTGCCGAACTTTTAGTCAAACTGTATTTTCTTCTCATCATTTAGAGGACCCATCAAATTCCATGTAATTCAAAAAATAACATGATTTTCGATATTATGTAGTAATTGATGTTTTGTTTGTTGGACAATATACGTTTTCAAAAGAGACTGTATTTGTTGTCGTTTTCATAGTCTTCATAGCCTGTTGTAATATCTTTTTGATAATCATACTTGTTTTTCTATTCCAATGAAAGCTATTAAAATTAATGTCGGTTGAGACCTAAATAATAAATTTTCAAAAGTTTCTCTGAACATCAACCAATCCTAAACACATTTTCTTGAACTTTAAGTCCGTCTCAGTGTTGACAGGAACCTTTTCTATGTGTTGCAACAAAATTCGATCTCTTTAGCAGTTTTAACTGCCAACTAAGTGTTTAACGATTTGATACCAGAAGTTTTCATAATTCTTTATAAATTTCTGGATTTTTTCATAATTGTTGTTCCTTTTGAAGTCTTATCACAATGGCGTTATGTTGATAATTCCCAATAGCTTAAAGAAGACTTTCAAGGGATCAAAGAAAATTTATCAGATAATATATTTGTTTTAACTGGCTCCGAATCTTCCTTCTCTCACAGTTCTGTTTTTTTTTGGTTTTTGACTGCATTTTAAGTTGTTTTCACAGTCATAAGACTTGTTGTGGTGTCTTATTGAAAACTTATGAAAAAAAATCATCCATATCATCTCATCACGGCATAACTTAACGTATTTTCTGACTTCCTCTGAAAGCTATTGAATTTAATTGTGTTAATACTACGGTTTCTCGCAAAAATATTTTAAAATTGTTTTAAAATATTTGTTCACATTTGTTGATTTTTTGACGTTGTATTGTCAGAAAAAAAACACTTACTGCTGTTTAAATAATAAATAAGAATAGAAAAGTATTTGCAGAAATTTTTTTTTATTCGCTCCGACACTTTTCTCGCTATATATTGACTTCCTCTGAAAGCTATTGAATTTAATTGCGTCAATACTACGGGTTTTCTCAAAAAGGTCATGGTTTTCAAATGAATTTTTACTTTTTGATAGTTTTTTGTGTTAAAAAATGAAAATACTATTTGCTGTTTAAGAAGTAAACGAAAATACAAATGTTCTTACTGAATTTTTTTGTAAATCGCTACGACACTTTTCTCTCTCAATTGATTTTGAGTTTGCTGTTTTTTTCTTGTTTTATTCTTCATGTAGCTGTAAAATGCTGGTCGTTCTCATAAGCTTCTAATTGAGGATTGAATGATTGATGTAAATTAGTGCAGTCAACTTATAGTAAATACATTTAAATTTTGTGATATAATTCGTTTTCAACGGTTTTTAAATTTTTCAGTTTTGTCAAGTTTTCGGTCAAACCTTAAACTTATTCTCATCATTGAGAGGTCCAATGAAATTCAATGTAATTCAAAAATCATCATGTTTTTTGATATTATGTAGTAACTAATGTTTTGTTTGTTGGACAATATGCGTTTTCATAACTGCCAGTATTTGATGTTGTTTTCATAATCTTAAAGCTTGTTGTAATGTCCTTTTGATAAAAATGCTTGGTTTTCTATCGAAGCATAACTTAGTGTCATTTTTTTAATTCCAATGAAAGCTATTAAAATTATTGTCGGTTAAGACCTAAATAATATATTTTTGAATGTTTTTCTGAACATCAACCAATCCTAAACATTTTTTCATGAATTGTAAGTCTGTCTCAGTATTGAATGGAACTTATTCTTGTTGCTGCAACTAAATTCAATCTCTTTAACGGTCTTATCTGACAACTATTGGTTTAATGACTTCGATACCAGAAGTTTTCATAATTCTTTATAAGTTTCTGGAAATTTTTCATAGTTTTTGTTTCTTTTGAAGTCTTATCACATTAGCGTTATGTTGATGGTTACCATTAGCTTAAGGATGACGCTCTAATGGTAAGAGATAATTTTATCAGGGAGCAGATTGTGTTTGAATGGCTTCGACAATTTCTGCTAGCACGTCTCTGCTGAATTTTTGGCTATTGCCTTTTAGTTGTTGTCGTTTTTATAGTCTTAAGACTTGTTGTGATTTCTTCATGATGACCTTTGAATGACAAACATCCTTGTCTTTCCAAATGAGCCTTAACTTTACGTATTTGTTGACTTCATTTGAAAGCTATTGAATTGAATGACGTTGATACTACGGGCTTTCTCAAAAAATGTCATTGTTTTAAAAGTTTGATTTGTATTTGTTGTCCTTTTGACGTCGTATTGTTTTTTTTAAAAAAAGAAAATACGCCTTGTTGTTTATGAAGTAAAAGAAAATACATATTTTCTTACTAAACATTTTAGTTTTCAATCACTTTTCGAGTTCATTTCCTTTTAATTTGCTATTTTTCTTGTTTTTAAATTCTTTATGTAGCTGTAAAATGCTGACCTGCCTCATAAGCTTCTAATTGAGGTTTGAATAATTTATGTTACATAATGCAGTCAAATTATAGTAAATAAACCTAAAGTTTATGTTAAATTTTATTTTCTAAATTTTTGAAAATTTCAGTTACTGTTTGTTTCTTATTTGTTGTCTTTTTGACGTCGTTTTGTTTGAAAAAAAACTCATTGCTGTTTAAGAAGTAAATGAAAATACAAATTTTCTTACTAAAATTTTTACTTTTCAATCATTTTTCTCATTCATTTTTATATTCTCCTATTTTACTTATTCACATTCTTTATATAGCTGTAAAAAGCTGACTTGTCTCGTAAGCTTCTAACTGAGCTTTGAATGAATTATGTTACAAAATGCAGTCAGATTATAGTATAATTTTAAAGTTTATGTTAAATTTCATTTTCTAAGTTTTTAAAATTTTCATTTTCTATTTTTTTTCATCAAGTTGTTAGCTTTTCTCACTTTGAATACTCTCAGCTAACTCTTTTCAATTCAAAATATAACATGTCTACTTATATTATTTCGTGTGTTCTGCATAATGAACAATATGCGTTTTCATAATTGCCTGTATTTGAGGTTAATTTCATAGTCTTAAAGCTTGTTCTGATGTCTAATTGATAATCAATGAATGAAAAATATCCTTGTCTTTAAATCGAAGCATAACTTAGCGTATTTTTAAATTCCAAAAAACTATCAAGGTAATGGCTGTTAAGACTTAAACAGTAATTTTTGGAAAGCTCTTTCTAACATCAACCAAACTTAAGCTTATTTTTGTGAACATTAATTCCGTCTCAGTAAAGAGAGGTCCCCCTTCATTTCTACTGCAACCAAAATTTTTGTCTCTAGCGGTTTTATCTTCTAACTAATGGCAAAGAGACTTCAATAACACGAGTTTTCAAATCTTTTTAAATTTCTGTACTTTTTTGTAGCTTTTGGTTCCGTTTGAAGTCTTATCACATTTGCGTTATGTTGATAGTTCCATTGGTTGAATGATGACGTTCAAAGGATCAGATATTTTTTTCAGAGAAGAAATTGAGTTTAAATGGCTTCAACAATTTCTTCTCTCACGTTTCTACTGATTTTTGGTTTTTGCCTCTTTTTGTTGTTGTTGTAGCTTTCAGAGTATTAGGACTTATTGTGATGTCTTATTGATGAGTTTTTGAATGACAGACATCCTTGTGTTTCCCACTGAGGCAAAACTTATTTTTTTATTGACTTCCTTTGAAGGCGCCTATTGAATTTAATGGCGTCGATACTACGGTTTTTTTTTAAAAAAAGAATGTCACGGTTTTAATATGTTTGTTCATGTTTGTTGATTTTTTCACGTCATATTGTTAAAGAAAGAAAACTCATTGCTGTTTAAGAAGCAGTTAATTTCTGTTTAATCGCTTCCACACCTTTCTCGATAACTTTTTTTTTAATTTGCTGTTTTTCCTTTTTTTTAAATTCTTTTACTAGCTGTAAAAACCTCACTGGTCTCTTGAACTTCCTTTTCAGTTTTGTTGTTAAACTTTCAGTCGAACTGTGCCTTATTCTCATCATTGAGAGGTCTAATCGAATTCTATTTATTTCAAAAACTAACAAGTCTATTTATAATATGTCGTATTTTATCTTCTGTTTGTTGGACAAGATGCGTTTTCATAACTGCCGGTTTTTGTTTTTTTGTCATAGTCCTAAAACTTGTTGTAATGCCCTTCTGATAATCAATGAAATAAAAACATGCTTTCGTTCCATCGAAGCAAAACTTAGCGTATTTATTGAAATACAATGAAAGCTATTAAAATTAGTTGCGGTTGAGACATAACTGATAAATTTTTGAAACTTGTTTCTTGAACATTAACCAATCTTAAACTTATTTTTCGTGAAATGTAAGTCCGTCGCAGTAATGACAGGACCCTGTCCTTTGTACTGAAACCAAATTCAATCTCTTTAGTGGTTTTATCTTCAAACTATTGGTTTAATGACTTCGATACCAGTAGTTTCCATGGATTTTTTTCATAGTTTTGGCTCCCTTTGAAATTTTATCACACTAGCTTTATGTTGATAGTTACCATTGGCCCAAGGAACACGTTCAAAGAATCATAGATATTTTTACCAGAGAACAGTCCTAGATTGTGTTTAAATGGCTTTGACAATTTCTTCTCGCGCACGTTTCTACTGAGCTCTTGGTTTTTGCCACTATTTGTTTTTTTTACAGTCCTGAGACTTCCTGTGATTTCTAATTGATGCCTTTTGAGTAACAAACATTCTCGTATTTCCCATCGAGGAATAATTTAACGTATTTAATGTAACTGATGTTTTGTTTGTTGGACAATATGCGTTTTCATAACTGCTTGTACTTGTGGTTAATTTCATTGTTGTAAAACTTGTTTTTATGTCTTACTGATAACCATTGAATGAAAAATATCTTTGTCTTCCCATCGAAGCGTAACTGCGCGTATTTTTTGAACTCCAATGAAAGCTGTTGAAATTAATGGCGTTTAAGACTTTAAAAACAATATTTCAAAAGTTTTCTTAAACATTTACCGATCTTAGACTTATTGTCGCGAAAACTAAGGCCATCTCAGTAAAAACAGGATCCCTTTCTTTTTTTAACTGCAACCAAAATTAAGCACTTTATTGGTATCATGTTCTAACTATTGGTTTAATGACTTCGATAAAACGAGTTTCTTTTGAAAATTCTGGATTTTTCTGTAGTTTTGGTTTTTTTGAAGTCTTATTACATCAGCCTGATACTGATAGTTCCATTGAATTAAAGAAGACTTTCTAGAGATCATAGATAAACTGATCAGAGAACATCTTTGGTTTAATTGGCTTCAACACTTTTTTCTCGCACGTTTCTGCTGAATTTTTGGTGATTGCTTGTGTTTTTTGTTGTATTTGTAGCCCTAAGACCTTTTGTGACGTCTTATTAATAGTTTTGATTTGAAAACATCCTTGTTTTTCTAAAGAGGCATAACTTCACGTATTTATTGACTTCCGTTGAAAGCAATTGAGTTTAATGGCGTTGATATTACGGGCTTTCTCATTATTTTTTTTTTGTTATTTTGGTTCTTATTTGTTGTCTGTTGACGTCGTATTGCTCATCATTGAGTATAGAAAATTTTATTTTTCAATCGCTTTGTCTTTTTCTTGCTCAAATTTTGTTGAATTTGCTGTTTTTGCCTGTTTTGTTAATTCTTTATGTCGCCGTAAAATGCTGACTGTTCTCATTAGCTTCTAATTGAGGATTGAATGAATGATGTTTTTCAATGCAGTCAGTTTATTGTAAATGAACTTAGAGTTTATTCTATAATTCGTCTTCAAATTTGTTTAAACTTTACAGTTTTTGTTGTTCTTTTCGTCAACTTGTAACTTTTTCTCATCATAGAGAGGCCCCATCAAAATCCTTTTAATTCAAAAATTGACAAGTCTTTTGACATTTTGAGGTAACTGATGTTTTTGTTGGAAAAACTTATTTAGTCTATATGTATATTTTAGCTGAACTAGTATAAATAACAATTGAAGAAAAATACATTGTTTTCAGATAAAATCTCGTTTTATTAATGGCTTCAATATTTTTTGATTTCGCAAATTGTTTGTATTTTTTTTCAGTTTTTCTGCATCTTTAGTCCGTTTTATATGGCCTTGTCTACCCAATGACAGGTCTTATTGGTTTCGTATTGACTATTAGTATATTTATCAAAAATTGTTTGTTTAAAAGCCAATGATTTTTAATTCTCGTGAATTTATTTGGTTTAAAATGTGTTCATTGTTTTTTGAATTTCGCCTAATTATTTCTTTTTTGTCGATCTTTTACCTAGTCTCATTAGGGAAAATTCCCATCTGCATTGTGTTTAGTTGGAAGTAAATTTTTCTAGTTATCGTTTTATCCGATTGCATTTGACTTAGTTACCATAATATTTATATATTGAGTTTTTACCGTAAAATTTTTTTGTTTTGGCTCATTTTGTTCTTTGATTTTTTTCTCGTAGTCTTTTTTATGGCAGATCTCGTGAGTGCTGTAATGAAGCATGGAATTTTGTAATTCAATTAGTAGTTTGTTTGTGCAAGGATTTTTTTAAAACTCAAACATCTATTTTTGATTATCTCTTCATTTAGTTGACAATTAATTCAAAAATGTGGATGAGCTCGGTTCCGAACATCATGTGCGAACGCACATTAAGGAGCATCCTTGTTTATTTATACTTTCGGTTGAACATTGAAGAGAATCAGAGAAAATGGGGAGTTAAATCTTGCTTTAACAGACAAACATTTGAATTGTTTTTAGACATAAATTTGTGTCGCGACATCTTGCCAATAAAATATTAAATGGTTTGTAGAAGTTCTCGCAAAAAGCATGCCTGTTTTCTGACCTAATAGAATTATCAACGATTTTCGATGAAAGGTTAAAATATTTCAAGCGTGAAGCGTACTACGAAAGGGTTGTATTAACTTGAAAGGTTTCTAAAGCAAAATGATTTTCAAGGGGAAAAATCGAAATTTGTGGCATAATAAAAAAATTCAAGAAGGAAAATCTTTGAAATTTATTAATTGGATCTTGCGTTTACATAATAACCATCCAACAAAGAAGAAAATCACTAAACAGATGGTTTTAAACATTGAAAGAATAGAAAAGTTTAACTCCTTTCACAGCCCATAGAGATAGAGTAGAGATCAGTTCTTAATCAAAGAACTATTATTATTATTACTTTTATTACAAACATGGTCACCAAGAATATGCATGGCAAAAATCATTTATTCTCTCAAAGTCTTTCAGAAAACCAGTCATTAATTTAGTACAGACTAAATGTATGGACCTCATTTTGATTTCTTGTCATCAAAACTATTCTATAAGGGATGCCGAGTGATTGCTGAGAAAAACATTTTGTGGCGCAATTTTTTTGAAATTAATTATTTTACATAATCAAACAAATCATGGTGTGACCCTGGCCTAAATGTCTGACTTTTACCTGGAATAATAGACACGAGCCCCGATTATTAGTGACTGATTTATCTAATTCTGAGGGCGCTGAGCGAGTTGTAGCTATTGTGCTCGGTCGCTTACAAATCTCACCAGAAATGATGTGATAGAAAACTACTTAACTGTTCATGTATCACAGGGCGACAGGTATTGACCAGACCGACCTGGGTCGCGGACAAGGGGGCTCCAGACCATCCGTACCCAAAAATAGCTATTGGTCAGACCGAACAGACTTTGGCCAACATTGGTCAGACTGAATAGCCCAGGTTTTGGTCCAGACCCAAATTGAGCTATGATCAGACTATCCAGACTGAAATGACCTCTGATCAGACTTTCCAGACCGAAGTTACCCCTGATCAGACTTTCCAGACCAAAATGATCTCTGATCAGACTTTCCAGACCAAAATGTCCTCTGATCAGACCGAAACCAGACCATTGTTCAGACTATAGTGCGCTTATGATCAGACCCAAATTCAGACCATTGTCCAGACTATAAACAGACTATGATCAGACTTTCCAGACAAAAGTGACCGCTTTTCAGACCAAACCCAGATCTTTGTCCAGACTATAGTGCGCCTATGATCAGACCCAAATTCAGACCACTGTCCAGATTATAAAAAGACAATGATCAGATTTTTTTTTGTTTTTCCAATACTTTCTTGAAAATTTGGTGCAAGGTTTTCTGTGGTAACTGAAGTATACAAAAAAGTACTCGATACGTTGTCAAATTTCGCGCTCAAAACTCGCTATTTTGATGTTTCAAAATAAATCGCTTTTCAACCTAGTCAAGGACTCGTTCAAATGAACTGAGGGTCTAGTGAGGAGTTTCACTGTCCAAGTACAGTCTGATAGAGAAAGAATTTTTGACCTAGGTGATAAACAAAAATAGTACTTGATACGTTGTCAAATTTCGCAATCAAAAACTGGCTAAATAGTGTTTCAAAATAAATCGCTTTTCAACCTAGTCAAGGACTCATTCAAATGAGTTGAGGCTCTAGGCAGGAGTGTCACTGTCCGAGTACAGTCTGAGATGGAAAGAATTTTTGACCCAAGTGGCATAGGAAAAAAATATATGATACGTTGTTAATTTTCGCGCTCAAAAACTCGCTATATACTGTTTCAACATAAATTGCTTTTTAACCTAGGCAATGACCAAAATGATCTCTGATCAGACTTTCCAGACCAAAATGTCCTCTGATCAGACCGAACCCAGACCATGGTCCAGACTAAAGAGACTATGATCAGACCTTCCAGACCGAATTGACCTCTGATCAGACCGAACCCAGACCATGGTCCAGACTAAAGAGACTATGATCAGACCTTCCAGACCGAATTGACTTCTGATCAGACCGAACCCAGACCATGGTCCAGACTAAAAAGACTATGATCAGACCTTGCAGACCAAATTGACCTCTGATCAGACCGAACCCAGACCATGGTCCAGACTAAAGAGACTATGATCAGACCGTCCAGACCGAATTGACCTCTGATCAGACCGAAATCAGACCATGGTCCAGACTATTGTGCGCTCGAACCGCTTTCCAGACCCTGTAATTTCGGTCTGGGAACACAGGGGTGTGCGCTCGATTGGGTCTGATCATAGCTCAATTTGGGTCTGGACCAAAACCTGGGAGACTTTGTTCAGATCAAGGAGACCCCATGTGAGACCATTTTCCAGACCATTGGCCCGACACAATAGAGGCATAAACCTTTAGAAGCATCCAATAAAATGTATAATTAAATTCTTTCATTTTTTGAACGAGAAATGAAAATGAGATTATTTAAGGATTTATAGTGAAAAAACTCCAATTTAAAGAACGATGCGAATTTCAGAACTTGCTTTGATGAAGAAGATCATCTTGTAGTAGATGTTGGTTAGCAATGATGTTTTGAAAAACAGTCAATGCCGAACATAATTACCTATTTTGGCTTAATTATGTTCTGGGAGTGCTCCTAAAAAGGAGCACTCCTTTTTTGGCTGAAATTCTAGGCCTTGAATATGGTTATTGCCCAGGCCAAACTCAAACAAATGTGGGTATGGGCCAGACCAAATAGACCAAAAATTGCCTTTTGCCAGCTTGAAGGCGAAACCCACTTTTTCTCCAAATCATTGAGTTGAGTCGCACCGGATCTCACTGTCCGCAACCCAATTCGGTCTGGCCAATATCTGTCTTGGGTTGCGGACTCCATGCTGGGATGTACTTGAAATGAGCAGATATTTGCCAGGTAACGATAGCTGCTTCAGCTAAACATTTCGTTAAACGTTCACAGATTAATACTGTGAGTTAAAAGAAATGTATAGCATTTTCATAGAATGAAAGCGACTATCGTTTCAGACTGATTAAACTGATTGAGGAAACCACAGTTGAAACTAATCAATTCGATCAATAGATTTTAGAGAGGTGGGAGCAAAAAGCAAATCACCTTAATTCAATTTGTAAGCATAAGGCCTTATGAATGAAATGTACGTCAATTACATTTATTATTTTTCAGTAAAGCTCTATGATATGTGATGACGAAAAATCTTTGGCCACAAGATTTTAAAAAATTAGTCAACAAGACTACAAAAAGAAATTCAAGTTCATTGACACTCTAACGTTCATCATTTGAAGTTAGGAATTGTGACGCAAATGCAATTTTTTTTTCAAATAATAATTATGTTTTTTGCTCTATTGTTGCCTTCAAACTTGCGCGTGGTGCGTCGCGTGATGTGCTTTTCCAGTGTTGAACCATAATGTGTATCTGCATTTGGTTGCATGTGCCATTTATTCTTTTTCGTGAACACAATTTACTTTCTGTGAATCTTTTCAAATGATTTTGTAGATTAAATTATTGGGCTAGTGGGCGAAATATTTGTCAATCTCAAGGATTAAACTTATGCAGATCATGTACTGAGCCTAGAGCGGATCCTAAATGTTTTAAGACTTCAGGTGCAAAAGGTGAGTAAATTGCTGACGTTTACCAAGTAATAAATTCCTGACAATGACTTCTGTCTTAATAGTGATATTTTGCAAAACTGATACATAAATTACGTTTTGCAAGAATATTGAAATTTAACTTCAGGGAGAATTTTTGACAATCTCGAAAAAACAAAAATGATACCGCTAAAAAACAAATGTTCTTGAGACCAATAAGTCTGTAATGCATAGCTCTTTGGAAAACTGCTGGCATATCAAAAGGGCTAAAGAAAACTATAATAAGCTACAAGACTCAACGAATTTTTCACAAACAATGTTAAAATTCCAATAATGTGCTGTTTAGGGATATATTTTTATTGGGTTGTTGGCGTACATTAAATCAAATATTGTGAAATATACGGTTAATTAATTCTATTTATGATAATTTCGTTATAATTTTTTGAACTGTATCAGCTAAAATCCCAGTATTCCACATATGGTTTGATTTTTTTTAATTAAA
The DNA here is from genome assembly GCF_964194025.1 of Convolutriloba macropyga. Lineage (NCBI taxonomy): Eukaryota > Metazoa > Xenacoelomorpha > Acoela > Convolutidae > Convolutriloba > Convolutriloba macropyga. The sequence continues at coordinate 26,312,591 of NC_134473.1, forward strand.
ATTAATTTTTTAAAATTATCTTTAAAAGTAATGTTCATTTTACCGGTTTGTTTCTCTTGATAGTTATAACATTGTAGAACTAAACTTTTTATCAAAGCAACTAGGTAATTCTATAATAAATGCATCTTTGACAAAAATTGATAATTATAAGAACTCAAGGCCATCTTTGACCATTTTAATGGCTTGAGCTTTCAAGTCCTTCCATAAAATTTTTGTATTTATGGTTCTGATAACTTCTTTAAAATCATATGGTAACTTATTGAAGTTTTTGAATTGAGTTGAATTTGAAGAGTTTTTAATCATTTTTTCTAATGGTCAAAGAAAACAATTATCTTCAGCGTCACTAAGGTTTGAACCGAAGTTGGCATTTTAGATTTTATGTTCTTCGTAAAATTGGTCACATCAATGCAAACATCTGTATTGTCAGTTGTATTTTTAACGACGTTATTCAGCCTTGGTTTTTGGTTTCAAGATAACTCCTCTTCCTGGTTTTGTCAAAACGCCGCTAAAAAATACTTGACACCACAATTATTGCATAAAGTCACTCGGGCTGACAAGAGTGTCGAGTTTTTGCTGCCCACTTAGATCCAAATTTAGGGTAATGGGTCGTCTTTTGTCTACCCACATTCACTTTTTGGTAAATTTATAAGGGACTGCGCAGAATTTTGTTGAATGATGAAATTGAATTGTCTAATGAATGAAATGATGTACCCTCCATTTAGGTCCTTTTTTCTGTACCCAATTCAGTTTTTACTGTTCCCCGTTCCGATGTATTTGTCTTTCTCAAGAACATTTGATGGATTTCTCAATTCAAAACATAGACAAAGATTTTGTCAAATGTGATAGATCCTCGGCTGCAACTCCCAAATTTGCAGTTTAGAGAAATTTCTTGGTTAGCAACAATATTTGTTTCCAGAGGTTCCTCTTTCAGATTTTTTTAAATTAGGAACAACTTGGGCGGAAACGTTATAGTTCCCTATTCAACTAATATTGCTTTGGAGGTTGTTTTAGTTGATATATATTCGAGATGGGAATGAAACATTAGAACTGAATCTAGAATGCAAAAGCGTTTTTCTCGTGGCACACTTTTATATGTTTTGTAATTTCACTGGCACCATTCTTGCAGTTCAAGCAACAACCAGTATACAAACAGAATTTCATGTTCATTGAAACTCTAATGTTCATAATCTGACTTTAGGAATTGTGAAGGCAAATGCAAATTTTTTCCAATAATCATTAAGTTTTTTTTGCTTTATTTTTGCAGCAAAATTGTGAGTGGTGCCTCGCGTGATGTGCTTTTCCAGTGTTGAACCATAATGTGTATCAGCGGTTGCATGTGTCCTTCCATTTTTTTAATAAACACATTTTACTCTCTGTGAATTTGTTCAAATGATTTTTGTAGACTTAATGATTTGGCTAAGTGGATGAAATTTTTGTGAAACACCAAGATTAAGCCTACACAGATGATATACTGAGCCTAGAATGGATCCTAACTGTTTTTAGAATGCAGATGCAGGAGGTGAGTAAATTGCTGACGTTTAGTGATTTTTAGTCTTAATAGTGATTTTTTGGAAAATTGATACATAAAATACGTTTTGCAAGACGATTAAAATCTAATTTCAGGTAGAATTTTTGACAATCTCAAAAGAACAAAAATGACTATGCCGAAAAACAAAAAAAAACGAAAAGTGTTCTTGATACCAATAAGTCTGTAATGCATAGCCCTTTGGAAAACTGCTGGCATATCAAAATGACTAAATAAAAATATAATGAGCTAAAGGAGTCAACAAAGTAATTTTTAAAGTAATATTGATTGTACCGGTTTGTTTCGCTGGATGGTTATAAGAATTGTAAAACTAAACTTTTTATCAAAGCAACTAGGTAATTCTATAATAAACGCATCATTGACAAAAATTGATAATTATAAGAACTCAAGGCCATCTTTGACCATTTTAATCGCTTGAGCTTTCAAGTCCTTCCACAAAGTTTTTGTATTTATGGTTCTGATAACTCCTTTAAAATCATCTGGTAACTTATTGAAGTTTTTGAATTGAGTTGAATTTGAAGAGTTTTTAATCGTTCTTTCTAATGGTCAAAGAAAACAATTATCTTCAGCGTTACTAAGGTTTGAACCGAAGTTGGCATTTTAGATTTTTATGTTCTTTGTCAAATTGGTCATATCAATGCAAACATCTGTATTGTCAGTTGTAATTTTAACGACGTTATTCAGCTTTGGTTTTTGGTTTCAAGTGAACTCCTCTTCCTGGTTTTGTCAAAACGCCGCGAAAAAAAATTTGATGCCACAATTGTTGCATAAAGTCACTCGGGCTGACAAGAGTTACGATTTTTTGCTGCCCACTTAGATCCATAATTAGGATAGTGGGTTGTCTTTTGTCTACCCAACATTTGCTTTAATAAATCTGTAGTGGACTGCGCAGAATTTTGTTCAATGATGAAATTGAATTGCCTAATGAATGAGTTGATGCACCCTTCATATAAGTCCCTTTTGTGTACCCAATTCAGTTTTTACTGCTCCACGTTTTGGAGTATTTGCTTTTCTCAAGAACATTTGACGGATTTCTCAATTCAAAATATAGGCAATTATTTTGTCAAGATTGATGGATTCTCAGCTGCAACTCCCAAATTTGCAGTTTAGAGATATTTCTTGGTTAGCACAAAAACTTGTTTCCGGAGGTTCATCTTTCAGAATTAAGAACAATATGGGCGGAACAATATGGATCTTTTTTGAATTAAGAACAATATGGGCGGAAACGTCACAATTCACTTGTCAACTAATATTGCTTTGGAGGCTGTTTCAATTGATATATAGTCGAGATGGGAATGAAACATTAGAACTGAACCTAGAATGCAAAGGCCTTTTTTTGTGGCACTCAGTTATATCTTTTTGTGATTTAGCTGGCAACATATTCTTGCTGTTCAATCAACCACCAAACTACGAAGAGAATATCATGTTCATTGACACTCTAACGTTCATAATCTGAAGTTAGGGACTGTGAAGGCAAATGCAATTTTTTTCCAATAATCATTGTGTTTTTTTTCTTTATTTTTGCCTCAAAACTGCGCGTGGTGCCTCGCCTGATGTGCTTTTCCAGTGTTGAACAATAATGTGTACCAGCGGTTGCATGTGCCTTTTCCTTTTTAATAAACACATTTTACTCTCTGTGAATTTGTTCAAATGATTTTTGCAGACTTAATGATTGGGCTAAGTGGATGAAATTTTTGTGAAACACCAGGAATAAACCTAAGCAGATGATATACTGAGCCTAGAGTGAATCCTAACTGTTTTAAGAATGCGATTGCAAAAGGTGAGCAAAATGCTGGCGTTTACAAATTATCGTTTTCCGGACAATGACTTCTGTCTTAATAAAGATATTTTGGAAAACTGATTCAAAAATGACCTTTTGCAAGAAAATTGAAGCCTAATTTCAGTTAAAATTTTTGACAATCTCGAAAGAACAAAAATGATACTGCCAAAAAACAACAAGTATTCTTAAAACCAATAATTCTGTAATGCATAGCTCTTTGGAAAACTGCTGGCATATCAAAAGGACTACAGAAAACTATAACGAGCTATAAGAGTCAACCAATTTTCCACTAACAATGTTAAAATTCCAATAATGTGCTTCTTAGGGATATATTTTTTTGGGTTGTTGGCGTATATTAAATCAAATATGGTGAAATTTACGGTTAATTATATATATATTTATCATATTTTCGTTAAAAGTTTTTGAATTGTATCAGCTAAAATTCCAAGATTCGACAGATGGTTTTATTTTTTTAAATTAAAATTTATTTTTTGAAATTTTTTTTTAAAATGTTGATTGTGCCAGTTTGTTTTGCTTCGTAGTTATAACAACTGGAGAACTAAACTTTTTATCAAAGCAACTAGATAATACTATAAAAAATGCATCTTTGATAAAAATTGATAATTATAAGAATTCAAGGCCATCTTTGACCTTTTTAATGGCTTGAGCTTTCTGATAACTTATGGTTCTGGTAACTTCAGTAAGATCATCTGCTAACGTATTGAAATTTTTGAGTTAAGTTGAATTTGTTGAAGTTGAATTTTCATTCATTTTTTCTAACGGTCAATAAAAACAATTATCTTCAGCATCACTATAATTTGAACCGAGGTTGGCATTTTAGATTTTAGTTCTTCGTATATTTGGTTATATCAATTCAAGCATTTAACGAAGTTATTCAACCTTGGACTGGGTTTCAAGTGAACTCCTGTTCCTGATTTTGTCAAAACGCCGCGAAAAAACACGTGATGCCACAATTATTGCATAAATTCACTCGGGCTGACAAAAGTTATGATTTTTTGTCGCCCGCTTAGATCCTAAATTAGGGTAATGGGTCGTCTTTTATCTACCCAACATTCACTATTGGTAAATTTGTAGGTGACTGCGCAGAATTTTGTTGAATGATGAAATTGAATTGACTAATGAATGAGTTGCTGCACCCTTCATGTAAGTCCCTTTTGTGTACCCATTTCAGTTTTTACTGCTCCAAGTTTCGGTGTATTTGTTTTTCTCAAGAACATTTGATGGATTTCTCAATTCAAAATATAGGCAATGATTTTGTCAAGATTGATAGATTCTCAGCTGCAACTCCCAAATTTGCAGTTTAGATATATTTATTGGTTAGCACAATAATTTGTTTCCAGAGGTTCATCTTTCAGATTTTTTGAATTAAGTACAACTAGTGCTGAAACGTCACAATTCCCTATCAACTTATATTGCTTTTAGTTGATTTGTATTCGAGATGCGATTGAAACATTAGAACTGAACCTAGAATGCAAAGGCCTTTTTTTGTGGCACTCAGTTATATCTTTTTGTGATTTCGCTGGCACCACATTCTTGCTGTTCAATCAACAACCAGACTACGAAAAAAATATCATGTTCATTGACACTCTAACGTTCATAATCTGAAGTTAGGGACTGTGAAGGCAAATGCAAATTTTTTCCAATAATCAGTGTGTTTTTTTTTGCTTTATTTTTGCCTCAAAACTGCGCGTGGTGCCTCGCCTGATGTGCTTTTCCAGTGTTGAACAATAATGTGTACCAGCGGTTGCATGTGCCCTTTCCTTTTTAATAAACACATTTTACTCTCTGTGAATTTGTTCAAATGATTTTTGCAGACTTAATGATTGGGCTAAGTGGATGAAATTTTTGTGCAACACCAGGAATAAACCTAAGCAGATGATATACTGAGCCTAGAGTGGATCCTAACTGTTTTAAGAATTCAGATGCAAAAGGTAAGTAAATTCCTGGCGTTTACGAAATATCATGTTTCTGACAATGACTTAGGTCTTAATAGTGATATTTTGGAAAACTGATTACGTTTTGCAAAAATATTGATATCTAATTTCAGGTAGAATTTTTGACAATCTCGAAAGAATAAAAATGATAATGCCAAAAAACAATAAGTGTTCTTGAGACCAATAAGTCTGTAATGCATAGTTCTTTGGAAAACTGCTGGCTTATCAAAATGACTGAAGAAAACTATAATGAGCTATAAGAGTCACCGAATTGGAGAGTTAAACTTTGTATCAGAGCAACTAGATAATTCTGCAATAAGTGCTTTGTTGATAAAAATTGATAATTGTAGGGATTCAACACCATTTTCATATTAATGGCTTGAGCTCCCAAGTACTTGAATAAAACTCTTGTATTGATGGTTCTGATGACTTCAATAAGATCATCTAGTAACTAATTGAAATTTTTGAATTGAGTTGAATTTGTAGAGTATCGTTCATTTTTTTACTAACCAAAAAACACAATTATCTTCAGCATCATCATGGTGTGAACCGAAGTTGGCATTTTAGATTTTATGTTCTTCGTAAAGTTGGTCATATCAATGCAAGCATCTGTACTGTCAGTTGTATTTTTAACGACGTTATTCAACCTTGGTTTTGGTTTCAAGTGAATTCCCTGTCCTGCTTTTGACAAAACACCGCGAAAAAATGATGCCATAATTATTGCATAAATTCACTCGGGCTGACAAGAATTACGATATTTTACTGCCTAGGTAGCTACTTAGATCCAAAATTCGGGTAATGGTCGTCTTTTGTCTACCCAACATTCATTTTGTGGTAGATTTGTAGTAGATTGCGCAGAATTTTTTGAAAGGTGAAATAGGACTGCCTAATGAACGAATTGATGTACTCGTCATATAAGTCTGTTATTGAGTACCCAATTCAATTTTTACTGCTCCTCGTTTCGGTGTACTCGTTTCGTTAAGAACATTCGATGGTTTTCTCCATTCAAAATTTTGGCAATGTGAAGTCGTCAAGATTGATAGATTCTCCCGGCAGCTGCAACTTCCAAGGTTGCAGTTAAGAGACAGTTCTTGGTTAGCACAATAATGTGTTACCAGCGATTCACCTTTCAAATTTTCTGGATTAGGAACAAATAGGGCTCAAATGTTATGATTCCCTATTCAACGAATATTGCATCGGAGGCTGTTTTATTTGATGTGTTTTTGAGCTGCGGGTGAAGCATTAGAAATGAATCTAGTTAAACTATTGTTATGCTGTGGTGGCATTCCGCTGTACCTTATTGCGGTTTTACTGGCACTGGGTTTGCTCTTTTGCTATGCAGTCACTCCAAAGAAGCCAGAGAGAACAGCTGAATTACAAAGAGGATAATCAAACTATGACAAATTCATTGAGATAATTGCTGAACAAAATTATTTCCCCGTCGGAGGGAACTAAGGTGATAGAAGAACTAAGATTTGATTTGTCGACAGGCGAAAAGGAGCGATATTAGTCACCACCGTTTAGTAAATTTCTATGAGTACAACACAATTAACTTCACCAATTTTAAAACAAACATCGTTTAACGAAGCAAAAAAAACTTAAACCAACAACGCCCGTATCCCCAATGTTAAGTGTAACAGCTTTTTAAAGAACTATAATGGGGGTGAACTAACAGAAGGACGAATTTAAAACACATTAATGATTATTTACTATTTTTCATAGCCTGGGTCGAAATGGCTGACAGATTTGCTCTGATTAGGCAAGAGTTTAGTTAAAAATGTTTCCTGAGCCTAGAAAAACAGTTTGCACTAATTTTGGAGCAGTAATTGCAATATTTTAGGCACTTTTTTACTCAAAAGACCAAAAAATCTGTTTGAATATATTTGTATCCAACCAATTCAATTCTTATTTCTCGTGGCAACTAAGAAATTGCTTTAGATCACCTTTTGGTCCTTGTGCTATCATTTGTAATATTGTCCAGAAAACAGTATTATTTTTAAAAAAAGAAGATGCAATGTGTAGTCCATGACTTTTTGAAATTCCGCAGGCATATTTGACTGACCGTAAAACGGTTTGATTCTAAATGCTCACGTCAAAAACCCACTACCTAAATTGGAATTATAGCGACAAGTTATGTCGAGATATAAATCTGTGCGTATGTACGTCCAATATTCGAACAATATACTCTTATTTGCAACGCGTACAAGTAACAGTTTTGTGATATCGAAACATTGAGCGTTCAGCAATTGAAAATTGTTCTTGTGCAAGGGCTTGTTCAATAATCGCAAATTTATTGCAAGTTATCTGTTCAAAAAACATCAACTATTTTTTGAATTTTGCATTTTTGTTGTTTATATGAGTTTTATCAGTCTCAGTTATGATAGGTCTCTTAAGTTCTACAAATTAGTTGAAATTCATATAAATAGTGGTCTGTTGAACGTCAGTTTTTTTAATGAAGATGAGAATCTTCCGTTTCAAAAATAATTAGTGCCATCTAGAAAAGTAATCTTCCTGCTACTCCTACTTGTGGTCCTGCTACTGCGTTAATTGATTACTAGAAGTTTTTTGGACATCTAATAGGGCACAGCAGAGTGTAGTAGTCTGGTCACTTAACATTCTGATTGAGAAGTCTTCTCTTAGACCTTTTTAGTCCAATTGGCTTTAAAGCGAGAAACAATTGAAGCTACTCAAGAGTTTCAAATTATTTCTTTATTTTTGGAAGACATACACTACTCGTTTTAACAATTTACAGTTTCTGTGGTTGCTTTTTATTCCTTGTCTTCTGAATTATTTGTTTTCGAAGATGTTATCGTTTTCTGCTGCTCATTTTTTTTATCAATTGGTTACTTATTTTATCTCTTGAAAAATCGCATCTGTTTTCTTCCGTAACTTTAGTGATCTTGTTTAGTGTTTTCAATTCTAACAGAATTGTTTTTCAAATCAATGAAAATTACTAATGAAAAATAATCGATTTCTTCACTCTTCCACTTGATTTTTTCCAGACTTCTTATAGTTCATTTAATGCGGAATCAGTTAGTCCATTTTGTGGTTTCATTTTTAGCTTATTTCATTGACTAAAACACCATTTTTTTGGAAGTTTTTGAGCGAGTTTTGAATGGCAAATTTTTTTGTTGTTGTTCACTTTCTTGCTCTTTCTGGTGCATATTTTTGATGTCAATTTGAAATCGAAAAGTGTAGAAGCTGCTATCTAACGTTGAATGATGTGAAGTGCTCAAGCATTTTTAGATTCGATTAACTGTTAATTTACTTTGTCGCCATTAATTTTCAAAGACATTTTTGAGTTTTTTACAATAAAAACTTTTTGATGCTTTTTCTTTTGTTGCCCTGTTTCCGTGCTTTGCTGGTCTTATTTAATTAGTATGCCAAGTTATTCGAAAAACATTAGTGTTTGGATTTTGTTTCTGAAGTGAGAGATTTTGCACTCAGAATCCCATTCTCGTTGTTAGAATCAAATTGCCAAAATTAGGTACCCACTTAGTAAATTTTCGGACGCCTAATGAAATTTTCTGATGCTTGAGTAATTGTATAGAAAATGTTTGCTCATTTTCAGCTACTATTTTTTCTCAAATCATTTTATTCATTCTGCTGTTTAAAAAATCTCAATGGCATAACGGTGTACACTTTTGTCCTTATTTAGGAACCCATAAAGTGTTTTCTTACACGTGAATCATTTATTTTGTTCTTTAAAAGTTCACTTCTTGCCTCATTTGGGAGGCAATGAAGCCAAAAATATGAATTAGCGAGGTTCCAAGAATGCGCAAACATGAGCGAGCCAATTCAAACTAAATTAAGGCAAGCTTCTTATCGTAGCTAAGTTTTCGGGGCAAAATTTATGGGTGCCACAGTTTAAACTTATTCAATTTGCAAATCAATTTACGATTGAAGTTTAAACTAGAAGAATTAATGCACCTAGAATTGTTGGGCCTTTTCAAGTACGTACATTCTACTCAAAGCGAAAGATAACGATATAGGTTTTTGTCTTTTGCGTGTTATTATGTAAAAATGAATCAACGAAGTACCATAAAATGATACCTCAAGCAAAAAGAGTGGGTCTAAGCAAGTGGGATAACAAGTTCTGGTAACCGGCAGTTCGGGCTCAACCTTGGTCGCAAACTTTCTCGAATGTGCAATCTAATTACCATAAGCTTCCCAGAATATATCTAACGTATCTGCTAAATACCAATAGTATAATAGCAACCCCACCCCCACCTCCCAAAAATGCGAAAAAAATCACTTCTGGTTCAAAAATTCAACTTTTAAAACTTTAAAAAATATTCCATTTTCACCGTACTGTAGCGATGTTGGTTGCCCGTGCAAATCAGATAATTTGTAACGATAACTTACCAGATAACCCAATATAGTTGACGAACGACATCCATTTTAAGAACATAACTTTCAGATAGCCGGAAAATAACCGCAATTCGTAAATCTGCAGTCTCAAAAAGATAGTGAAAGAAACTGACCAAAAAACGCTTTTCATTAAAAGCTCAGACGTTACATTTTGATTACGAATCTGCTGAACTTATTGCTGCATCTAATAGCTGATCTAAAATTCACTTCAATTAGAGTGAGATACTCACACTTGACCTTATCTCATTGAACTGAAGTAAAAAAAGTCAAATTTAGAGTGATGAAGTCATTTTTGAGACAGGTGTGACCATCATCACGCGAATGAACAAATAACTCGCTCCACAAAAATTGACAAACGAAGTCACGCACGCAATTCAGTTCAAATTGCATGAAGGAATGAACAAAAAGCAGATTTGACTGAACAAATCCCACTACGCTCTGAATGGGGGCAAAACAGAAAAGATCCCAAACATCTTGACGACGAAAAACATAGCCGAAAAAATAACGGAAACAACTATAAGTCATGTCTTCCGAAAAAACTGGCTTTTCAAATAGCTAATATCTCATTGCAGAAGGCATCAATGCAGAGAAAACAACAGTCATGAGTCAAAGAACAAAAGAAAATTTGCCAGAAAACTCTAACATGAAATATTGGAAAAATTCAATTTATTTTCATGTAGTACAACCACACATACAAACAAAAACATTTGTTTCAAAAAATGAAAACAAGTTATCCAACCAAAAATATCAACCAAGCCTTAATGAGCTCACAAAGATCAATAATTTTAAATAAAGGGACCAGAAATGAGAAAAATAGTGTCAAATTTCTCAATTTTGAGTTGTCACCTTGGCCGAAAATTTCGTAGCAAGAAAACTTGCATCCTATATAGAAAATAGAGCTTATACACATAAGACTTTCATTCAATTACCTATAAGTTCAATAAAACACTATATTGGTCCAAAAATCGCAAAAAGAGAAAATCAGCAAAAGTTTTTAAACCTTCAAATTAATCAACAGAAAGACAACAAAAAAAAATCAAAGGAAAAAATTGTTTGAAACAAAACAAAGACCCCAATAAAATTCGTATAAATCAATTAATAAAATAAAGCAAAAAGTTAAAGGCATATCAGGCAAATTCTCGGTGCCTCTTTGTCAAATGAATTCAATTGCAAATAAAATTATAATCTAAAACTACTATACACATGAGACTTTCATTCAATTACCAATAAGTTCAATAAAACACTATATTGGTCCAAAAATCGCAAAAAGAGAAAATCAGCAGAAGTTTTAAAACCTTCAAATTAATAAACAGAAAGACAACAAAAAAAATCAAAGGAAAAAATTGTTTGAAACAAAACAAAGACCCCAATAAAACTCGTATAAATCAATTAATAAAATAAAGCAAAACGTTAAAGGCATATCAGGCAAATTCTCGGTGCCTCTTTGTCAAATGAATTCAATTGCAAATAAAATTATAATCTAAAAAAGGCAAAAATCATTATTTTTTTAACAACTGCTGAAGGCAGAGATGATCAAATTTTAGTCTTTACCAAAATGACAGACTAGAACATGCTAGAATGCGCAGATTAAGGACAGAAACAAAAAAAACATCAAAAAACAAAGACCAGTTTTTGAATAACCGCAATTCGTAAATCTGCAGTCTCAAAAAGATAGTGAAAGAAACTGACCAAAAAACGCTTTTTATTAAAAGCTCAGACGTTACATTTTGATTACGAATCTGCTGAACTTATTGCTGCATCTAATAGCTGATCTAAAATTCACTTCAATTAGAGTGAGGTACACACACTTGACCTTATCTCATTGAACTGAAGTAAAAAAAGTCAAATTTAGAGTGAAGTCATTTTTGAGACAGGTGTGATCATCATCACGGGAATGAACAAATAACTCGCTCCACAAAAATTGACAAACGAAGTCACGCACGCAATTCAGTTCAAATTGCATAAAGGAATGAACAAAAAGCAGATTTGACTGAACAAATTCCACTACGCTGTGAATGGGGGCAAAACAGAAAAGATCCCAAACATCTTGACGACGAATAACATAGCCGAAAAAATTACGGAAACAACTCAAAGTCATGTCCTCCGAAAAAACTGGCTTTTCAAATAGCTAATATCTCATTGCAGAAGGCATCAATGCAGAGAAAACAACAGTCATGAGTCAAAGAACAAAAGAAAATTTGCCAGAAAACAACATGAAATATTGGAAAAATTCAATTTATTTTCATGTAGTACAACTACACATACAAACAAAAACCTTTGTTTCAAAAAATGGAAACAAGTTATCAACCCAAAAATATCACCCAAGCCTTAATGAGCTCACAAAGATCAATAATTTTAAATAAAAGGACCAGAAATGAGAAATTTTAAAAAATGAGGACCAGAAATTGTGTCAAATTTCTCAATTTTGAGTTGTCACCTTGGCCGAAAGTTTCTTAGCAAGAAAACTTGCATCCTATATAGAAAATAGAGCAAAAACACATGAGACTTTCATTCAATTACCAATAAGTTCAATAAAACACTATATTGGTCCAAAAATCGCAAAAAGAGAAAATCAGGTTTTAAAACCTTCAAATTAATCAACAGAAAGACAACAAAAAAAATCAAAGGAAAAAATTGTTTGAAACAAAACAAAGACCCCAATAAAATTCGTATAAATCAATTAATAAAATAAAGCAAAAAGTTAAAGGCATATCAGGTAAATTCTCGGTGCCTCTTTGTCAAATGAATTCAATTGCAAATAAAATTATAATCTAAAAAAGGCAAAAATCATTATTTTTTTAACAACTGCTTAAGGCAGAGATGATCAAATTTTTAGAACATGCTAAAATGCGCAGATTAAGGACAGAAACAAAAAAAACATCAAAAAACAAAGACCAGTTTTTGAATTTTGTAAGATAAAAACCAAAATTTAAAAAAGAGGAAAACAGCAACTCCTGATTTAGCATAGAATTTGATAAATATCCTCCTGTGTAGATTAAAATGTAGAGACATAGTTCGAAAATTGGAAAGAACATTTTGCAAAATTGTCAAAAACTTTTCAAAATTGATTTTATGTAAAAAATTTTGCAGAATTTCAAATACTGAACACCACAAAATCACTCAACTGTTAGTATCACCGAAACTGGACAAAAAGAATTTTTGTTGTATTTAAATCCAAGAAAAAACAAACAAAACATAGAAAAATCACAGAAAAACTGGCAAGCATGAGCACAATTCTGTAAAAGAAAAATACCTCACGTTATAAAGCGGCATTTAATGCATGGAATATCAAAGGTAAATCGCCATATGTACTGATTTTCGAAAATTTTGAAAACTGCCATAAGATCATATATGAAGAAATTAAACTAAAAAAGCCAAAAAATAAATTTAGAAATTGTGAAATATGTTCTCCCTTAGAATTTAAAACTCAGTATTAGACTCTCAAAAAAACTGTGGTATCAATTTCAGAGGTTCTAATATTCATCCAGCTTCTATTTAAACTCATTTCAACAAAAAAAATAGAAGCGAAAAGAACTGGGTTAATTGGACAAAAACGGCTAAAATTGGTTATCTATATGAGGCATTCTGTCAAAAAACACTTTTCAAGGTCAAGTTATTTACTGATGAAAGCGCATGATCAGAAAACTTTCCTCGCTCAAAAAAAAATTAGTTCACGTGAAATTTTGGTCAAAACGCCGTCTTACCGAATAGTACTTCCGGTAAAAAAAACCTTGAGAAAACCAATACTCCTCATCGTATCGTAGAAAAAACCAAGAGAAGGCCAATAATAGTCCCAGCTATCGCTATGCCGCTATTAAAATCCAACAGTCGAAAAGCAATGCTCGTTTAATCCCGAGAGGAGATCAATAGCTCTGAGAAAACCAGAAAAAGCTCGCTCATCTGCTAAGAAGAGAGCACCGTAACACAATACAAATGCTTTGAATAAAAAAAGTCAACCGCAATATAGCTACTTTCAGCTTACAGCTATAATCAAATGGAGAGCTTTCAAGTTAATGTTTATCCAGGTCAACAATTAGAAAACGTGCTTAGGAACTGCGGTTTTTATTCGTAGTAGACATTATTGTGCCGAGATCATGTTTGAAGGCAGACAATAGTTCCCTCGGTCGAATTGAATGAACAGAATTAATGTAAGCTAATTCCTGCTATTTTCAGAACAATGACTTTCTCCAAAATTACCATTTCACAATTGCGTGAACTACATGTGTAACGTTGTTCAATTTTTCTGCCTATCGCAGTTTAAAGTGTATTAGCAGATTACGAATTTCGTTAAGCCCTGGATCATTCAAAGTTGGGCGGTCGATGGAGCAACTAAAATCGCTACCGCGAGAACCACTAATAGAATTTAAAGTGCAAGAAAATACAGCATTTTCGGAGCACTTTTCATTAGACTTTTAATAGTGAACTGTTGCCAATTGAGTTTAGCTGCTGACACTTAAGAATGAGAAAGAAATTTAGATGAGAAGACGAAAAACGAAAAGACGAAAAAGTCAAGGGCATAGGAGTCACTCGAGTTCAATCTTGTTTTGTTTCCAACTGATTTACGAAACTCAATTCCCAAATTCATTCCATCCCGCATTCAGGCACGGTTTAGTTAATTAAAGCAAGGACGACGATAACCTTTTATTTGTGACGTCAGTAAGAAATTTATTACTGCGATGGCAATGATTAGTTAATTTTTAATGATGTTTGAGAAAAGCGGACGTTTCAACATTAAATTGTCAGTAAAGATTATTCAACTACAAATAAAATTGAGAAAATACCGTCATTAGAAAAAGTCTAATAGCTACACTACGATTTACAGAGATGTGAACAAATGTGAAAACTTAAATGACCTGAACACGATATGAATCCAATCTTTAAAAAATTATGAACATAAGAAAATTCACAACTGCATGTAAATCCATGTTGAGATCTAAAGTAGCATGTTAAAGTAGAATCACAATATTCATTTCAAATTTGAGCGATTTTGGTGCAAATAAACTTCAGACGTTTACCTTCGACTTTCCCGTTGTAATCAAAACTTCAATTTTATCCCAAAAAATGTCCTAACAGTTGCGGCATGTTTCCCGTCGTTCAGTTTAAAAGCACCATGGAATTATACAAACCTTTACAACTTTGCACAACTTGGAGAATAATAGAACTATCTGTACCTGAGGGTTTTAAAATACCTACATGGTGAAAAAAAAATCAAAAGACTGTGTCCAAAAAGTAAGCAAATCTACAATGTTTCCACAAGTTACTGCAATTAGTAATTAATCAGTTAAAGTAGAGAGAAATTATAACAGTGCAGACACACAAGTAGTGTTCATTTTAGGGGTACACAGATAACGGTGATATTATCGCCATTATTTCGTCTTAGCGCCTCTTCGCACAACAGTTCTGCCAAGTTCACATTCGTCGAATCGCCCTCCTCCGTGACTTGTAGCATGACTTGCTCGAAGACAGAGCTGAGCTCCTCATAGGGCACCGCGTCGTAAAACCCGTCAGAGGCTAGAATTAGGAATCGGTCGTTTGGTTCAATGTCGTAGGTTTCTGTCTCGGGCTCAGCCGATATTAGATTTTTCAGTGGAAGGTCACCTGAAATCCAACCTCATTTGAAAATTAAGTAGTAGAGTTGGCTTTTGTAGATAGCTTAAGCTTAGGGAGGCGAGCCTGATCTTCATTTTTGTTTTCCCATACCTTGTTAAACGTCTAAGATGTCTTACCGATGGCGCGTGTAATGGTGAGAGAGCCGTTGACTCGTTTGGTTGTTCCTGATATGGCGAAGAGAAATCCACCCATCGCCACTATCCTTGCCTCCTCACTCTAAACATAACAAACAGTTAACTCCATCAAGTTTGACCTTGTTAATCACTCCTTGGCAAATAATGTTTGAGATTCTAATCCTTAGCGTGTCCTGTAACGGAAAAGAGCGATTTTATTGAGCGTTACTTGCAAGGGAAAAATAATGAAAGTAAACCATATAAATTCATATAACTTCAAAAAATAGAAAGAGCTTCAAGAGAAATTGAAAAAGATCTGACAGTGTATGAAAGTATAGATATGAAAGTAGGCTATAAAACCATTAAAGCCAGAGTTTGCAACTGTACCAGATTCTCGAACTTTGAAGTCTAAGTTAAAGAAAATTTCAACAATTATGTATCACCTACACTGGCCAGTTTGAACAAAAGGACATTTTTCAGTAGATAACAAAATATTGCCGTAGAAAACAATATTTAACATCAGCAAAAAAGATGTTAAACAGTTTAGATTAATCACTTTAAAATTTGCAGAGCCTGATCCCGACTTTAAATGTTCACCGTTGCAAATAAAATCTCAATATTTTTCTCAGCTAATATAAATAATAGCTTTCCGCGGCCGATTTAAAAAACTGTGAAAAATTGGAAAAGACAGCGCAAACTACACAAGCAAAGGGCTTTTGAATGATATCAGAGATAAATAACTTCTAACTTCGGGACGTATCACTGGAAAACTGGTTTCTTTGAAAAGCATTTCATCGCATCATACAGGTCCTTGTAACAAAAGGCATTACCCGTTTTTCTGATTCGTAGAAAGACGTACCAACTTGTTTACGCTACGCAATTAAAGATTTCTCCGTTAAACTTGATCAGGAGTTCTGCGTTGCCAATTTTTGATACCGTTGCTGAAGGTTTTTTCTAAGGTGTTTTTCCCAGTGCTAGTATTACAGGTGCTGCACATAAGCGCCTATACATGTCATTTGTTCAAAATTGCGCTTATCGTGTTCAAATGAGGTGTGAGCAGTCATGAATGACCATTAACGTATTACATGTTTAGAAATTATAATAGGTATCAAAGAATCGCATTTCTCAGATACAGCCGGCAGATTGCCCGAAAAAAAGCCGTCGTGGACTCCAGTGACCGAAGTTGGGATTGAAACATTTAGAGAAAAATAGAAAAACTAACGACAGCCTAGTTGTCTCTAAGTTTTAATTTGGTCCACGGTTTCATTAGATTGGATAAAAATGACGAATTCAGCTTCTCAATTTGAGCTTTGATAACTAATTTAATGCAATGAGTCTTTGTGAACTGTTTATCTTGATTCTTTTGATTTTTGTTTTGACTTTGACGGTATTTGAGTAGATTCGCAGTGATAATTCTAAATTCCATTCAGTTGAAACAGTGAGCGACGGAAACCAAGAGTCAAACGTGTGATTGTCGTGACTTATGTAACAAAACCGCCTAACGTCGAGCGAAAGAGGACTGGTGAGCGGTTGACTTCTTCAGTAGCTAGTTGCTGCTTAGGGAGGCTAGCTATAGATTATAACTGAGGTGGTGGAATGAGCATTGGGGCGAGTGCTGGTGCAAGAATTTCTCTTAAAAAGAATTCGGTGATTTGCATACTTAGAGAATAGTGAAATGTAAGGCCCTAGGAGCACTTAATGTCCTCTGGACTTCGCATGTTTATCCATTTTTGGCGAAACGTCAAATGGTCAGACAAAAAAAGATTAACGGAAGGTAGTGTGAATAAGTGCAAAAGAACAGCAGGACCAATATAATAGCTAAAAACTTCGTTCAAATGAAATTGAAAGCGAAGGAAAAGAATTTTTAGTAAATAGCTGAAAGACTCCGGAACCCACTTGAAGTTGATTTCGTTGATTAAACGACAAACAGATGAAGTCGATAAGACAAAAAGAACGTCTCAAAAATTGTTCGGAAATACGCTCAAAATAATTACTGTTCAGTCAGTGAAACAACCAGCACCCGACTCACCCAAACTGAACAGCAATTAAAAACAGCCGGAAAATTGCCGGAAAATAGCCGCCGCTGACCTCATTGACGCACATTGGGATCGAAACAGAAGAAAAATATTGAGACAGAAATTGACATAATTTTTCTAAGTGTCAAAGTGTTCTTATTTGGTGTGCAAATTCTATATATTCGGTTCGAGTCTAAAATCACACTTACTTCAACTTCTAAACTGAAATCTATTAAGCATGATGCTAACACCGGCTAGCAATTGCTTCAATGAACATTGATAACCTAATGCATTTTGATGACCCGGCTTTATATGTTTGTACCGTTTCTCTTGATTTTGCTCTTTTAACTTTGACCGTATTAACTACATTGCGTAATTCAACACGTGAAAGAATTTAAAATCCATTCAGTTCAAACAGTGACTGAAGTAAGTCAGAAGTCAAGCGTGAAAATCGTGACTTATGAAAAACAAAAAACGTGATCGAAAGGTAAAGCGAAACATAACAGGACAAGTCCTGAAGTACAATCCAAAGAATTGAACTAAATAATGAGAAAGTTAGAACTACTGCAACTGACCAGCGTATCAATTAACATTGGCAGCCAAAAGGGCAATCAGTCCCAAAAATGCAGAAACTAAAACAACCAAACCAACTAAAATAAAAATATGAACATTACTTTAACATTACTATAACTTAAATTTCGCAAAAAATTGAAGAACAAAACTTTATTGAATTATTACTAAAATTAGTGATATTGATATCTTTCGAACCGTTCACTGTCATCAATTATCGAGCAACCCAATTTAAAACTACGGGAAATATTTTTGACTGGGCCATAAAGATTGATCAAGTCGGAATATGATAATTTTCAGAGCATTTAAAAATTTCAAACTTTGTCAAAAAAAATGCAAAAAACGATCGATAATAACAGTTTGAATACCACTCCATTGACCCTACCACCCTGACCCCTGGGGCTAAATTAACGCAAATGACAAAAACAAAAACTCAAATAAGTTATATAAAAAAGTTGCTAAAATTCGTGACACTAAAATGTTGCAAACCATTCTATCATCGAAACCACGCAGTAACATATTATCAAACATTAGAGGAGGCTCCCTTCTTTGTCGACTGGGGCTGGAACAAAAAAATAACGAAATTTTAAAAACTTAATAAAAAAAGTGCAAGTTTTGTCAAAAAACTGCTAAAATTTGTGATATGAAAATGTTGAAAACCAATCCATTGCAAATAAATTTTTTAAGTAACCTATTATCAAACCTTAGAGGAAGTTCCTTAGCACTTAAGGCTAAAAAACTTTGAAAATGACAAAAATTATGAAAAACTTGTAAACATTAATAAAAACTTGCGTGTTTATGTTTGGAGTACTAAACGCGGCTACGGGCCTCTAATGAAAAATGATGCCCGCTGAGTTTTACCTGTTTATCCCGTTTAGAAAACTCAAAGTCATTTTAAAAGGTGTGAAAACATCTTACAGAAAAGACAGCTCAGCTCCAATACAATCCAATTTTTGGATTGTAAAAAGGAGAGCGCCTAAATAATATCCGTTGAGAGGCTGATGGCGGCTATTAATAAACTAAAGGCAAAAACCTGGAAAAACTGTTTCTTTTTTCTCGGTAAAAACTCCCATACCTCGAGGAAAAAATCAGAAACAGAAGAAATAGGCGAAAAACAACCAAAAGAAGAAAAATGGGCCTAAACTTGCTTAATTCGCTCAAATTCCTTTATCAAAAGAAGTCAAACGTAACACCAGTTAATACACGCCACCAGAAAAACTATATATACCAAAAACAACCGAAAAAAATGAACTGAATACAACCGAAGTTATAAATAGCATAGAAAAACTGGTGGAAAAATCTAAAACTGCAAAATGACCGAAAGCATTGAAACTAAAAACTGCATAGGCAAATGAGCAGAATGACTAAAACACTTGTTTTCAAAAGCATTGGAAAAGAGAAGTCAAAGATTAGAAAAGAGCACAACTGGAAGTATTCCGAAAACGTTTCGAAATCGGTTTCACCGAAAATTTTGGCCATTTAAATACTTATTATCCATTGGTAGAACGCACGAAAACAAAGGAAATAGCAATCGTAAGTCAAAAAGCAAAAAAAAACAATTGTCAAAAAAGGAAATTAGCCAAAAAATGCTTACTTTTTCAGATAGTACAAGTACACAAACGAACTTAAAACATTGATTCCCGCAATCAAAACCATAAAACAAGTCGAAGCAAAAAAAAAATTGAGCAATTGTAAGCTTAAAAACACCTTAATTTTTTTTAGAAATGAAAAAAAAACTGTAAACTGAGAAATAACAAATTTCTCAAATCTTTGCCAAATTACATAGAGAAAACTTTGTACCAAAGTTTCCTTAATACGTAGTTGAAAATGCCTACGTCCAGTAATCTTTAATTGAGCTGCCAATAATTAAAAAAAAGAGCACAACGGGCAAAAAATTGAGCCTAAGAATCCTCAAAAAATTTGAAAAACATTCAAATTAGCTTGAAACTTTTACAGAAAAAAACTTCCAAACAACCTAAAAAATTTTACTTTGTCTACAATAACTAAATAGACAACAGAAATTCAAAATGACAAAAAAGAAAGGCCACACGTAAACATTAATTCATTCACTCAGCGAAACCTTCACAACAACAATTGTCGCTGTTTCAAAAGGTATGAACAAAATTGCCACTAAATTCGGTTTTTCACATTGTTTCACGGAAACAAATCTGTGAAACTTAAATTACTCCTTCGAATTTAGGTTTTTTGCTATTCTACTTAACAAAAATACATGGCCGGAAGCCGCCCAGAAACCACTCGAAGAGTCGTCCTCGCCAAACAGCCTTTTATATAGCTAACATTTGATACAAAAAAAATATGTGAGGATATGTGATTTCAGGTCGGAGAATTACCCAACAACAAATTTAGACTAAAAATTCTATGAAATTTTTATATAGAATACCTAGGAGGATCGGTAATAGGCAGTTACATATAATATTCCAATCCCACTCATTCATGGTTTGACATAATTGTCTACCAATTGAAGCAGAGAGAGGGAACCTTTCAAATCTCTCAAACTTTGAAAACAATAACAACTGCTCTATGATTTAAAAAAATTGGTATAAACCCAAACCACAATGTGATAAAAAAAATGCCCCATTACAGAAATAGCTTCAGATAAAACCTAAACTAAGCAAATAACCGTGTACTTCACTACAAAGCGACAAAAAGAACAAAGGACCCAAAAATCCATTAAACCTTTTGAAACCAAATAAGTTCAAAAGTCAAAACAACCATCAACTTACAAATAAAAAAGTAGATAGTTTCAGATGTATCTACCTAGAAACTAACGGCACCTGCGACTAGAAACACTAACTCATAAAACTAAAATAACAAAAGCTCAAAAACTCTATAATTAATTACGAAGACACACAGTGTTAAAGCCATTAAAGCCATAATATTTAGTTGAAAAGATTATATATGTTTACTCGGGCAGAATCAATAAATCGCAACAATTTTTATGAAAACTTATAGTGCCAAAGTCGTGAAAGGATCGGCTAAAACACAAAGGCAGCAACAAATATTGTCTGCTTCACAACAAAGTGGATGGCACCTGTGATTAACAAGAATATGTCTAAAATTGACCAAAACAGATGAACAAAACGACAATGTTCAAGTTAAACAAATATTTTTGAAAACAAACAAATTCAGACATAAAAACCATAAGCTTTCAGCTGTAGTTGCAAAACCATAGAGCGAGTATATCTCCATAGAAAAACATTGAGACCTGTCGTTATTCAGACAAAAGACTACAAAAAGGACAAAGTAGAGGCAACGTTGACTAAATACTTGCGAAGCCATTAAAACCGTAAGCTATTCAATTTGGACTCCTTCCAACGCCACTGAGACCTGTGGTGATTGTGATAATTTGACAAGAGTCCAAAAAGAACCGTAAATATAGGCAAATAACCACAAATTACAAAAACTTAACAAAAATTCGTTAACGAACTTAAAAGATTAACTTTTGTTTCGCTCGAAAGAGGAAGGGTTCTGTCATTAATGAAATTGAGCTACAAGTTGACAATAAACAAACATTGTTCGTTTTCAAAACTTGTGATAAGACAACCCAGATTGATTAATCATACGGCCTGGCTCTTTTTTTTATAAATTCAATATTTCATTGAGATGAATATTCAGACGTGTGATAAATTCTAGTTATACTTCTAAATAAGATTGAAAGATTAAAATTCCAAACCTTATTTTTAGAAACATATAGCCAGCAGGGCCATTAATTATCAGCTGAAATTGTCGGATGGTTTCAATAATACATTCTTAGATAGCCAATTGTACTTTTGATGAGACTAAGCCACGCGACCGCAAAAAGTACAAAAATGTATGCAAAGTTTTTGAAACAACTTTGTCGGAGGGATAAAACTACGAGCTATTCCCTCCTGCAAACTCACATCTATATTGATCTGCAATTGAATTTCAGTGGGATCGTTTATTAATTGAACCTCAGCATGATACTCACTTGTCTCTAATCAGCAGAAAAGTGCAAAAAAGGTTTTAAACATAACCGACTAACGTCGGGTGAATTGCTCTCAAACGACC
>NC_134473.1:26334800-26357300 GCF_964194025.1 Convolutriloba macropyga
ACTAACACTTTTTATTATTGTTATTATTATTGATCAATGCTATTATTTTTTAGTCTCCTTTTCTGTTATAAGAGTTATTACTTCCACATGATTGGTAGACTGCTTCCTCAAAAATATCTAGATTACATATAATAGTTTACTTTTGTTAAGTTTAATACATTCCAGGACCGCAAAGACAGATATATTAAGGAACACATGTTTTTCTTATCGAAATAAAAATTAAGTTATGTGAATATTCAGTTTAAGATTTGATTTTAAATCTTAACGACTAAAAGAACTTCACAATTGAATTAGCGATGTTTGATTTGTATGTAGTTCGACAGAAAACGGTTTGACCACTGAAACTCGTTTTTGATTTCAGGCAACACAAGCGGATAACTTGACCGTCTATATGCAATACTAATTTGTTCGCTTATGATACTCGCTGTTTAATTATTTTGACACCAAAGGAAGACCTGTTAGCACAGGTAGAAATCAGTATATTAAATAATAAATTCAAGTATCCTGTTTGTTGGCAATAATTCAGAATTGGCAGTTTTCAATTTGGGTTTTTCTCTTGAGATTAATCAAAGAGTAGCATATCAGATTCAAAGGCATTTAGAAGTTAGATCATTTATCAAGATTAGAATAGGCGTTCTATTATAGAGGTTTTGCTTTGCGTAAACTGTCAGGATGATCAATGTGTTTTTTTTTATTGGTGAAAGAATTTGTCAACTTTACCAGTCCCCAAATCTACATTTCCCTTCCAAGTGAGAACGTCAATCATAGTGATTTCTATGTCCTTTCCGGATTTTGTTTGTTTCAGTGCCTGTTGATACGACATCATAGTCAGTCTGATTTGATGTTGAAATTGATGTACAGGTATCTCAAAAAATTGAATATAGTGTTATATTTGTAATTCCAAATCAATATTGAATCAAGATATTGTTTAATTCTGCGTGCTTTTTCAAAAATTTCATTTTAAAATAACTTGATATTGTCAGCAAAAAGAAAAACATTAGAGCTGAAGACTGTTTCAATTAAAGTTTCAATGAAAATAAGAAAAATTATGGGCCCCGATTATGAGTCCTAAAGCACACCCGAGGTGACCGTCAAGTTCTTGGAGTTCTTATTTCCAAATTTAACGTAATGCAGTCTGTCACACAGGTAACTCTTCAAATTTTTGAACAATTTCTCTCAATTGCCATGAGATTGTATCCAGCTAAGAGTATTCCAAAATCAGTTTGTTTGTAATCTCTGGAGACGTCGAAGAGAAATGAGCTTCTTTTTTTGATCTCAGAACTTATTTTATGTTTTTTTCTAAGTAAGTAATCATTTGAAGAGAAAGCAATAATCAATCAAAAAATTGTATTGTGAATCAGCTATGAGCTCTTTGAAGAAACTGACAATTGAGCTGTACAATAATTTTTCTTGAATTTTTGAGACAATGCATAAAAGTATTACAGAAAGATAATTTAGCAAATCCACTTTCAATTTTTGCTGTTTTTCTCGTAAATTCTATTTGCTCGTATTCTCAACGCTAAAGTTCTGTTGTGAAACTCTTGTTGATTACAGGCAAATTGTTGCGCCACCAAACTTGTCGACCAATTGCTTCCCATGTAAGTTTTCCAACTTTAACTTTTCGCAGATGACGGTAGGAAGACTGAAATCTCCTACTACTATAATTTCGTAAATCTCTCTACTCGCCTATATTTCTAAACATGAGGAAAGCGTTGAATTCGTTAATTGTGCTTCGTTGTTTGTGCTTCGTCGTGGTCATCTTTAAATGACCACTTTCTCATCCTTAACAATTGCCCTTGATTTTTCCATTGACTTGCCTCCTTGAGAAATTTAATATCAACTGGGAATGAAGTAACTTTTTTCTACGCGCCAATCATTACTTCTCCGTTTCTGCTCTTCAGAATTAACTGCATTTGCTTCTATAAGAAAATTTACGGGAAAAGCACACTATCGCCGGTTTCTGCTGTCAACTAAGTTTCAGTCCAAGCAATGATATCATATTTACAAATTTTAGTTGCCACAGGAATTTTTCTACGTCTGTCTTAATTTTTGAGTCTCCGTGTTTTGAAAACAAAGGAGCTAAGGGATTTTTGTAGTCAATTTTGAAGACAATTGTGACAGTTTCAAAGCATTTTCTTCGCTTCCTCTCATGCAGCCATATTGCAACTGAGTACTCAAAGTTCTGTCGCTCGCGAGTCTGCCATAAGGACGTTTCCGTCAATCAATCTTCGAAAACGTGATTTCTCACTTGCCCGTTCAAACCGTGATCAGACGGGGCTTTGTTTTGTTTCAATCTAGTCCAGGTAACCAATAACGTCCCTGACTGGTTGTTCACGAATCTGCTGCAGCCAGTGAAGCACCGCAATTTCAGTAGGTCAAATGTTCCTAGCTAAATTCAATCTAAAATTCACAAAAATTGAAACACCGTTATTAAATAAATTTACTGTTTTTCATCAATTAGTTTTTTCAGTTCTATATTGTCGAGTAGGTGCAAAGGTATTCTTTCATCTTTGTGTTGAAATGGTATAATATTTTTGCTCAGTATTGATTTTCCCTCAGATTTAGCCACATGATTTTTAGATCAGCCTTTTTTTGTGCATCAGAGATGTGAATATTTTCTAAAGACAAATATGATATTTTTCTCAATTTATGTATTTGAGATGCCGTTGACTTTTTGTTTTTGGTGGTTTGAACGCTGAGAGATGAATTCCTTTGGAGAATATCTCGACCCATATTGTTTTTTTTTGCTTGAAACTAGAAGAATCTTGCGTTCGCGTGCTAACCATGAGCCTGACTTGCAATTTTTTATTGTTGTTGTTGAAGCATTTGTTTTTGTTTGATTCGTTGTACTCCTGGATTTTTGTGTTTCTTAGTTGATTGCATAGCTTTTTTGCTTTGTCTATGTTGATGAATAAACTGAGTGATCCTGTGTCCGCAAACCAATGTACAACCTTTTTTACCCAGAAATGACCGTCCCATTCTTAATTAATGTTTATAATTTTGGTGTTTTTAATTTTTTCGGGGTTATGAAGTTTATTTTATTCCATTGATCATCTAGTTCTCTAACATAGAGAGCAGCTTCTGGGTCCATTGTTTTTTCCTCGTGCAATGCCTCTTGTGGTTCTGTTTCTTTCATGTCTTTAATTTTTTTGGAAATTTCTGTTGTGTCGAGTTTGTTGTTGGTTGTTGTACTTATGGAAATTATTGTAGTTTTGTTTTTTACTTGATCGACAAACTGATGTGAAGTGTCCTGTTTTTGTGCAAAAGTTAACTTATGCTGACTTTGCTGGGTATACTTGAAGAAGATTTGTACCAAATTTGTTGCCGCATCTCCAGTATTGAATGTGTTTTTGCTCAGGTCTACATTGTTATCGTTGATTGTTGGAGTTTGTGGTTTTCGTGTTCTCTTGCTTTTTATTTAAGACACTGATGACCAACTGGTCTTGTTGTTTGCATTTATGATCTCTGGTTGTTTTGCTTCACCACGTTCTTTGTTAACTTTGTATTTGAGTACCTGCATTGTGTCAGGTACTTCTGAGAAAAGTTCCATATGGATGTCGGTGTTTTTAATGTTGGCTATGAATTAATCCCTTACAATGTCTTATGTTATCTCGCTAAATCTTCTTTGTGATCCTAATTCTATTAAGCGGCTATAGAATATCCCGTTTGGATTGATTGTTGCGTAGTGTTGAAAAATTGGAAACGGTCGAATGTAATGTTTCTTGTGAATGTAATATTTAGTTTGTGCACTATATTGGGTTTTCGTGCATCTATATATTCTTGTTTGTGGGTTTGTTTGATGAAACGTTCTTGTTTATTCGGCATCCAAGGATAAGTAAATGAGAAGTTTTACTTTAACCTCTGCATCATCCCATGGGAATCTGTCTTCCCTAGGTCTTTTTCTCTCAGTTTTTAAGCATTTGTTCTCCTAGTATAATCTTCTTTTTTGTTTGTTTCTTCTCTTTTTTGTACTCATCCCAAGTTTCACCCTCCATTGGATCTTCGTTTGTAGGTAGAGTTGGATAGAAATTATGTCTTCTGCCTGGTTTCAGTTTTCATAACTTGTCTGCGTGTAGCCCTTTTGTAGCCATTATTGCACGTTTTAGTGTTCCCAACCAATTTCTCCTGTTTGATGATTTGCTCCGTTGTCCCAGATAGAGGGTAATCTCTGAGGTGTTTTTATTGCTCACTGCGCCATGTCATACCGAAGACTATACTCGATTGAAAACGCTTGGTTGATACGAACTTCTTGGTTCAGTAGCACTATACTTTTCGGTTGAAGAATAATAGGGTTGATAACCATTAGTTGAACTCAGAGTGGGCGAATTTAAACCACTATTTTCCAGATCAGAATGGATGTGATTCATTCGGCTTGAATGGTTAAGTGTAACCAATTGATATATAAAGTTGCTTGAGAGAAATATGCTTATGAATTACAAACCAAGTGTAGAAAAATGAAAAATTTTCTATTTTCTTGAGGTCCACGCACAACTTTACACTTAGGTTACAACTCATACGTCTTCTGAGCAGCATTGCATTTCTACGTTAATTGATGATCAGTTTGACCTTGAAAAAATTTATCGTCAACAGTGCAAATAGTTACGTAACAACTATGTACAGACAGTAGATATTATATAACATATAGTTTACAAAGGTTTATAACAAAAAAATTTTATCTTCTCAGTTTCAATTATGTTCTCCAGTGCTGAGTTTCAGACTCGGAGGCATAAAAAAAAATTAGATCTTTTAATCAAGATTAGAATAGGCGTACAATTATAGAGATTTCGCTCCGTAGTAACTGTCAGGATATTTTAGGTTTTTTTTAATTGGTGAAAGAATTTGTTAACTTTACCAGTCCCTAATTCTACATTTTTCCTTCCAAGTGTGGACGTCATGCATATTGATTTCTATGTTCTTTCCGGATCTTGGTTGTTTCAGTGCCTGTTGATACAACATCGTAGTCAGTCTGATTTGATGTTGAAATTGATGTACGGGTAATTGATCTCAATAAAGTGAATATGGTATTATATTTGTAATTCCAACCCAGTGTTGAATCAAGATATCGTTTAATTCTGTGTGCTTTTTTCAAAATTTTCATTTTAATTTAACTTCAGATTGTCAGCAAAAAGAAAAACATTGGAGTTGAAGACTGTTTCAGATAAGTTTTTAATGAAAATAGGAAAAGTTATGGGCCCCGACTATGGGTCCTAAATTACACCCGAGGTGACCGGCAATTTCTTCGAGTTTTTATTTCCAAATTTAACGTATTGCAGTCTGTCACAAAGGTAACTCATCAAATTTTTGAACAATTTCCTTAATCTGCCATGAAATTGTATCTACATAAGAGTATACCAAAATCAATTTATTTGAAATCTCTGTAGACGTCGAAGAGAATTGAGTTTTTTTCTTGTTCTCAGAACATAATTTTATATTTTTTTCTATATAGGTAACCTTTTGAAGAGTAGGCACTCTTCATTCAAAAAAAATGTTATATTCAATTCTAACGTAATTGCAGGCTGTCACTCAGGTAACTAATCAAAATCTTGAACAATTTACCCTGATTGCAATAGAAATGTTTCTACCTAAGAGTATCCGATAGTCAATTTGGTCAAAAGCTCCGGAGATGTCCAACAGAAACGAGCGTTATTCTTTTTCTCTGAAATTAATTTGTAATTTTTTTATCTAAATAGTTAATCATTTGAAGAGTAAGCAACGTTCGTTCACAAAAATCATATTGTAAATCTGTTTTGAGTCCTTTGAGTTTTCCAGACAAGATATGACAGTGTTACAGGAAGATAATTTAACACTTTTGCGTTCAGTTTTCGCTGTTTTCTGCTGAAAACTTCAGGTAAATTGTTTCACCACACAACCTATGAACCAGTTGTTCCTCGTGTAAAACTGCCAAATTTATTGTTTTGCAAATGACAGTAGGATTGAAATCTCCTACTAGCGTAATTTTTTACATATCTCTACTCGGGTTGTTTATAAAGAGGAAGAAAGCGTTGAAGTCGGCGATTTTGGTTTGCAATTTGAGATTATTAGGAGTATTAAACAATCTTTAATCAAGCACCTTCTCATCATAACCATTTACCAGCGAACTTTCCATTGACCTGCCCTATTGAGAAATTTAATGTCAACTGGGAATGAAGTAACGTTTTTCTGCATGCCAATTACACATCTCCATTTCTGCTCTCCAGAAATAACTGTATTTTGCTTCTATAAGTTAAAATTACAGGAAAAGCTCACTATCACTGATTTCTGCTGTCGAACAAGTTTCAATTCAACCAATGCTATCATATTTAGCAAATTTAGTTGCCACAGGAATCTTTGTTCCTATGTCTAAATTCTGGAGTCTCAGTGTTTCGAAAACAAAAGAGCTAAGTAAATTTTGTAGTCAATTTTGTTTTCGCGAATTTTTGAAGCATTTTTTTCTCTCTTCCCAATTGCAA
Organism: Convolutriloba macropyga; assembly: GCF_964194025.1. Lineage (NCBI taxonomy): Eukaryota > Metazoa > Xenacoelomorpha > Acoela > Convolutidae > Convolutriloba > Convolutriloba macropyga. Next base: position 26,341,250 of record NC_134473.1, read on the forward strand.
GCGACTATATTGCAACTGGGTAATCTAAGTTCTTTCTCTTGTTAGTCTGCCATAAGGAGGTTTAGCCCCGTCGATTTTGTGAAAATTGGATTTCTCATTAGCTGTCTCAAACTGTGATTAGACGGGGGTTTGTATTGCTTCAGAGTTGTCCAGGGAACCAATAAGACCCCTGACTAGCTGTTCACTAAACTGCTGCAGCCAATAAAACAACGGAGTTTCAGTAGATCCATCGTTCCCAACTCAAATCCATCTAAAGTTCACACAGTTTGAACCATTAGCTATTTAATAGTTTCATTGTTTTTCATCAATCATTTTTTTTTCAGTTCCGTTTCTTATTTTGTCGTGTAGAATCAAAGGTAGTCTTCTAACTTTTGTTGAAATGGTAAGAAAATTTCCTTCAGTGTTCATTTAGCGACATCATCTTTTGATCTGCCTAAACGCGTAATGAGGGTTTTTTTAATACTAATTTCATGATATTGTTTTTCTTTTCTGTACTTCAGTTCCTGTTTATTTTTGTTTGTCGTTTGGTTTGTAAGCTCAAAGTTGAATTCATGATTTTTTGTAGAATGTCTCGACCCATAGTTTTATTAGTTTTGCTTGAGACAAGACGTATTCTGTTTTCTTATGCTAACCATGACCCTGACTTGAGATCCAAATCCTATGTTCCAAAGTTAGCGCAAAATTCACCATCCCGTACTCCATATGAGTTTTTTTCTTAAAAATTTTTGTTGTAACGAGTTTGCTGTACGTTATTGTATTGAAAATTAGTGGTTTTGTTTTTTAATTGATCAACAAGCTGCTGCGGAGTGTCCTGGTTTTTGCCAAAAATACATGATGCTGGTTATTTTTGAAGATAATTTGTATCGAATTTGTTGCCGCATCTCCCGCGTTGTGTGTTTCTTTGCTGAGATCTATATTGATGTCGTTGATTTTTGGAGTTTATGGATTTTTGCATTTTGTTGTTTTTCATGTAGGACAATGACAACCAACTGGTTGTGTTGTTTGCTTTTATGATTTCTTGTTGGCTTGCGTAACCACGTTCTCTGTCAACTGCGTAGTTGAGTTCTTGCATTGGGTTACGTAATTCTGAGAGCAGTTCCATTTGGATGTTTGAGTTTTTCAAGTTGGCTATGAATAGATACTTTACGAGGTCTTCTTTTAGTTCTCTAAATTTACAATGTGATCCTAATTCTCTTCAATGGCTGAAGAATGTAATGATTTATATGATTGTTTGGTAGTTAAAAAAATTCAAATGTAAATTTTCTGGGTCCTGTGAATGTAAAGTGTGATTCATGTAGTAGTAGGTTTGTTGTGCATCGATCTAATTTTTGAGTTTAGTTGATGAAATATTCTTGTTGCTTCGGCACTCAAGGAAAAGTAAACTAATTTTTTTACTACATTGTTAACTTCATCCTATGGGAATCTATCTACCATAGGTCATTTTCTCTCGATTGCTAAGCATTCTTTTTCCTATTCTACTCTTCTTTGTTTGTTTGTTCTCTTGTTCTGCATTCATCCTCAGTTTCACCCTGCAGTGGATCTTTGTATGTACGTAGAGTTGAATAGAAAATATCTGTTCTTTCTGGTTTCGAGTTTTAATGGCCTGTCTACGTGTAGACTTTCTCTAGCCTTTATTGCAAGTTTTAGTGTTCCTGACTAGTTTCTCCAATCTGTTTGAGGATTCGCACCGTTGTCCCAGTACGGGAATAATTGCAGTGTTGTTTTCATTGCTCACTGCGCCATATTATACCAAATATTATACTCGGTTGAATAGCGTCCCGTTGATACAAAATTATCCTCTGGAGGAGGAGTGTAGAACTGAGATCCAAATGGGTCGCTTTCATCACGCTTTGGTTAGCAAGCAATTGCGTTGATAGTAATTTTTTGATGAACGAATGGTTGCCTCAGAATGGGCAAATTGGGTCTTTGGATGTTTGAGTTTTTTATGTTAGTTATGAATAGATCTTTAGGATGTGTTCTTTTAGTTTTCTAAATCTACAATGTGATCCTATTTCACTTAAATGGCTAAAAATTGTCTCGAGTGATTTTTGTGATTTTTTCGTAGTGTTGAAAAATCAGAAAAGTTCGAATGTAAAATTTCTGGGTCTTGTGAATGTAAATTTTGATTCGTGGACTAGTTGGTTTGTTGTGCATCTATCTATTTTTGTGTGTGGTTTTTTTTGATGTAATATTTTTTTTGCTTCGACTTTCAGGGAAAACCAAACAAAGATTTTTACATCAACGTTTGCTTCATCCCCTGGGAATCTATCTACCATAGGTCCCTTTCTCTCGATTTAAAAGAATTCTCTCTCCTATTCTACTTTTCTTTTTTCGTTTAGTTGATAACTTTTTCTGCATTCTTCCTCAGTTTCAACCTCCAATGGATCTTCGTATGGGGGTAGAGTTGGATAAAAGAGATCTCCTCTTCTTGGATTTTTTTAATAGCTTGTCTACGTGTAGATATTTTCTAGTCATTATGACAAATTTTAGTGCTCTTAACCAATTTATCCATTCTGTTTGAAAGTTTAAACCACCGTACCAGAACGGGGATAATCCAGAGATACTTTTATTGCTAACTGCATCATTTTATACCGAACGTTAAACTTGGCTGAATGGCATTCAATTGATGCAAGATTCTCCGCTGGAGGAGTGTTAAATTGGGATCCAATCGGATTGGTATCACTGGACGTTTTGATTAGCGAGCAATTGAGTTGATAATATTTGGATGACTTTAATGTGGGTGAATGTATACCACTGACCTCCAGATCTGAACGGTTGTGGTTTTGTCGGGTCAAATGATTCAGTGTAAGAAATTGGTTTCTAACGTTGCGTGAGACTAGTATGCTTAGGAATTACAAGGCAAGTTTAGACACAAGTGCAGAGCGGCATTACATTTCTACATTTAGTGATGGTCAGTTTGACTTTGAATAATATGGTTGTTCACAGTGCAGTCTTGGTTACGTAAAAACTTCGTAATGACAGTAGATAATATACCACATATGTTTTACAAATGTTTCTCATTAACACTTTTAAGTTTTTGGGTTCGTATTTTTCTCCAGTAGAGAGTTTTTTGTATAACAATTTTTTTTATTTTCATCTTTATTATCATTATTGTCATTAATATTAGTATTTCTAATATTATTATTATTATTATGATTATTATTATTATTATTATTATTATTATTATTATTTTTATTATTATTATTATTATTATTATTATTATTATTAATATTATTTTTTCTGTTATTGTTATTTTATTATTATTATGATTATTATTATTATTATTATTATCATTATTATTATTATTATTATTATTATTATTAATAATATTATTAGTACTATTATTATTATTATTAGTACTATTATTTTTTTTATTATTATTCTTATTATTACTATTATCATTTTTATTTTTATAATCGTTATTTTTATTATTATCACTCTATTTAATATTATTATTAGTAGTATCATTTTTAATATTTTTATTATTATTACTTATTATTATTATTATCATTTTTATTATTATTCTTTTTGTTGTTAAAAATTATAAAAAATACAATAGTATTTTTATGATTAGCATTATTATTTTTTTATTATTATTTTTGCTTTTTATTTTTCTTATTATTATTATTATTATTATTATTATTTTTATTATTATTATTATTATTATTATTATTATTATTATTAATATTATTTTTATTATTATTAATGTTATTAATATTATTACTATTTTATAATTATTATTATTATTATTATTATTATTATTATTATTATTATTATTATTATTATTACTATTATTATTATTATTATTATTATTATTATTATTATTATTATTTTTATTATTAATATTATTATTTTTATTATTATTATTATTATTATTATTATTATTATTATTATTGTTTTTATTATTATTATTATTATTATTATTATTATTATTATTACTATTATTATTATTATTATTATTATTATTATTATTATTATTATTATTATTATTATTATTATTATTATTATTATTATTATTATTATTATTATTATTATTATTATTGTTATTTTTATTGTGGTGAGCGCCTGGCTCACTCAGTAACAAAGCACCCAAATATATTATTAAAAACACTTATAAAACTCTATATGTTAGTATATCTTATCACTCATAGTTGTAAATACGTTTATAGCGCATTGCTCTTTTGTGTTACCTGGTTGTACCAGTTGTTATTCTCGAACTCCGTTTGGAGCGCAATAGCTAACCGAACTTGGGGTCTTTACCTATGAAAGAAAGTCAGATTGAAAGAGTTAATTTTTACCGCACTAGCCTTTTCATTGCCTCGTACCTTTTGACATAGCATTCGCCATAGACAAGACTTGGCGGATACAACAACTTTTGTTATTATTATTATTATTATTATTATTATTATTATTATTATTATTATTATTATTATTATTATTATTATTATTATTATTATTATTATTATTATTATTATTATTATTATTATTATTATTATTATTATTATTATTATTATTATTATTATTATTATGATTATTATTATTATCATTATTATTATTATTATTATTATTATTATTATTATTATTATTATTATTATTATTATTATTATTATTATTATTATTATTATTATTATTATTATTATTATTATTATTATTATTATTATTATTATTATTATTATTATTATTACTCTTATTATTATTATTATTATTATTATTATTATTATTATTATTATTATTATTATTATTATTATTATTATTATTATTATTATTATTATTATTATTATTATTATTATTATTATTATTATTATTATTATTATTATTATTATTATTATTAATATTATTATTATTATTATTATTATTATTATTGTGGTGAGCGCCTGGCTCACTCAGTAACAAAGCACCCAAATGTATTATTAAAAACCCTTATAAAACTCTATATGTTAGTATATCTTATCACTCATAGTTGTAAATACGTTTATAGCGCATTGTTCTTTGTGTTACCTGGTTGTACCAGTTGTTATTCTCGAACACCGTTTGGAGCGCAATAGCTAACCGAACTTGTTGTCTTTACCTATAAAAGAAAGTCAGATTGAAAGAGTTAATTCTTATCGCGCTAGCCTTTTCATTGCCTCGTACCACTTGACATAGCATTCGCCATAGACGAGACTTGGTGGATACAACATGGAGCAGTCAGCATCAGTACCTATCGCACGATACCCAGTGGGCGTCCCCTTCTTTTGGGAAAGCGGCATGGAACCCCCAGTAGAATGGCCTACTTGGATTTCAACCCTCAAACTGGCAACCATGGCCAAAGATTCCATCAATGTAGATTCCTTTCTAAGACAAAAACCCGAGGCAAAGGACCTCCTATACCCAGCAGAACCATCTTATGAACCCCCTACAGAGAACGAGACACAAGCCCAACACAGAGAGAGACATAAGAAACAACAAACGTAAAGTAGACTGGGAAAATGAGTGCAAAGCGATTGTCTTCAAAGGCCCAATAATTGACGGCATTCCATGGGATGAAGCAGACCTAAAGGTCAGGAGTCTCATCTGCTTCAGTCTTGGAACCGAAGGCCAACGGATCTACTGCCAACGCTTGCCACACTCAGTAATTGATCACATAACAGCATCAATTAGCCCACGAACTATCCCTTTTTTTTACTCGACCACGTAACATAACATATGACCATTTCTTCCTGTTCACCTGCAAACAGAAAGAAAATGAGAAATTTAAAAGTTTCCACTGCCGCCTCAAAGACCTAGGCGCAAAGTGCCGCCTAGGAAAAGCGGAAGAAGACCTTATCAAGGACATCTTCATAGCATTCATGACAAACATCGAGATACAACGGAAACTACTCATGGAAACACGAACCGCACAGCATGTGCTACAATTCGACTCAATCGCGAACGGGGACAAGAAAACCAAAGAGCGATCAACACACAACTGAACCGCAATCCGCAAAACCTCCTCAATCAAATATCCCACATCACACTCAACTAGCGAAACCAAGCATACAACCAATCACCTCGACCCCGCACACCCATACGGAACTTCCAACCACCACGCAACACCACTATCCCGAACCCATGTAGACGATGTGGAATACAATTTACACCAGAACATCTACAAATATGCCCCGCCAAGAAAGTCCAATGCAATCTATGCAAAAAAATCGGACACTACAGCAAATTGTGCCGATCCACAAAACTCCTGTGGCAAACACGACAAATAACTCCCCAACAAAGCATTCCCCAGACCCGACGGGTACGCAAAATAAGAGCAACAACACAAAACCAACAAGCACCAACCCAATTCCAAGATACCCAATCGGACTCAAAAAAACCATCGATCTCGAGAACACATTCTTCATACAAGAGGTGTTCGACAGCTGGAAGACGGTAAACTTCATTAAACCCAAGACATTCAACAACGAACAACCAAGCAAACGCTCTCCCAACCTATCAAACCAAATCTGGATAGGAACAACCTCGGACAGAACCGAAATAGATTGGCTCGCAGACACAGGCAGCCCAAGAAGCTTCATAGGCAAGGAAGAAGCAGATAGGATATTACAACAATGCGGATCATCTGCCAAATGGAAAGACCCAAACGAATGCCCAGCCAAATACAGATGCATCAACAACATTGAGATCCCGATTACAGGAGCCATACAATTGAAACTAAGATCCGGTAATTGGCAGACACCCAACAACAAAATCCTGGTGGTAAACTCTAACACGGTCAAACTACTAGGACGTGATGTACTCGGGAAACTCGGATTCACACTTTCCCAAAACAAAGGTATAAATATAAACAATATCCAACCGGACAATGCATTACAAATCAGAATCAGTAAAAAATTTCCCCAGCTTTGCAACCTTTTGGGCAAATCTAAAAATCATATTGCAAAGTCTACATTGAAACAAGACATAGGTCCATATCAACACAAAGGTCGAAGGGTGCAATTACACCTAACGGAAAAAATAGACAAAGAAATTCGACACCTTTTAGACACAAATCAATTAATCAAACATGAAAAATGCTCAGACAAAAATCTTTATAAGCCCCGTAGTTGTTACAGTAAAATATGGCCAATCTATCAAACTAGCATTAGACTCTAAACTCCTAAACGATGCCATCGAAAAGAATAAATATCAGATGCAATCCATTGACAACCTCATGGACTCGGTAGCTAAATACATCTCAGACATAAAAAACAAAACGGGTAAATTCCTATTTTCCAAAATAGACCTTACATACGCGTACAGCCAAATACCCTTACATCCCGAAATCAGAAAACATTGCAACTTCAATATCATCGGGGGTAAATCCACGGGAACGTACCAATTCATAAACGGGTTCTACGGACTTTTTTTGGAACGTTGCGGATATGCCCGCAACGTTCCACAAAACACTTGACGAAACTCTCGAAAACATCCACAACAAATTCAATTTTCTCGATGATATTCTAAGCAAAACCAAGGGCACTACCAATGACCACGAATCAGACATAGACACAGTCTTTTCGCGACTCGACAAAGAAAACCTTGCCATTAAACTAGAAAAATGCGAATTCGCAAAACCTACAATAACCTGGCTCGTTTACAAAATTACCCAAACGGGAAAAACTCCAACCTTAAAAAAGACTGATTCGATACTCAACTTAAAACCCCCGAACACACTTAAACAACTACGCTCCCTTATGGGCTCCATACATCAGCTCATAAAATTTATAACCAACCTAGCCAACTTACTTGATCCTATAAGATCACTATTAACGAAGAAAACATAACGAACAACAAAATACAATGGCTAAACTCTCACACAACAGCACTAGAAAAAATAAAAGCAGAAGTATCAAAAATTACAGCAAAAAAACATGTCGACAAAGAGCGAAATTCACGCCTAAAATGTGACGCAAGCCACACAGGCCTAGGGGTTGTCCTAGAACAACAGGATCCAGAAGGTAAGGGTGGTTCCCAATAGCATACGCCAGTCGATTTTTAAATGAAGCAGAACTAAAATACAGCACAAACGAACTAGAACTACTATCAGTAGTATGGGCCACAGACCACTTGAAATACTATCTACTAGGATCAAACTTTGATCTCATCACAGACCACACAGAGTTACTTTCCGCACTAAAACCCAATCGGGCCAATAAATACCGACAAAGCAGACTTTCACGCTGGGTAGATAAACTACTCCCGTACACTTTTACCATCAAACACTTACCGGGTAAAGACATGGGCTTCACCGACTACCTAAGCAGAAATCCTCACCTAAATCCCCCTCCCATAAGCGCAGACGATGAACTTTTTGTTATAAATATAACAAACGAATTCACATTCACACGACTTAACGAAGAAAGAAAACACAAAATCAACCAATCAGATCACTCCAACCGGAAGTACGCGTAAATCACATGACGCAATAAGCGAAAGCCAACCAGCGCAAAACAAAGCGAACGCTTTTTGCCATTTCTCTCGTACTAAACAGTCGCATTCTAATTCTTTCTTTAATCCAATCTCTCTTTATCAAAATTCATCTAACAACATTATTATTCTTCATTTTTTAACAACACAAATTCTTTTTGAATTCCAAACAACATTAGTTCTTCTTCAACCCCACAATTCTTTAAACCACAACTTACAAAATCTTCAATTAACGTTAACGTAGTTACCAGAAAGAAACCAACCTAAATACTTTTGATATACCCATGGTTAAACGCAATCGAAAACCCAACAAAAGTAAAGCCCTGAACACCCAAAATTCAAATAATCCAATCTCTGTAGCTACCCAAACGGACATTAACACCACATCCTCCAATATAGGCCAAGGCCGAGAACCAATAGACAAATCAAGACATGCACCTTTGTTTGAATTTGAAAATGAAAACCCACCCGATTATCGTCGTAATTTATCCCGCGTATTTGGTGAAGAGTTCCTGGCAGAAGCAACTTTAAAGGACAAGAACCTCCAAGCAATCATTAAATTTGTTAAATCCCATAAATAGAAAGAATTGAAACCATTTTCAAAGTATTATTACAGCCTACGAAACGATCTAGCCATAGCCCAATCGGGATGCTTGTTATATGCGGTAAACTAGTCATTCCTTACCAACTACAGAACCTTGTCATTTATGCAGTACGCCGCACCCACCCGGGCCAAGTGGGGATGATCCGCCTAGCAAACATTATTTGATTTCCCCAAATATATCGCACAATTGCGCTACGGGCAGAAAACTGCAGGCAATGCCTGGACCAATGTAAGAACCTAAAAACTTTAATACCATAATCAAAATTAGGCCTACTACCAAAACTAAGTGAACCCAACGAAGAAATACAATTAGACTTCGCAGGACCAATCGTAGACACAAAAAGTCCTAACAACGAGCACTACATCTTAGCCGCGGTTGATCATTTTTCTCGCTACCCATCAGCTGTAGTACACACGAATTGCGAAAAAAACAGCAATAGATTTCCTTAACCAATACTGCACTTCTCATGGCATACCGCGCAGCGTACGCTGCGATCAGGCACAGGCGTTTAAGTCTAGAGCTTTCAAAATCTATTGCAAAAACAAAAATATTAAACTCACTTTTGCCCCCACCCACGACCACCGCACTTCTGGTATGGTAGAAAGCCTAATACAAACTCTGAAACGAAGACTCGCAACAATGAATATCGACCCCATATGGGACAACACTACCATAGCAGAGAAAAAATCAGAAATAATCGAATCAATAAGACTAATACCAATTAGGGTCACAAAAATACCCCCATTTGAGGCACACTTCGGTAGACCTAAAGACACGGAACTATCTAACCTCCTAAAAAATCCTAACTCAAATAATCTATCATACAAAAACTTTAAATCGCTCTACTTAGACAAACGACTACTCCAAAACCCTACCCTGACCCCAGCAGCAATCTGGGACCGGGACACCAACTCAGAAGCCCACCTGGACATCCAGTACAAGCCAGAGGAAAGCCTCCAACGGTACTCTCCATCAGATGACACAAAAATGCCAAAGTCGTCAGATTCGGCCAATGCTTCTCTCAGGCCATCTCAAAAGGGTACAATAATTCCGTCTAAACTTAAGTTTCAGATAGGAGATAAGACAACCATAATTGACCCAACACGCCGCAACTTAGCTCGTAAAACAATCAGAAGAAAAAATACCGAACCCAGAGGAACACTAAAACCTCTATGGCCAATAATCCAGACGGAACAATTGTAGATTATACACCCCATACGATTACCATCGACACACATCATCGAAAAAATACTGTAATACGAAACAGCGGCATCGCAATCTCAACCGAAAAAATCCCAAAAAACACTGGAACCAAAACTCCGTCTCATAAACTTTGTCGCCTGTAAAACCATAGGAGAATATAATAGAAAAAGACGTAAAATAGAGAAAATCTGTTTAGCAGAAATGGTCCAAGCAGCCAAAGCAGCCCGAACGGAGCAACCAAAGCGAAGTGAGCACCAGACAGCCAAGGCAGCCCGACTGGAACAGCCAACCACAAGCAAGCTCCAAATGCCAACCACATCACTAGACGCATCGGGACCATCATTCACAGCAGTAACTGCTACAAGCCATCAACAAGGCACCTGCACACCGATTGATGACTAGGAAACACCACCTCTAGCGGCAAATTCCTCGCTAGACATATCCCCAATCACAACAAAGACTCGCCCAACAACCACAACAATGAAACTCACTCAGAAAAAATCCCCAAGGACAGTCCAAAAGGGAAAACGCCCATCCTTCCGTAAGAAAGCCACCGTCTCAGCAGCCCGAAAATTGGCTAATACTAAACTCACCAAAGCCGAAATAGCCGCTAACAATGCGCAAAGCAAAATTTTCAACTTAAGCCGAAGCGCAGTCAACATCAGCGAACTGGAAAAGAAGAAGACAACCCGAATCTTCAAAGAGCACTCCCCAGGACACTCAAAACCCTTTATCATAGCAGCATCCTCCTCAACCGCGGACTTCATGATATCAACACCTTCTAGAAGCACGGTATCCACCATTGCAAAGTCACCCCCGCTTAGGAATACCCACAAAACGCATGCAGAAGCAACAGTGAAAAAACTCATTATAGAAAAAACAGTCGCCAAAATCACCCTACTACCTGCCACGCAAGACACAACAATCGTTGACTTAGTGGACACATCGGACGAACCTCAACCAAGCCCAACTCTAACTGTAAACCCAAGCTGCTCATCATTCGGACAGGACATCATCATCCTATCCTCAGATTTGCAAGACTCTTGCTCATCATTCTATACCGCATCCGTCAACTCAGTTCCCACACGGACACTCGATCACCCAAATCAAACACCCATGGACTTTTCACCTCCGCCACTAGACCCCGAACGGGATCCACCCGAACACGACAAGGGAGAAACTGCCTCAACCGAAGAAGCGTAGCAACCCTACTACTGTTAACCACCTCCTAGAGGGGGGAATGTGGTGAGCGCTTGGCTCACTCAGTAACAAAGCACCCAAATGTATTATTATAAACACTTATAAAACTCTATATGTCAGTATATCTTATCACTAATAGTTGTAAATACGTTTAAACCGCATTGTTCATTTGTGTTACCTGGTTGTACCAATTGTTATTCTCGAACTCCGTTCGGAGCGCAATAGCTAACCGAACTTGGTGTCTTTAGCTATGAAAGAAAGTCAGATTGAAAGAGTTATTTCTTACCGCTCTGGCCTTTTCATTGCCTCGTACCTTTTGACATAGCATTCGCCATAGACGAGACTTGGCGGATACAACAATTTTTGTTGTTATTATTATTAATATTATTGTTATTATTTCTATTATTATTTTTATTATGATTAATATTATTATTATTAACATTATTATTATTATTTTTATTATTATTATTATTATTATTATTATTATTATTATTATAATTAAAATTATTATTATCATTAGTAATATTTTTTTTTTATTATTATTATTATTATTATTATTATTATTATTATTATTATTATTATTATTATTATTATTATTATTATTATTATTATTATTATTAGTATTATTATTATTATTATTATTATTATTATTATTATTAGTAGTAGTAGTAGTTTTTTTTTATTTTTATTATTATTATTATCAATGTTTTAATTTTTTATTGTTGTTATTATTATTATTATTATTATTATTACTATTATTATTGTTTTTTATTATTAATAATTCTAATATTATTGTCATTATTATTATTGATGGTATTATTTAAAGTATTTTTATTATTATCATTTTTTTTATTATCAAGTGTGAAATTATTTCGATTATAATAATTATTATCATTCATGGTTCTTTTTTTCGTTATTATCGTTATGAACAGTTTATTTATTTTTCGTTGTTATTATTATTATTGTTATTATTGGTTTTATCATTTTTGCTATTAGCTTTATTGCTAATATTTTTGTTATAATTTTTTTTTCAAAAAATTTCAATATTCTCATTATTATGTTATTTTTATTATTTTCATTATTGTTATTATATTTTCAGTAGTCTTTTTTAAAGTTAGTTTTTGTTAGAGTTTTTATTACTTCTACAAGAGTGAGTGACTGCTCCCGCAAAATGAAAAAACTAGATGTTTTATACTGGTTTAATTTTGTTAAGTTTACTACATTCGAGGACCCCAATGACAGATATTTTATGTAACACATGTTTTCCATATCGAAATAAAAATTTAGTTATGTGCATATTAGGTTCAAAATTTGATTTTGAATTTTAACGTTTAGAAGAAGTTCACAATTGAATCAACGATGTTTGCTTGGTGTGTAGTTCGATAGAAAACAGTTTGAACGCTGAAACTTCTTTTTGATTTCAGGCAACACACGCGGATAACTTGACAGTCTGTACACAAAAATAATTTGTTGACTTATGATGCTCCCTGTTTAATAATTTTGTTATCAAAGGGAGATCTGTTAGCACAAAAAAGTTAGCACAGAAGTCAGGATAAAATAAACACATGTATCCTATTCGTTGGCAGTAATTAATACTTGGCAGGTTTCAAATTGATTTTTTTTCTTGAGATTAATCAAAGAGTAGCATATCAGATTCAAAGACATATAGAAGTTAGATCATTTATCAAGATTAGAAGAGGCGTTGTATTATAGAGATTTCGCTTCGTTTTAACTGTCAGGATATTTTATGTTTTTTTTTAATTGTTGAAAAAATTTGTTAACCTTACCAGTCCCAAATTCCAGATTTTCCTTCCAAGTGAGGACGTCATTCATATTGATTTCTAGGTCATTCCTGGATCTTGGTTCTTCCAGTGCCTATTGATACAACATCGTAATCAGTCTGATTTGATGTTGTTATTGATGTACGGGTAATTTAATAGTCTTTTTTATCTTTATTTATTTGTTAGAGTAGTTATTATTTCTGAAAGAGTGAGGGACTGCTTCCGCAAAATAAAAATTTTTGATGAGTGTTTTTAGTTTAATTTTGTTAGGTTTATTTTACTTAAGAGTATCCCATAATAAATTGGGTCGAAGGCTTTCGATCTTTTTTTTCTCTCAGAACTTAATTTGTATGTCTCCATCTAGATAGCTAATCATTTAAAGTGTGAGCAATGTTCGTTCACAAACACTGTATTGTGAGAAAAGATATGACAGTGTCACAGGAAGATAATTTACCACTTCTGCATTCAGTTTTCGCTGTTTTTCGATGACAACTACAGGTAAACTGTTTCACCACACAACTTATCAACCAATTGTTCCTCATGTAAAACTTGCACCTTTATTGTTTTGCAAATGACAGTAGGAGGACTGAAATCTCCTACTAGTGTAATTTTTTTAAATATCTCTACTCGCGTTTATTATAAAGAGGAAAAAAGCGTCGAATTTGGCAATTTTGGTTCGTTATTTGAATTTACTAGGAGTATTAAACAAGCTTTAAAAAAACACCTTCTCATCATTAGCATTTACTAGCGAACTTGCCCTAGACCTCCCCCATTGGAAATTATTATCAATTGGGAATGAAGTAATGGTTTCCCCACGCCAATCATTACAACTCCATCTATTCTCTTCAGAATTAACTCTATATCGCCTCTATAAGATAAATTTACGGGAAAATCACGTTATCGCTGGTTTATGCTGTCAACTATAATTCAGTCCAAGCAATGATGTCATATTTACAAATTTCAGTTGCAACAGGAAATTTTCTACGTCTGTCTAATTTTTTGAGTCAATTTCTTCGCTTCCTCCCAAGCAGCCATATTGCAACTGGCTAGTCAAAAATCTGTCGCTTGTGAGTCTGCCATAAGGACGTTTCCGTCAGTCGATCTTTTGAAAACGTGATTTCTCATTTGCCCACTCAAACCGTGACTAGACGGGGCTTTCTTTTGTGTCAATCTAGTACAAGTAACCAATAAGGCCCTTGACTGGATGTTCACGAATCTGCTGGAGCCAATGAAGGGCCAAATTTTCAGTAGGTAAAACGTTTCTAGCTCAATTCTATTTGAAATTCACACAGTTTGAAACACGGCTATTCAATTTTTTTGCAGTGGAACAGCTATACGTGGTGCAGAGAAGAAAATAAATGAACAACGTGTTAATTTGCTGTCAGGAAACAAATAACAAAGCAAAATCCAGATCTGATAGTTTAGCAAATTCCTGAAGAACGAATAGGTGTTCAAAACGTAATCTACTACTGAGGGCAATACCGAAGTTTCCTCCTTCTTCCCCATTGCGAAACTTCAGTCGACATTATAAAGAACGAGCGACAGTCATTCTTTCTTGGTCTTTCGCTCCTAGCATTTGATCAAAATATATTTATTATCGGTAAATTTGACCAACCTCAGTGATCGTCAAAAACAAAGACGCCAAAAAAATTAATAAAACAATTGAAAATTTCTTAGTGATAGTAGTACTGGAAGTTAAAGATTTATTTGTTTCATGAGGCATGTTATGTCAGAAGAAGTCAGAAGAAAGGCCTAAAATGATTGCTACCAATCTTTTCCTTGATAGAAGCCAGTAAAAGTGTTTTCAGCCGAAAAGATTTTGAGACTCAAAGAAGTTTGAACAAAACTTCCCGCTCTTACAGCTCTAAACATAGACTTTTCATTTCACATATGGAAATATCTGTTCATCTTTCAATATTTGTTTTTTCTGGTTTTGAGTTTTAATGGCCTCTCTACGTGTAGGTGTTCTCTAGACTTTATTGCAAGTCTTAGTGTTCCTGACTAGTTTCTCCAATCTGTATGAGGATGAGCACCATTGTCCCTGTACGGGGCTAATTGCAGTGCTGTTTTCAATGCTCACTGCGCCATATTATACCAAACAATTGACTCGGCTGAATAGTGTTCCGTTGATACAAAATTATCCTCTGGAGGAGGAGTGTAGAATTGAAATCCAAATGGGTCGCTATCATCACGCTTGGATAGCGAGCATTTGCTTGATAGCCATTGTTTGATGAAGGAATGGTTGCCTCAGAATGGGCACTTTGGACGTCTGGATAATTGAAATTTCCATGTTAGTTATGAATAGATCCTTTACGATGTTTTCTTTTAGTTCTCTAAATCTACAATATGATGATCCTAATTCTCTTAAAAGGCTAAAGAATGTCTCGAGTGATTTGTATGATTGTTTCCTAGTGTTGAATAATTGGGAAAGTTCTTATAAAAAATTTCTGTTCCTTGTGAATGTAAATTTTGATTCGTGGACTAGTTCGTTTGTTGTGCATCTACTTTTTTTGTGTGTGTGGTTTTGTTTGATGAAATATTTTGTTGCTTCGGTACTCAAGGAAAAGTTAACGAAGTTTTTTACTTCAACGTTTGCTTCATCTCTTGGGAATCTATCTATCATAGGTCCTTTTCTCTCGATTGCTAAGCATTCTTTCTTCTATTCTACTTTTCTTTTTTTTTCGTTTGTTTGTTCTCCTTTTCTGCATCATTCCTCAGTTTCAACTTCCAATGGATCTTTGTATGTGGGTAGAGTTGGATAAAAGAGATCGCTTCTTCTTGGTTTTTTAAATGCTTGTCTACGTGTAGATGTTTTCTAGTAAT
>NC_134473.1:26359800-26504800 GCF_964194025.1 Convolutriloba macropyga
AGAGATTTTGCACCGTGTTACCCTCGTGTTAACTGTCAAGATATTTTATGTTTTTCTTAATTGGTGAAAAAATTTGATAATTTTACCAGTCCCAAATTCCAGATTTTCCTTCCAAGTGAGGACGTCATTTATATTTCTTTCTAGGTCATTCCTGGATTTTGGTTGTTCCAGTGCCTATTGATACAACATTGTAATCAGTCTGATTTGATATTGATATTGATGTACGGGTATTTTAATAGTCTTTCTTAATTTTATTTTTTTGTTAAGGTAGTTATTATTTCTAAAAGAGTGAGGGACTTTTTCCGCAAAATAAAACAACTTAGATGAATAATACTAGTTTAATTCTGTTAAATTTTTTCTACCTAAGAAAGAAAGTTAGATGAGCAATACTAATTTAATTTTGTTAAGTATATTCTACCTCAGACTATCCCATAATAAATTTAGTCGAAGGCATTCGATCTTTTTTCTTGTTCTCAGAACTCATATTGTATGTTTTCATCTAGATCTTGAATAGTGAGGGATGTTCGTTCACAAAAAATTGATTGTGATTCTTTTATGAGTTCTTTGAGAAACTGCCAACAGATCTGCACAAAAATTTTCTTAGACTTTTCGCGACAAGATATGACAGTGTTACAGAAAGATAATATACCACTTCTGCGTTCAATTTTCGCTGTTTTTAGCTGACAACTAGAGGTAAATTGTTTAACAACACATCTTATCAACCAATTGTTCCTCATGTAAAACTTCCAACTTTATTGTTTCGCAAATGACAGTAAAAGGACTGAAATCTCCTACTAGTGTAATTTTTTTTAAATATCTCTACTCGCGTTTATTATAAAGAGGAAGAAAGCGTCGAATTCGGCAATTTTGGTTCGTTATTTGAATTTACTAGGAGTATTAAACAAGCTTTAGATAAACGCCTTCTCATCATTAGCATTTACCCGCAATCTTGCCATAGAGCTACCCTACTGAGAAATTTTTTATCAATTGGGAATGAAGTAATTTTTTCCCCGCGCCAATCATTACATCTCCATTTTTCTCTTCAAAATTAACTGTATATCGCCTCTATAAGATAAATTTACGGGAAAATCACGCTCTCGCTGGTTTATGCTGTCAACTATGTTTCAGTCCAAGCAATGATGTCATATTTACAAATTTCAGTTGCAACAGGAAATTTTCTACGTCTGTCTAATTTTTTGAGTCAATTTCTTCGATTTCTCCCAAGCAGCCATATTGCATCTGGCTAGTCAAAAATCTGTTGCTTTTGAGAATGCCACAAGGACGTTTTCGTCAGTCGATCTTTTGAAAACGTGATTTCCCATTTGCCCGCTTAAACCCTGACCAGACTGGGCTTTGTTTTATTTCAATCTAGTCCAAGCAACCAATAAGGTTCCCGACTGGTCGTTCACGAGTCTGCTGGAGCCAATAAAGCACCGGAGTTTCAGTAGGTAAAACGTTCCTAGCTCAATTCTATCTGAAATTCACACAAATTGAAATACAGCTATTCAATATTTTTTTTGCAGTGGAACAGCTATATGTGGTGCAGAGAAGAAATCAAAAAAACAATGTTTTTATTGGCAAGTCAGGAAACAAATAAAAAAACAAAAACCAGATCTGAAATAAACGGGAGCAAAAACTTGAAGATGGAATACGTGTTCAAAACGTAATCTACTACTGCGGGCAATACCGCAGGTTCCTCCTTCTTCCCCATTGCGAAACTTCAGTCGACATTATAAAGACCGATCGACAGTCATTCTTTCTTGGTCTTTCGCTCCTAGCAATTGATCACAACTATTTGATAAATCGGTAATTTTAACCAAACTCAGTGATCATCGAGAAACAAAGACGCCAAAAAATTAGCAAAACAAATGAAAAATTTTTAGTGGTAGAAGTAGTGGAAGTTAAAGATTTAATTGCTTCATGAGGAATTATATATCAGGGGAAGTTAGAATAAAGGCCTGAAATGACTACCAATAAATTTTTCATTGATAAAGGTCAGTAAAAGAGTTCTAAGTTTACTGCTAAAAAGACAGCAGTCCAAAAAAATTTTGAGACTCTTAGAAGTTTGAACAAAATTTTCCACCCTTACAGCTCTAAATAGAATTTTCATTTCACATATGGACTTCTTTGTTCTAGTCAAAATCAAAATTGGTTTGGACCAGCTTCGCAAGCGCTGATTGCATTGAATTTGGATGAGTTGCATAGCACTCAAATCATATCTACCTGTCAACATTCGTTTCAGCATTTTAACATCTCTGAGCTGCAGCTTGCAGCAGATAGGCAGTAATATAAACTTCAATATTCTGTCTCGATACAAGCTTGCTGAGCAAATCCACTCAGTGTTTTTATTTTGAAAACTCTCCAATTTCTTTCGTTCAGCGCAAGAAGGAGACCAAATCTCAGATCCGTAAAGGAGAGATGACAAAAAGAACTATTTGTATTTTGTTAAATTGGTTGGATGAGGTAACTCCAGACGTAGATATTTTTATAGTGATGCCAGAAGAGAGAAACACAACCGATAAACACCGAGTTGTAGAAACTTTAAGCGGCATTGAATTTCTCCTGACCCAATTCAAATAGGAATGCACATAGTTTTGTAAAGTCTGCAAAACTTATTCAATGCGTTCCCATCGTCAGCTTTACGCAAAAGATTGTGGACACCAGTAGATGGTTGGTCATAATGAATATTAGAAAAGGCATTGGTCCCAAAGTTGATCAATGTGGAACACTGCTTAAAACGGAGACCTATGAAACTAAACAACTTTCAGCCTTGAGACACTGTTCTGTGCTCCATAAGTACGACGCAAGCAGCCTTTATAAAATTCCACTAACTCCAAAGGTTTTTAATTTGATTAGGAGTATTAAGTGTTGAACAAAATCAAAAAGATTTGCTGAAATCCAGATATAGGCGAAATACATCATCATCTCTGTCATGCGCTTTGTAAATTTCAACATGATGCAATATTAGTTGAGTTATTGTTTAGCGTCTTTTCGTAAAGTCGAATTGACGAGGAGAGATTCTCTTTCTGATGAAAGGATACATAGCATTAAAAACAATTCGTTCAAACACTAGGACAAATTTACTTCAGTTACTAATTGAACGGTAAGACTGAAAACAGAGTTTGGATAAAATCATTGCTCTTTTCCGCATTTTGATATTAGAAATTTCAGCAATGCTTTGAAAGAGTTTCATGACATAATAAATTAAACTATCTGTAAGCATCCAATTAAAGTCACCTGATAGTTTGTCAAAATCTTTACCGAGGGAAGTTTGAGATTAGGGGGCTCGAATATCGTCCGTTGTAAAGCAGAGCTAATTCAATGTTTGTAGAAAAAATTCGTCAAAAAACCAACGGCAGATGGTAGACTGTCAGAAAAAAAGCATTAAAAGCATTCGCAATTGACGTGTACCCACTACGCATTGTAATGTCTGATCTCATTTCAGTAGGTAAAGGACATTCCAGAGTTTCCAAATAAGACAAAAACAACTTGACGCGCCAGTATTATTTGAGGCCAGCTGATCAAGAGAAACTGCAGTGTCAAGTTCTGTTGACACGTCTGCATGTCTGCCAAGTTCTTCCATGAACGCAGAATGAAACTTCCAATGATATTTAACAACGTTGTTGCGTTTATTCAAAGCATGGATAGTGAGGGACAATTAGAACCATGGTTAATTATTCCTATTTGCTCGTTTCATAGTTGTATAACTGCCAAGAGGGCCATCCATATATTTCAAAAAGAAGAGTACAAAATCTATTGATTTTGTTTTTAATATTAAGTAAAAACAAACTAAAAGACAATCTTTGACTGCTAGAGGAGGAACAGTCACGAGGAAAAAAATTAAAGCTAGAGTACTTTTGAAAATTTAGCTCTCGTAGGTCAATGCAAGTTTTAACGCCAAAATGGTCACTAAAATCAGTTTCTATAATGTAATTTAATGGAAGAAAAAGGTCATCAAAATTAGCAAAAAATTAAGTCCAATAAATGACCACCCTTGTGTGTGCCATCTTGGTTTATCTGCAGATAACTAAAAGGTCAAGAAAACTTTCGATACCATTATGAGATGTTGATGTGAAAAAACCCAGTCAACAGTGGACTCATTGAAATTGACAGTAGTAATTGCTCTACCGATGAATTCTTGCAACAGTGTTCCAAGTGATTCAGATATTTGTTTCCAATGTGGACAATAATTTTTTCTTTTAGTTGCTATATATAGAAAAACAAAAAGAATGGGACAAGTAGTGGCCTTTACTTCAACTGCACAAATGAAATTATCAGGGGAATAATTTTTGACATTGATAATTACATGATAGCTTTGAAGAATGACAACACCACCTTGAGCACCTTGGCTGCCACATCTTAGTTTGCATCAAAAGTCAATTTTGGAGTAAAAATCAGAACGAAGACAAGATTCTGAGGGGCAAACAAACTGCGGACAACGTTTAGATAACAAAAATACTCCGCTCTATTTGTTTCTTAGCAGAAGCAATGTCGCAAATGTTGATCGTAATGAATTGGAATTGTAGTCAGTCAAGAGCTACCTTTTGATTGGTGTAAAATTTTTTTGACTTGTGTATCTTGAATTCTTTTTTCATGCACCCATTTTGCATGATTTCAAACCTTTTCTTCAACGGCTGTTTCTCTTTTTTTATCAGCCGAGGATAACTTCGGTAGGACTAAAATACTGTTACGTCCATGTAACCTGCTGTCAATTGTTTTGTTTTAGCATCACCTAGCATCCCGAATAGAGGTACACGTCACTAAAAATAGACGTTTCTTCGTAGAATCAGATTTTCCTGATCAAAAGCATTATACTCAATAGCTAATTTAACTCCCATTTTTTAACTAGATTGTGTATTGTTTGTTCGTCCTTCATTAGACGTGCGTTAGAAAATTTTTCATTTCTTTCAGGTACACCAATACCTTTCAGTTTTCGGAAAAAAAATTGTAAATGGTTATGACTGCGTTAACGATTGATCTCTCATTTGTTTTGCAAGTTTCAATCGGTTTCATATTAAGCTCAGCTAACTTGTGTTTTATTTTCTCGGTAACCATATTTTTCATCACGAACTCCACTAAAAGTTTTTATTTTTTGTTGTTTGTGTTGGGGATTTTCAGGTTGTCCTGAAGGGTTTTCTCCTTGCTGTTGGATTAGAATCATGAGCACAAATCTCGGCACAGGGAGCAATCACAAGCCAGCTGCCAAGAACACACGTTTCGCTCTGAGAAGTTGTTTTGGCTACTTTTCAAAAGCTTCATAATGAGGGTGTTTATGAAATCCACTTCATTTCCGATAATATTGACAATCCAGCTCAGTCGGTAGAAGATCTCATGCCGGGTTCCTTCGTTTCTGATTTTAGTGAGGTTAAACAATAGAGTATTTTACTTTTCTGCGTCACTCAGAATTTGAAAGGGGCACAAATAGTACTTATGTTCCAGTAGACCCAAAAAAAGTTTGCTGTTCAATCTGAAATACATAGAGAGAGGCAGTAGGTCCACTCGTAACAGAAGCTCTTCGTAGTTAAGTTTGAATTTTGATCATTACTCTTTTTTGGAGCTTCTGCATTTTCTGCAAGTCCAATCGGGACAAGTGATTTAACAGGGCTCCACAAGTCATAATCAGCAGTAGCATTGATTTGTAGAGACACATGTTGACTTTCTCGTTCACTTTGTTCGACAGATTTCTTCTCAAACACAAAAGTAACTTGTTGATCTTTTTAATCGATTTTCCAAATGCTTCGACCTTGTTAGTGAAGCATTGATAACTACACCAAGCTCTGTTACCAATTTCAATTACTCTAGAGGGCCTTGGCAACTCAAAAAATATATATAGGTCCTTTAATTTAGTAACTAAATGAGATCTTTTATTTGGGGACAACGCTATCTTGCTTTCTTTCACCCATCGTGCAACTTGTTTGAGGTCAAATTGAGTTTTGTCTTAAGACTTCCGTGTGCCAAGAGTTTGACATAATCCGCAAAGAGAAAAGGATAGCCAAACTTGACGAAAGCTGGAAGATCATTCACAAAAATGCAGAACCGTAGCGACACACGAGAAAACTTTGGGCAACACTACTGGTTATGTCTATCGTCTTGGAGGACACATTATCTACTCTCAGGACCTGCTTGGGTTTATCACGGTAGTTTGCCAGCACTTCTAACAGACAACCTCCGGCTCAAATATCAGCAACTTTCTTCATCAGCTCAAAATGAGGAACCGTATGGAATGTTTTTGAGAAATCGGTGCAGAGAGCCGAAATATGCTCATTTGAGTTATCATCTAAAGCTTGATAGATTTTCTGTAGAAAACCAACCATGTTGGTTGCGACAGATCTCTCTTTTACAAAATCATTTCGACAAGTTGACAAGTGCTTACAAAAATGATTCCTTAATCCACTCATTTCCGATAATATTGACAATCCAGCTCATTCGGTCGAAGAACTCGTGTTGAGATCCTTTGGTTCTGATCTTAGTGACTTAAAAACAATAGGGTTCCTTACTTTTCTGCGTCGTGCGGAGTTGGAATGGTGCACAAATAGAATTGTTGTTCCAGTAGACTCGAAAAAAAGTATGCTGTTCAATCTGAGATACATAGAGAGAGGCAGTAGGTCCACTCGTAACAGAAGCTATTCGTAGTTAAGTTTGAAGTTGTTCATTACTCTCTTTTGAAACTTCTGTAGTTTCTGCAAGTCCAATCGAGACACGTGAAATCACTGGGCTCCATAAGTCAAAATCAGCAGTAGCATTGATTTGTAGAGACACATCTTGACTTTCTCGTTCACTTTGTTTGACAGATTTCTCAAATACAAAAATTCCTTTTTCATCTTTTTAAATTGATTTTCTAAATGCTTCGACCCTGTTAGCGAAGTATTGACGACTACACCAAGCTCTGTTACCAAGTTCGATGACTCTAGAGGGCCTTCGCCAACTCGAAAACTAGGTATACGTTCTTTAATTTAATGACTAAACGAGAACATAAATTTGGGGCCAACGCTATCTTGCTTTTTTTCAACCATCGTGCAACTTGTTTGAGATCAGAATGAATCTTTGTATTAAGATTTCTGTGTGCCAAGAGTTTCAAATAATACGCAAAAAAAATGATCAACAAACTTGACGAATGCTGGAAGATCATTCAAAAAAATCCAGAACAGCAGCGGCCCAAGAGAAAACTTTGGGGAACACCACTGCTTATGTCTAACGTCTTGGTGGACACATTGTCTACTCTCAGGAACTGCTTGCGTTTATCAAGGTATCTTGCCTGCACTTCTATCAGACAACCTCCGGCTCAAGTTTCAGAAACTTTCTTTATCAGCTCAAAATGAGGAACCTCATGGAAGGCTTTTAAGTAATCGGTGTAGAGAGCCAAAATTTGCTCATTTGAGTAATCATTTAAAACTTGATAGATTTTATGTAGAAAACCAACCATATTGGTTGCGACCGATCTCTCTTTTAAGAAACCGTTTGGACAAGTTGACAAGTGCTTACGAAAATGATATCTTAATGGCTCATACAACCATTCCTCGGACACCTTGCTGGCCATTTTCAGTAGGAACAAAAATCTGTAATTGCCGACTTTGCTCTTTTGTCCTTTCTTGAAGATCAGTGAAATTGACGCCACTTTCCATTGGTCTCGTATCTTTTTTAACCTCTTGATGTTCCTGAAAATATTTCAGAGAATTTCGCTCATTTGATCAGCTGTTTGCCTTAAAAAGATTGATGGTAAACCACATGGCCCACGAATCTTGGCAATGTTAAGTGAGAGAAGGATCTCTAAAACTTTACTGTGTGAATTGTAAAAAATTGTCGGAAAACACGATTCTCGCGTCTTATTTCCTGAAAGTTGGTCATTCTTTTCGGAGCATAGAGGGAAAGGAAAATTCAGTTCGAAGACCGGCTCTACGTTGGTTAACTCTGCATTGCATGTTTTATCAACAGAAATGATTTTTTTCAGGTAAAGTTGAAGATTTGTTCAAAAAACTTCATGTGTTTTAAGACAGCATAGTTGTTTCTGGTGCTGATCAGCGCCTTTCGATCTTTTTCACCTTCTTACGCGACATTAGTCTTTATCTGTGTCATCTTCAGCTTCCGATAACTAGTCGTTTTCTACTATCAACACGATTCAGTGTTTTGGATTATGTCTTAGGTTCTTTTAATTGCATTAGTGTCTCTCAGCAAGCAATGTGTCCAGTCTTTTGTGAGTTTCCCAGTGAGAGCCTTGTAGTCAACATCATTGTTCGCCGCAACAAGCAATTCTTCCACAGTCAGATAGTATCTAGAAGTTGATCTGACTCTTGAGGCCACTCGGTTGCTCGCATCATCAGTAGTCATCATTCAAAATATGAAACTATTTAATAAGTTTATTACAACAGTTAGGCTAACTAGACAGCCACATAATATTTCCGCATTTAAATTTTACAAAAATGTAACAAACAGTTGGATTTTCAGCAACATATACAAGCACTACTTCGTGGGCACTACTCATTATACAAGCACTACTTATTAAATAATGTCTTTTCAAATTTTGAATGAATGGCCTTGTACTGGAGACTTCCAATGGGAAGATTTTACAGAAAAGCCTTGTATGTAACGAATGATGTATCATATATTCAAACCTGCACCCACAAGCCACCTACTTATAGCCGATTCGCAAGCTTGGGAGTTAGTTTTTGGGAACTTCAAAATCCTCTCTCTCCCAGGTGGACAAATCCAACTCTTCTACAAATTTATTCCAGCTAGAGATAAATACACACTTATTATTCTCTTGCTGGTTGGAAACAATTTGTATAACGGAACTGAGGATTCAGAAGCTCAAATAGAAGAAATTGCAAACGATCTTGTTGAGTCAGCAAATAAATTTACAACTGTCGCGAAAAAAAGTATTTGTCATCGGAATACCCCCGCGTGGTGAAAATTTTGCCAGAGCTCAATCGTTAAACGATTTACTCATACAAAATAAGGACGTCAGCTGGAAGTTTCGTCGCTCCAATCTTTATCTCAAAGCAAAAAGTGTCGAAAAAATTAGAGACGAAGTGCATTTGAACAAAAACGGAATCAAAAATCTAAAAAAATTTGCTCAAAGATAACGTTCTTTACAAATTGTACGACCCAGATTTACGAAGAAAAGGTAACGGCCGATTGATTGGTTGCCACAGTTCCGGATTTTGCTATTGTGGTTCCTTCAGTTGATAGTCAAAGGGTTGGTTTTCCCTTTTCTTTCTCTGCTCGCAGTGACCTTCAGGTTACATAGAGACAAAGAGAGAAACCTTTTTGTGTATACTTTGCTCAAAATGACCTTCAGGTTTCACAGACACAAAGACTAATTTTTCCAGGCATTATTTGAAAGCAAAATTATTTCAATGATGACAAAACCCAATGAAAATACGCCAGTCCCTAAAAGTAGTAACAGCAAAACAAACGAACCAAAAACACGAAACAGTTGTGCAACTTGCTCTAGCAAAATCAACAAACACAAATTTTGTTGCGTTCACTGTCAAAAAACTTTGTGCCTAAAATCAGAGTGTACTGGTTTAGATAAAAGTTGTATCGACGTCCTAATCGAATATGAGAAAAACTTACTCCGCATTTGTATTGAATGCGCCGGGAAAAAAGGCAACACGACTTTAAAAATGAAATCAACTGATAATACAGCTCTGAATGACCAACTTAGAGAACTCCACGAAAAAATCTCAAACTATGCGTACAGTATAGAGCAAACTAACGTATCTCTGGATAACATGCAAAAGAAGATTAAAAGTCTCAAAAATCCCAAATTCATCTTACGCAAGTGTTGTTGGAGCAAAAAACGCCCGAAAAGTAGTGTACAAACCGCAGAATCTCAATAAAAAACTCTCGGAATTAGAATTAGGGGAAATAATGAGTTAAAATCCAAGGAGACTGCTGAAAGAATGCAAGAGGACCTCTGCCATCTAGAGCGAATATTAAAGCACCTAAACATCGAGGACAAAAAAACCACCAAACTTGTGAGACTTGGAAAATACAATTCTGAAAACAAAAGACAAAGAGTAATTTTTGATCATACAGCCAGCAAACTTAGTAGAGATCTCATCCTGAAATCAGTCAGCCACTTAAAAGACTATAAGTTAAACGATAGATCAATTTATATCAGTCCTGAATTGTCACCCGAGGACGCAAAGAAAAGAAAACAAAGCTAAAACTTTATTGAAACTGATCACTAGCGGAATTGATTCAAAATTGCTACGTATTCGACGGCTTGAACTCGAGAAGAAAGAAGGCGACAATTGGGTTATCATTCCAAACATCATTGAAGAAAGTCAAAGGAGTAAAGAATGACTACATAGAAGAGCTAAAGTACTCGCCGTCAATGCTCGAAGCCTTCTAGATCTAAACAGACGAACAAGTTTTTGCTAATAGTCTTTCGCTAATAGTCGTTTTCTTGAAACTATGGCATTGTATGTATAACAGAAACATGGTTAACTGCTGAGGTCACCAACATTGCACTATTTCTACCCTCTTATTTGATATATCAAAAAGATTAGAAAATCACTGACTTCAAAAGTAAACATGGGGGAGTTCTAATTGCTGTAAAATTATCCCTTAAACCCGAAAACGTGGATATTCCTTTAATTCAAGAAGACTTCATTGTTGTTAAGATCAAATTTTCAATATCCTCTCTTATAACTTGTTGCATATACAATGCGCCCGTGCAAAGCAACTACCGGTGGGCAATAAATGATATTTTAAATCTTGAAAAATTAAAAAACTCTATTGTGGACACAAAGTCCTTAGTTGTGCTTACCGGTGATATCAATCTTACAGAAACTTCTTGGGCGAAAATGTCTTCAACAAAAGACTATGAAGAAATATTTTTAGATAACTATATATAGAAAAAATTCTCTCAAATGTAGTTTCAAGTCAACTAGATTTGTTTTTATGCAACAATCCAGAAATAGTTCTCAATTGTACTTACGACCGTTGGCTGTTATAGAATTTTAGTATTAAAAACAAACCTTGCTCCGACCATTTTCCAATTTGCACTCAATTAAACCATTTACTTGATGCACCATTAATTCAAGCGAGTGACAAGTTTGCCTATAATAATACTGACTAGAAAGAGTTTAATTACAAACTTACAATCGATCGCTTCACTCCTTTTTGCTACAGTAATGTCGATTCTCTTCCGGAACAATTCTACACATGGCTACGCAACAAAATAAGAGGAAATATAAAGCTTGTTACTAAACATCCATGGATTTTACAACCATGGATCTCAAATGGAACATTCCATATGATAAATAAGTTAAACACTAAAAAGCGAGTTGAAAAATCTAACCTCAGCTTCAAACTGAAGATTAAAAAATTAGAAATAGAGGTTCGTAAAGCGGTTGATAATGATCTCTCAGTTTAGGAAGCCGAATCTTTTGAAAGCCGACAATTCAGCAAAATATAAAAATATCTTTCATCAATTCGCAAAAATCCACAAGTACCTCCTATAATGTTTTAGAAGGTTATGGAGCTAACCCCAAATAAACAAAAAGATGAGAGCTGCAACTTCTTTTTTGCGAGCTTCTTTAATCGAAAAACAGAAATAACAACATTATGCTCAAAACAAAATCTTGATTTCATCAAAGTTGATTCCACAGAAATTAAAAACCTGCTTAAAGATATTAATATCCACAAGTCTTCTGGACCAGACGGAATTGGAAATTTACTGCTGAGAAATTGTAGTAGTTCAGTCACATTCTTGTACCAAACAATAATGAATAAGGGAACCTATCCTACATATTGGAAAGTAAGCGAAATTAGTCCTATTTTCAAAGACGGTAATAAATCAGATTTAACTTGTTACCGACCAATAAGTGTTTTAAACTGCCTGCAGGTCCAAGGTACTCGAGAAAATTGTTTTTGATGCAATATACGAACTAGTGCGACACAAACTCTGTGAAAATTAATTTGGCTTCAGAAAAAATTGATCGGCAACTTAGCAGTTACTATTATTTCTCGACACAGTGTACAAAAAGTTTGATAATGAAGCGATGAAAGACCTAAGCATCTTATATCTTGACTTTTCAAAAACTTTTGACACTTTATCACATAATGTTTTGATACAAAGTTTTATAACATTGGCGTTGGAGGGAAGTTATTTCAATTGATATCGTCGTATCTAACGAATCGCAAACAATATGTGAAAATCAACAATGAGGTATCCGATTTGATAAAAAGTCACCGGTGGTATCCCACAGTGTTCTATATTAGGACCTCTTTTCTTCATTATTTTCATCAACGACTTACCTGAACACCTATCTGAATTAATTTGCTATGGCCTTGCTGATGATATGAAACTGATAAGTGAAAAGCAATGCAATACTGAAACCGCACACAGTTTCTAGTTTGTCAACTTGGTGCAAGGAAACTCAAATGAGACTAAATTATAACAAAACTCACCTCCTGAAGATCAAGGGAAATATAACGGCGTCTATTGACAACCATAAGCTAGATCAAGTAAAAAATCAGCGAGACCTTGGGATCCATGTTTCACAAAACCTAATTTGGAATGAAAACTGCTCCTTTAGAAAAAGAAGAAGTTTATGTGCTTTTCTAAGCTTAAAAGAAATAGTTCTCAAAAGTGTTAACAAAAATCTAAACTGAACGCTTATTTAGGTTACGTTGTACCGATAGTAACTTATTACTCACAGGCATGCTTTCCGAATAAGTCGCAAATGAAAGAAATTGAAAGGTTACAAAAAATTGCCACAAAATGGATTTTGAGCGAAAATGAGAGCTATAAACAGCGACTTCTTACCTTGATTTTCTTGCCTCTCAGCCTTTATATCGAAATGCACCACTTTTATACCTTATTGCTTTAAAACAAGGTAAATACGACGTTGAACTATCGAACATAGACAGTATTCAGGAAAATACCACTCGTCAACATAGCCGAGGAGAACTACAAATAAACAAAAATCAATTAGTGAGAAGCGAAAATTTTTTCCATCGGACAAAAATTCTCTACAATTTAGTGCTCAAAGTATATTCAAATTATGGTAGAATCTTAAATAAAAATAGTTTCAAAAATTTTTTGGCATTACTGCAATCAGTACACAGAGGAAAATAATGCACTTGGCGCATCGTATGCAAGTGTGGAAACTGCTACATTAATCAGAAACATGAATCTGGACAATTGAATGGGAGCAATACCCTGAAGAACTCGAAGCCTAATCTACTACTACTACTACTACTACTACTACGTAGTTGGACAAGACGTAGTTGGGCAACTATAATTGAACACCGAGAATTGTTAGGAAATATGTCCTATACTAGCAGAAACAACACGAATTAAGTGTGGACTTGCAATATAAGTCAAATTCCAAAGACCTATTGCTATTACTAACTAAACTTTGGCAATAAAACTACTGTTGGGGTGAAGTATTATGCTCATTCAATGGTAGTCACAACTGGTAGATGTTCCGGTATCAAAAAGGCGGTTCTCATATATTGCTAAAGAAAATCATATAAGTTTTTTTTGTGTCTATATGCGAGTTTTTGAAACATGGTGTTTTTCTTTAACCAGCTCAAGGTTTAATACTAGCCTCTAGTAAGTGAAATTTAATATAGATAGTTTTCGGTGCTGATTTCGCATTTCATTTTCAGGTACCTTATGAACGATAACTCTTGCATTGCTGGAGTGGTCCAGCGAATGATAAGAAATGGCAACAGAAAGGACTCTGTAATCCGGGGAACAAAATTTATTTTCCACTTTCAAGCTTTCAAATTGATTGAAGAAAAGCGTGTAAGTTATGGCATATTTTTTGCAATATTTATAGCCTACTATTCATTTTTAAAAACTCAGAAGCAGAATCATTGAAACGTTTATAATTCCACATGAAATACGGGGTCTTTCCCATTATAGCCCCCCATGAAAATATAGCCCCCCCCCATTATGGTATATTTACCATAATTGGGGGGCTATAGGTTATCTGACCACTAAGCTGGGGGGGGGGGGGGCTATAATGGGAAAGACCCGAAGTACGAACCAATAAGTTTGTTTTTGAATAAAACGGACTTGTGAATCGAATAGAAGTGTCTTGACGTTACAAATTTTTGGACTTGGAAAGCCTCTTATACAGTTGATGTAGAAGTTCTGTAGTAAAAATTAATCTATGAACGCCTGCGCATGGCAACTGTTCTGTAGCTGCTTTTATATGGTAAGGTAAATTGAAAACGTGAAGCGGGCGCGGCCTTTTTGAGAAAAAGTAGTCCTCAACAGCAACCACTAAATCTTATGAAGAGATAAAAATCAATCCACCGTAACCTGTCATTGATTGCTTGAAAATAGAGACAAGCCTAGAAGCTTATGAATAGTGTCATATTTTTTTATCCATCAAATGTAAACTCAAATTTTTTTAATCGTAACAAAAATTTGGTTAAACATTTATATTTTAAGAATCACATTAGAAATTTAAGATAGTTAGGTCCCTGACCCTTTCGGACCCTTTCGGTAAACCTTGTTCTTTTCTATCTATATAAGCTAAGGCTGATGGTATTTTTGCTGCTAGGAGAATTGGCCGACAGGGCGTTTAGCCGACAAGGGAAAATGAGAAATTTGGTCGACAGATTTATTATTATTGGTCAAAAACACCGCATTGGTATATGAAGCAGTAGTTCAGTGGAACATTATCCTTGGTGTGCGATCGGGTGGCGCTCTATTCGGCATATCCGTGGCCGCACCCAGGGGTGGGGGTGGGTGACACCACGGATAGACCATTGTTACTCTAGTTGATAACAACTGTGCCGTATATTTGCTTGCTTACGATAAAGCGTTTTGAATTGACTAATTAGAGCTTCAATAATTAATCTTGCAGCGCATTTTACATTAATTGTCGACTAAATGTCTCATTTATTGGTTGTTGGCTGAACACCCTGTCTGCCAAAACGGTGGTCCCAGGTAATTTTGATAAATTCGCCAAATTTAAATAGGTGGCATTTAAGATGAAGCAAGTGATTTCTTAAGCTAATGCGCAAGTTTTGAACCAGACACCCACCGTTTTTTAAGTCTTTTTTTCATATCATAGACAGTGAACGCAGGGATTTGGAAAAATTTAATGGAATTTCAATAATTGACAATCAATTGATTGGTTTATTGGAATGACACAATCAATTGACCAATAATTTGAGTAAATTGAAAAAACATAGTCCCTCGTCGGAAACCTGGAACTGGAGGCAAAATTCCAATATTAACATTTTCTGCCGCTGATTGTACATAATTTGAGACATTTTGTTGTTGAGAAACTTATTAACTGTGAAAGTTTTCGACTCAAAATTTGAATGTTTCAGTTATAACCTTTTGCGTAACTTTTTGGGTTAATCAAAGCAAAATTCCTTTAAAAACTAGAGTGCAATCCAAACATTTTTTGTTTCCAACAAATGTTTGGACTTGGAAAGGCTCTTAAACAGCTGATGTAGAAAATCTGTAGTAAAAATTAATGCGAACGCGTGCGCTTGGCAACTGTTCTGTGGCTGCTGTTATGGTAAAGTAAATTCACAATTGAAAACGTAAAGCGGGCGCAACTTTTTTGAGAAAAAGTATTCCTCTCCTCCTCAGAAACCACTAAATCTTACGAAGAGATAAATATCAATCCACCGTAACCTGTCATTGATTGCTTGAAAATAGAGACAAGCCTAGAAGCTTATGAATAGTATCTTTTTTATCCATCAAATGTAAACTCAAATTTTTATAATCGTAACAAAAATTTGTTTAAACTTTTATATTTTAAGAATCACATTAGAAATTTAAGATAGTTCGGTCCTTGAACTACTTGTAGAAATAATTTCGGTAAACCTTGTTCTTTTCTATCTATATAAGCTAAGGCTGATGGTATTTTTGTTGCTAGGAGAATTGGCCGACAGGGCGTTTAGCCGACAAGGGAAAATGAGAAATTTGGTCGACAGATTTATTATTATTGGTCAAAAACACCGCATTGGTATATGAAGCAGTAGTTCAGTGGAACATTATCCTTGGTGTGCGATCGGGTGGCGCTCTATTCGGCATATCCGTGGCCGCACCCAGGGGTGGGGGTGGGTGACACCACGGATAGACCATTGTTACTCTAGTTGATAACAACTGTGCCGTATATTTGCTTGCTTACGATAAAGCGTTTTGAATTGACTAATTAGAGCTTCAATAATTAATCTTGCAGCGCATTTTACATTAATTGTCGACTAAATGTCTCATTTATTGGTTGTTGGCTGAACACCCTGTCGGCCAATACGGTGGTCCCAGGTAATTTTGATAAATTCGCCAAATTTAAATAGGTGGCATTTAAGATGAAGCAAGTGATTTCTTAAGCTAATGCGCAAGTTTTGAACCAGACACCCACCTTTTTTTAAGTCTTTGTTTCATATCATAGACAGTGAACGCAGGGATTTGGAAAAATTTAATGGAATTTCAATAATTGACAATCAATTGATTGGTTTATTGGAATGAAACAATCAATTGACCAATAATTTGAGTAAATTGAAAAAACATAGTCCCTCGTCGGAAACCTGGAACTGGAGGCAAAATTCCAATATTAACATTTTCTGCCGCTGATTGTACATAATTTGAGACATTTTGTTGTTGAGAAACTTCTTAACTGCGAAAGTTTTCGACTCAAAATTTGAATGTTTCAGTTATAACCTTTTGCGTAACTTTTTGGGTTAATCAAAGCAAAATTCCTTTAAAAACTAGAGTGCAATCCAAACATTTTTTGTTTCCAACAAATGTTTGGACTTGGAAAGGCTCTTAAACAGCTGATGTAGAAAATCTGTAGTAAAAATTAATGCGAACGCGTGCGCTTGGCAACTGTTCTGTGGCTGCTTTTATGGTAAAGTAAATTCACAATTGAAAACGTAAAGCGGGCGCAACTTTTTTGAGAAAAAGTATTCCTCTCCTCCTCAGAAACCACTAAATCTTACGAAGAGATAAATATCAATCCACCGTAACCTGTCATTGATTGCTTGAAAATAGAGACAAGCCTAGAAGCTTATGAATAGTGTCTTTTTTATCCATCAAATGTAAACTCAAATTTTTATAATCGTAACAAAAATTTGTTTAAACTTTTTTATTTTAAGAATCACATTAGAAATTTAAGATAGTTCGGTCCTTGAACTACTTGTAGAAATAATTTCGGTAAACCTTGTTCTTTTCTATCTATGTAAGCTAAGGCTGATGGTATTTTTGCTGCTAGGAGAATTGGCCGACAGGGCGTTTAGCCGACAAGGGAAAATGAGAAATTTGGTCGACAGATTTATTATTATTGGTCAAAAACACCGCATTGGTATATGAAGCAGTAGTTCAGTGGAACATTATCCTTGGTGTGCGATCGGGTGGCGCTCTATTCGGCATATCCGTGGCCGCACCCAGGGGTGGGGGTGGGTGACACCACGGATAGACCATTGTTACTCTAGTTGATAACAACTGTGCCGTATATTTGCTTGCTTACGATAAAGCGTTTTGAATTGACTAATTAGAGCTTCAATAATTAATCTTGCAGCGCATTTTACATTAATTGTCGACTAAATGTCTCATTTATTGGTTGTTGGCTGAACACCCTGTCGGCCAATACGGTGGTCCCAGGTAATTTTGATAAATTTGCCAAATTTAAATAGGTGGCATTTAAGATGAAGCAAGTGATTTCTTAAGCTAATGCGCAAGTTTTGAACCAGACACCCACCGTTTTTTAAGTCTTTGTTTCATATCATAGACAGTGAACGCAGTGATTTGGAAAAATTTAATGGAATTTCAATAATTGACAATCAATTGATTGGTTTATTGGAACGACACAATCAATTGACCAATAATTTGAGTAAATTGAAAAAACATAGTCCCTCGTCGGAAACCTGGAACTGGAGGCAAAATTCCAATATTAACATTTTCTGCCGCTGATTGTACATAATTTGAGACATTTTGTTGTTGAGAAACTTATTAACTGTGAAAGTTTTCGACTCAAAATTTGAATGTTTCAGTTATAACCTTTTGCGTAACTTTTTGGGTTAATCAAAGCAAAATTCCTTTAAAAACTAGAGTGCAATCCAAACATTTTTTGTTTCCAACAAATGTTTGGACTTGGAAAGGCTCTTAAACAGCTGATGTAGAAAATCTGTAGTAAAAATTAATGCGAACGCGTGCGCTTGGCAACTGTTCTGTGGCTGCTGTTATGGTAAAGTAAATTCACAATTGAAAACGTAAAGCGGGCGCAACTTTTTTGAGAAAAAGTATTCCTCTCCTCCTCAGAAACCACTAAATCTTACGAAGAGATAAATATCAATCCACCGTAACCTGTCATTGATTGCTTGAAAATAGAGACAAGCCTAGAAGCTTATGAATAGTATCTTTTTTATCCATCAAATGTAAACTCAAATTTTTATAATCGTAACAAAAATTTGTTTAAACTTTTTTATTTTAAGAATCACATTAGAAATTTAAGATAGTTCGGTCCTTGAACTACTTGTAGAAATAATTTCGGTAAACCTTGTTCTTTTCTATCTATGTAAGCTAAGGCTGATGGTATTTTTGCTGCTAGGAGAATTGGCCGACAGGGCGTTTAGCCGACAAGGGAAAATGAGAAATTTGGTCGACAGATTTATTATTATTGGTCAAAAACACCGCATTGGTATATGAAGCAGTAGTTCAGTGGAACATTATCCTTGGTGTGCGATCGGGTGACGCTCTATTCGGCATATCCGTGGCCGCACCCAGGGGTGGGGGTGGGTGACACCACGGATAGACCATTGTTACTCTAGTTGATAACAACTGTGCCGTATATTTGCTTGCTTACGATAAAGCGTTTTGAATTGACTAATTAGAGCTTCAATAATTAATCTTGCAGCGCATTTTACATTAATTGTCGACTAAATGTCTCATTTATTGGTTGTTGGCTGAACACCCTGTCGGCCAATACGGTGGTCCCAGGTAATTTTGATAAATTCGCCAAATTTAAATAGGTGGCATTTAAGATGAAGCAAGTGATTTCTTAAGCTAATGCGCAAGTTTTGAACCAGACACCCACCGTTTTTTAAGTCTTTGTTTCATATCATAGACAGTGAACGCAGTGATTTGGAAAAATTTAATGGAATTTCAATAATTGACAATCAATTGATTGGTTTATTGGAACGACACAATCAATTGACCAATAATTTGAGTAAATTGAAAAAACATAGTCCCTCGTCGGAAACCTGGAACTGGAGGCAAAATTCCAATATTAACATTTTCTGCCGCTGATTGTACATGATTTGAGACATTTTGTTGTTGAGAAACTTCTTAACTGTGATAGTTTTCGACTCAAAATTTGAATGTTTCAGATATAACCTTTTGCGTAACTTTTTGTGTTAATCAAAGCAAAATTCCTTTAAAAACTAGAGTGCAATCCAAACATTTTTTGTTTCCAACAAATGTTTGGACTTGGAAAGGCTCTTAAACAGCTGATGTAGAAAATCTGTAGTAAAAATTAATGCGAACGCGTGCGCTTGGGAACTGTTCTGTGGCTGCTTTTTTGGTAAAGTAAATTGACAATTGAAAACGTAAAGTGGGCGCAACCTTTTTGAGAAAAAGTATTCCTCTCCTCCTCAGAAACCACTAAATCTTACGAAGAGATAAATATCAATCCACCGTAACCTGTCATTGATTGCTTGAATATAGAGACAAGCCTAGAAGCTTATGAATAGTATCTTTTTTATCCATCAAATGTAAACTCAAATTTTTATAATCGTAACAAAAATTTGTTTAAACTTTTATATTTTAAGAATCACATTAGAAATTTAAGATAGTTCGGTCCTTGAACTACTTGTAGAAATAATTTCGGTAAACCTTGTTCTTTTCTATCTATATAAGCTAAGGCTGATGGTATTTTTGTTGCTAGGAGAATTGGCCGACAGGGCGTTTAGCCGACAAGGGAAAATGAGAAATTTGGTCGACAGATTTATTATTATTGGTCAAAAACACCGCATTGGTATATGAAGCAGTAGTTCAGTGGAACATTATCCTTGGTGTGCGATCGGGTGGCGCTCTATTCGGCATATCCGTGGCCGCACCCAGGGGTGGGGGTGGGTGACACCACGGATAGACCATTGTTACTCTAGTTGATAACAACTGTGCCGTATATTTGCTTGCTTACGATAAAGCGTTTTGAATTGACTAATTAGAGCTTCAATAATTAATCTTGCAGCGCATTTTACATTAATTGTTGACTAAATGTCTCATTTATTGGTTGTTGGCTGAACACCCTGTCGGCCAATACGGTGGTCCCAGGTAATTTTGATAAATTCGCCAAATTTAAATAGGTGGCATTTAAGATGAAGCAAGTGATTTCTTAAGCTAATGTGCAAGTTTTGAACCAGACACCCACCGTTTTTTAAGTTTTCGTTTTATATCATAGACAGTGAACGCAGGGATTTGGAAAAATTTAATGGAATTTCAATAATTGACAATCAATTGATTGGTTTATTGGAACGACACAATCAATTGACCATTATTTGAGTAAATTCAAAAAACATAGTCCCTCGTCGGAAACCTGGAACTGGAGGCAAAGTTCCAATATTAACATTTTCTGCCGCTGATTGTACATAATTTGAGACATTTTGTTGTTGAGAAACTTCTTAACTGTGAAAGTTTTCGACTCAAAATTTGAATGGTTCAGATATAACCTTTTGCGTAACTTTTTGGGTTAATCAAAGCAAAATTCCTTTAAAAACTAGAGTGCAATCCAAACATTTTTTGTTTCCAACAAATGTTTGGACTTGGAAAGGTTCTTAAACAGCTGATGTAGAAAATCTGCAGTAAAAATTAATGCGAACGCGTGCGCTTGGCAACTGTTCTGTGGCTGCTTTTATGGTAAAGTAAATTCACAATTGAAAACGTAAAGCGGGCGCAACTTTTTTGAGAAAAAGTATTCCTCTCCTCCTCAGCAACCACTAAATCTTACGAAGAGATAAATATCAATCCACCGTAACCTGTCATTGATTGCTTGAAAATAGAGACAAGCCTAGAAGCTTATGAATAGTGTCTTTTTTATCCATCAAATGTGAACTCAAAATTTTATAATCGTAACAAAAATTTGTTTAAACATTTATATTTTAAGAATCACATTAGAAATTTAAGATAGTTCGGTCCTTGAACTACTTGTAGAAATAATTTCGGTAAACCTTGTTCTTTTCTCTCTATATAAGCTAAGGATGATGGTATTTCTGCTGCTAGGAGAATTGGCCGACAAGAGAAAATAAGAAATTTAGTCGACAGATTTATCATTATTGATCAAAACACCTCATTGGTCTATGAATCAGTAGTTCAGTGGAACATTATCCTTGGTGTGCGATCGGGTGGCGCTCTACTCGGCATATCATTGGCGGCACCCAGAGGTGGGGGTGGGTGACACCACGGATAGACCATTGTTACTCTGGTTGATAACAACTGTGCCGTATATTTGCTCGCTTACGATAAAGCGTTTTGAATTGACTAATTAGAGCTTCAATAATTAATCTTGCAGCGCATTTTACATTAATTGTTGACTAAATGTCTCATTTATTGGTTGTTGGCTGAACACCCTGTCGGCCAATACGGTGGTCCCAGGTAATTTTGATAAATTCGCCAAATTTAAATAGGTGGCATTTAAGATGAAGCAAGTGATTTCTTAAGCTAATGTGCAAGTTTTGAACCAGACACCCACCGTTTTTTAAGTTTTCGTTTTATATCATAGACAGTGAACGCAGGGATTTGGAAAAATTTAATGGAATTTCAATAATTGACAATCAATTGATTGGTTTATTGGAACGACACAATCAATTGACCAATAATTTGAGTAAATTCAAAAAACATAGTCCCTCGTCGGAAACCTGGAACTGGAGGCAAAGTTCCAATATTAACATTTTCTGCCGCTGATTGTACATAATTTGAGACATTTTGTTGTTGAGAAACTTCTTAACTGTGAAAGTTTTCGACTCAAAATTTGAATGGTTCAGATATAACCTTTTGCGTAACTTTTTGGGTTAATCAAAGCAAAATTCCTTTAAAAACTAGAGTGCAATCCAAACATTTTTTGTTTCCAACAAATGTTTGGACTTGGAAAGGTTCTTAAACAGCTGATGTAGAAAATCTGCAGTAAAAATTAATGCGAACGCGTGCGCTTGGCAACTGTTCTGTGGCTGCTTTTATGGTAAAGTAAATTCACAATTGAAAACGTAAAGCGGGCGCAATTTTTTTGAGAAAAAGTATTCCCCTCCTCCTCAGCAACCACTAAATCTTACGAAGAGATAAGTATCAATCCACCGTAACCTGTCATTGATTGCTTGAAAATAGAGACAAGCGTAGAAGCTTATGAATAGTGTCTTTTTTATCCATCAAATGTAAACTCAAATTTTTATAATCGTAACAAAAATTTGTTTAA
This sequence comes from Convolutriloba macropyga, assembly GCF_964194025.1. Taxonomy (NCBI): domain Eukaryota; kingdom Metazoa; phylum Xenacoelomorpha; order Acoela; family Convolutidae; genus Convolutriloba; species Convolutriloba macropyga. The sequence goes on from NC_134473.1 coordinate 26,382,192, forward strand.
ACATTTATATTTTAAGAATCACATTAGAAATTTAAGATAGTTCGGTCCTTGAACTACTTGTAGAAATAATTTCGGTAAACCTTGTTCTTTTCTATCTATATAAGCTTAGGATGATGGTATTTTTGCTGCTAGGAGAATTGGCCGACAAGAGAAAATAAGAAATTTAGTCGACAGATTTATCATTATTGATCAAAACACCTCATTGGTCTATGAATCAGTAGTTCAGTGGAACATTATCCTTGGTGTGCGATCGGGTGGCGCTCTACTCGGCATATCCTTGGCCGCACCCAGGGGTGGGGGTGGGTGACACCACGGATAGACCATTGTTACTCTAGTTGATAACAACTGTGCCGTATATTTGCTCGCTTACGATAAAGCGTTTTGAATTGACTAATTAGAGCTTCAATAATTAATCTTGCAGCGCATTTTACATTAATTGTTGACTAAATGTCTCATTTATTGGTTGTTGGCTGAACACCCTGTCGGCCAATACGGTGGTCCCAGGTAATTTTGATAAATTCGCCAAATTTAAATAGGTGACATTTAAGATGAAGCAAGTGATTCCTTAAGCGAATGCGCAAGTTTTGAACCAGACACCCACCGTTTTTTAAGTCTTTGTTTCATATCATAGACAGTGAACGCAGGGATTTGGAAAAATTTAATGGAATTTCAATAATTGACAATCAATTGATTGGTTTATTGGAACGACACAATCAATTGACCAATAATTTGAGTAAATTGAAAAAACATAGTTCCTCGTCGGAAACCTGGAACTGGAGGCAAAATTCCAATATTAACATTTTCTGCCGCTGATTGTACATAATTTGAGACATTTTGTTGTTGAGAAACTTCTTAACTGTGATAGTTTTCGACTCAAAATTTGAATGTTTCAGATATAACCTTTTGCGTAACTTTTTGTGTTAATCAAAGCAAAATTCCTTTAAAAACTAGAGTGCAATCCAAACATTTTTTGTTTCCAACAAATGTTTGGACTTGGAAAGGCTCTTAAACAGCTGATGTAGAAAATCTGTAGTAAAAATTAATGCGAACGCGTGCGCTTGGGAACTGTTCTGTGGCTGCTTTTTTGGTAAAGTAAATTGACAATTGAAAACGTAAAGTGGGCGCAACCTTTTTGAGAAAAAGTATTCCTCTCCTCCTCAGCAACCACTAAATCTTACGAAGAGATAAATATCAATCCACCGTAACCTGTCATTGATTGCTTGAAAATAGAGACAAGCCTAGAAGCTTATGAATAGTGTCTTTTTATCCATCAAATGTAAACTCAAATTTTTATAATCGTAACAAAAATTTGTTTAAACTTTTATATTTTAAGAATCACATTAGAAATTTAAGATAGTTCGGTCCTTGAACTACTTGTAGAAATAATTTCGGTAAACCTTGTTCTTTTCTATCTATATAAGCTAAGGATGATGGTATTTTTGCTGCTAGGAGAATTGGCCGACAAGAGAAAATAAGAAATTTAGTCGACAAATTTATCATTATTGATCAAAACACCTCATTGGTCTATGAATCAGTAGTTCAGTGGAACATTATCCTTGGTGTGCGATCGGGTGGCGCTCTACTCGGCATATCCTTGACCACACCCAGGGGTGGGGGTGGGTGACACCACGGATAGACCATTGTTACTCTAGTTGATAACAACTGTGCCGTATATTTGCTCGCTTACGATAAAGCGTTTTGAATTGACTAATTAGAGCTTCAATAATTAATCTTGCAGCGCATTTTACATTAATTGTTGACTAAATGTCTCATTTATTGGTTGTTGGCTGAACACCCTGTCGGCCAATACGCTGGTCCCAGGTAATTTTGATAAATTCGCCAAATTTAAATAGGTGGCATTTAAGATGAAGCAACTGATTTCCTAAGCTAATGCGCAAGTTTTGAACCAGACACCCACCGTTTTTTAAATCTTTGTTTCTTACCATAGACAGTGAACGCAGGGATTTGGAAAACTTTTATGGAATTTCAATAATGGACCTATAATTGATTGGTTTATTGGAACGACGCAATCAATTGACCAATGATTGGAAAAAAAATGAAACAACATAGTCCCACGTCGGAAACCTGGAACTTGAGGAAAAGTTCCCAGATTAACAATTTCTGCCGCTTATTGTTCATAATTTGAGACATTTTGTTGTTGAGAAATTTCTTAACTGTGAAACTTTTCGATTCAAAAACTGAATGTTTCGGATATAACCTTTTGCGTAGCTTTTTGGGTTAATCAAAGCGAATTTGCTTTAAAAACTAGAAAAAAATTGATCAAAAATTAAAGGTGTTTTTTATTGGCCGTGTCTGTGAGTCCAGACATTGGCTGCCACACGCAAATAGAATTGCCATCCCCCGTTCTGCTGAGCAGATCAGTCGCGTTATTGGGGAACTCTTTGAGGTAATTCACTGTGCCTCTAGCCTTCTTACCGTGTATCTTTCCTGTTATAGCTAATTGTTGCACCTCCCTCTTCCTCGTGATATGTCGAAAAAACTTGAATTGTCTGAGTCTAATCTCTTTAATCAGGGACGTTTTTTGTCCAGACATCTTGACAACTCTTTCATATGTGAGTTCTTTGGTCCAACTGATCCTCATCATCTTGCAAAAGCACCACATTTCGGAAGCTCTGAGCTTGTTTTCCAATGGTTTTGTTGTTGTGTGTCTCGCAGTTATAGCAGGCGATTGGAAGGATAAATAATCTGAGTACAACACTTCGAGTTTTCATCTTTAGTTCTTGTAGCACAAAAAGACTCCTCTCATTCAAAGAAGTTTTAGCAGTAGCGATCTTTGTTTCACGTCTGTGTCACGTCATTTTCATCGCAGCAGATCATTGTTCCCAAATACTTGAAACTTCGTACTAATGTTAGTGTCTCTTCATTGACAGTTATTTCCGGTTCTGTTGAGTCTTTTTCATTCTTCTCGGAAACAAACTTCATTTTTTTGCTTGGAGATCTCTTTCCGTTTGAGCTATCAACACGGTGTCGTCTGCATACCTGAGTTTGTTGATGATTATGCCACCAACGGAGATGCCCGGCATATTTTCGATGGCTGCAAGGATCCCTTCGCTGTACAGGGAAAAAGATCGGGTGAGCACATGCAACTTTGATCTCTTTCGATAGATCCTGTTGAATCTTTACTCTTGACGTTTGCGTATAATATACTTTTTGGATTATTCTGAGATCGTTGTCGTCCAAAAGCAAGTCGTCGAGAATGCGGATTACTTCGTTGTGTTTCACACGTTCAAGGGCTTTCTGATAGTCAGTGAAGCACATGTAGACGTCAACTTGAACTTGGAGCGCCCTCTCTATAATCGCCTTCAGGACAAAAACTGCATTTCCAGTGCCTCAAGTAATAATTTGAGGCTGTGACCTATTAAACTTACGGTTCTGTAGTTTCCACATTCGAGTGCAATGTTTTTGGCAGATGGATGAAGGTGGAGTATTTCAACTGCTGAGGTATTTCACCGCACTCATACACCATATTGAGCATTGACCTGAAAAGACTTATGCCTCGGTCTCGCAACAGTTTCAGGAACTCAATGCTAATTTCATCTGATCCCGGGGCTTTATTTCTTTTCATTTTTTCCAGAGCATGGATAACTTCTGTTTCCTATATTTCGTAGTCACTGAGTGGCGCTTCGAACTTATCTGGTTTGATCGTTCTTCCTGGGTCACTGTACAGCTTACCAGTGTACTGCGCCCATCTTTGAAGAAAATCCTCTCTGAGTATCGAGCCGCCATCATTTTTGATTTTTTATGTTCCTCTGCCTGTTATTTTGCTGACCATCTGATGTACTTCCTTAGGATTCTGAAGATGTTCCTCCTGAATTTCTGAGCATTCTCTGTTAAGATATCCTTCCTTGGCTGCCTTGCACGATTGAGGAGTACGACATCTTGGTCTTTCAACCTCATTTGTATTCTTACTTCCATTTCCTCGAGAATCTTGTTCGTCATCCAGGGCTTGTGCTTTCTGCGTTTCAATTTCGGCAATTTTTCCGCCGACAACTTTGTAGTTCTAGCTATATCTTCGAACTCATCTTCGTTTCAAATATTTCCCCAGAAGTATTTCCCTGAAGTCTTCGATGGTCTGATAATCACACCCTGCCAAGTCGATTTTTTCCGTTCTTGCTGTTTTGAGTGACGTCAACTGATACCGAAGCCTGTACTTCACTATAAGAGGTTGTGACCGCTTCCGCAGTCTGCACGTGGTTCAGAATATGAATCTAGGACTGCGTTTTTAAACCTATTGGATATTATCATGAAATCGATTTGATTTCTGGAGTAGCCACCTGGGCTTCGAGAATCTTGTTCGTCATCTAGGGCTTGTGCTTTCTGGGTTTCAATTTCGGCAATTTTTCCGCCGACAACTTTGTATTTCTAGCTATATCTTCGAACTCATCTTCGTTTCAAATATTTCCCCAGAAGTATTTCCCTGAACTCTTCGATGGTCTGATAATCACACCCTGCCAAGTCGATTTTTTCCGTTCTTGCTGGTTTGAGTGACGCCATCTGATACCGAAGCCTGTACTTCACTATAAGAGGTTGTGACCGCTTCCGCAGTCTGCACGTGGTTCAGAATATTAATCTAGAACTGCATTTTTAAACATATTGGATATTATCATGAAATCGATTTGATTTCTGGAGTAGCCAACTGGGCTTCGAGAATCTTGTTCGTCATCTAGGGCTTGTGCTTTCTAGGTTTCAATTTCGGCAATTTTTCCGCCGACAACTTTGTAGTTCTAGCTATATCTTCGAACTCATCTTCGTTTCAAATATTTCCCCAGAAGTATTTCCCTGAACTCTTCGATGGTCTGATAATCACACCCTGCCAAGTCGATTTTTTCCGTTCTTGCTGGTTTGAGTGACGCCATCTGATACCGAAGCCTGTACTTCACTATAAGAGGTTGTGACCGCTTCCGCAGTCTGCACGTGGTTCAGAATATTAATCTAGAACTGCATTTTTAAACATATTGGATATTATCATGAAATCGATTTGATTTCTGGAGTAGCCAACTGGGCTTCGAGAATCTTGTTCGTCATCTAGGGCTTGTGCTTTCTAGGTTTCAATTTCGGCAATTTTTCCGCCGACAACTTTGTAGTTCTAGCTATATCTTCGAACTCATCTTCTTGTTTTCTGATATTGCATAAGCACTTGTTTTTGGATTGGCACCATTCGATGAATCTCACCTCTCTCGTTCCTGTTGCCAAGACCAATAAAACCAGTGGATGGTGTCTTCATACTCCCCACTTTCGCATTGAAATCTACCATAATGAAAAAAGTTTGTTTGGTCTTTCTCACTGCTGCTTCAACAATTTCATAGAAGGTCTCAATCTCTGAGTCATCCTTGTCAGTGGGTGCATAGCATTGTATAATGCAAATGTCCTGGTATGTGCTTTTGAACAACATCAGATACTCTGGAAATAGTTGCAGCACAACAGGTGTCGGTATTATCGTGGGCCCAAGTTTAGCCCCAATGGTACGGAGCGCTCGCGCGATTTCCGATCGAGTGATGCTGCTAAAGATCAAATTAAAGATTATAGATAAATTATTACAATCATTGATGTTTTTTTCCCAATTAAATAATTGATTGTTCCTCTTTTTGTTTAGCCAATGAATTGAAATTAATTTTTCAAGTCCATGATTAGATGTATTCATAGCACCAATCTATTCTTTCTCTTCACAAGACAAATGCTCGTCCACGTTCCGCTGATAGCAGATATATTCTCTTTAATTCATTGAAAAATCTGTATACAGATGGCCTGCTCTCTTCCTGTGAAATAGGTCTCTGAAATAATCTATTTTACATTTAGATTTTACTTGACGACAGCCAGAGTTGGAATAGACCAATGGAACTTATATTTGGACACCAGTTCAAATTGGAAATATGGGAGACTTTACTTGCTCGTATGAGGATTGGAGAAATCTCGGAGTTCGATTGCCTGTTCTACTTGGTTATGAATTATCCCAAAGTTGCTTCCCAGCTAAGGTAGATTAGGTGTGCTCGAGTCACCTTACTTTATGGCCTAATTAATTGACAATTTCATAAGAGCAAGTATAAAGAACAAGCAGCAAAATAAATTGACATTAAAATTCATGTCAAAGTTGTGGAAGAGGGATAGAAATGCTGGTCAATTTTTTAATGCCTCAAAAATAGCAGTAAGGAACAAATTGCAAGCTCAGTTGGATGAAAACACTTGATTTGAGACTATGATTAATTGCTCGCAAACGAAGTTTGTAGCAATTGTGTTAGTCCTGTGGTCTTTTTTATGCGATTTTTTGATTGATCGATTTTTTATCTGGACCATTTGACTTTTTGTCCTCAAAAACGGGATAAACAAGTACCCCCCCCCCCCCCCCATGTCAACTCACACCCCACTCCGCCCCCAATGTCCACTCACCCCCACTCCGCCCCCCATGTCCACTCACACCCCCCTCTCACACACAATGCTAGCATCTCTCCCAAACTGGGGAACTACCGACGCCAACCCTTGCCGGGCGTTTGAGAGCAATTCGTCTGCCGTGAGTTGGTTATGTTTTATTGGTCCGTGCTGCTTAATCAAAGAAAGGTTTTCGTGGAAATACTTCAATGATACCTTTTCCTCGAGTGCACGTGCAAGTCTAATTTTTTGTTTGCTTTATAAGGGATTATATGGTTCCTAATATTAATTCATTTTGTGCAGAAAAATAATGGTGGAAGGCACACACGCGGAACCCGAATCACATTGCTGTGGAGCGAGCATGCAAAAGTTCTCTGTAGGGTATGACGATCTTGACGAATTAATATCAAATCCACCAAAGTATCTAACATTCAGAATCGAATTAATTGACGCGTTATCGCCCAATTCCTACGAAAGAGAAACGTGGACGATGTCTGAAGATGAAAAGCTCTCGCGTATATTGTTTTTGAAAGAAAGCGGTAATGAAGATTTCCGCAATAATAAGTTAGATAAGGCGACCGATAAGTACTACGAGGCTGTGGCCCTACTGGACCAGCTTCTGTTGAAAGAGAAACCGGGATCTAAAGAGCATGACAAATTGTCAGGTTGGTCCATTTTCAGACCCTTTATATTAATCAAACCATATTTAAAGCTGACATTCCCTAGCTGAGGAGCTGTAAATCATTATTCTGCTCCACTCTTTAAAAGAACGTAGGTTGATGTGTGTGGAATATGAAAATAAAATAGGGCTCGCCCAGTGCTGTGTATTTCACAGAAAGTTACATCAACCTCGGAGGATATGTTATCACGAGCAGCCGAGAAGCTCAGCATTTGTAAAGTAACAACGTTTTTCAAAAATATCACGGTTTTGATTCCTTATGAAATGAAGACATTCGATAGCAAAACGTTAAATGGTTTTTAAATCGTTTCTTATTTCGAAGATTTTCGAACAAAATAAAATGGGTACAATAAATAGTCTTTGAATGCAATTGCAAACCATGTATTTTTTATATTCAGGAACTTAATGGTCGATTTATAAAACGTAAATTCAATAATCGATTTACAAAACGTATTTTTCAACGACTATTTATCGCTACTATTTAATCTCAACAAATTAATGATTTAATATTCAAAGATAAAATTACCAAACTGCATCTTTCAATGAAGCTTTATAAATGATTAACAGCCCAAACGATAAGGACTAAAAGATGCATTTTCCAGATCTTTTTAATTGCTCTCGAACGAAGTTCGTAGCAATTATTTTAAACGTGTTGGTCTTTTTTATGCAAATTTTTCGCTTGACCTTTTTTGCGCTGTTCTTCTAGAACATTCTTTGACTATTCAAGTGAATTTTTTCACGCTTTCGTTCTTCATTTTTGAGTGATCTCTATTGTTCTCACTCTGAAATAAAACTTGTTGCTAGTATAAAATCAATTGCAGCGTAGCAAAAAGAAGGGCCCGATTGACGAGCGGGCAGTGCTTCTGGTGAGGGATTGGGAGTTTCATGTTTCGAATCCCGGTGTGGTCAACTATTTTTGCACCCGTAAAGAAAAAATTATCTAGGCTACAGCCCCTGAATTAAATTGCCCCGCTTGTCGTTGGAGAGCAATTTTTCCGACATTAGTCGGTGTTTGTTCTGTTTTTGCCCCCGTCCATTTGCACCCCCACTTAAAACATATTGTTTGCATTTCATACAATTATGCACAAACGGCATTTACATTTTAAGTATGCTGTGAAATTAACACATTTACAGTAATTCAAATTTGCTTATAATGCAAGCAGACAAATAATAATGCAAGTTTTTACTATTTTTGATCTTCCCATCAAAAATCCATCCAATCTTGTTCCGCTGCCGGCAATTTACTGTATCTAAACTGAGGGATCTCTAAGGACGAAAGAGTAAATGTTTGGGGTACAAACAGACTGGTTATATAGGACGGGGGCAAAACAGAAAAGATCCTATTTTCCATTGGGGTAAAAGGGCAACAATGAAACCAAAATAAGGACCGCATTTAATTTGCGCAGCTTTGTAGTTTTAAAAGATATTTATCTGAATTAGAAGTTACTTAGTAGAGGTTACTTTGACTTCGAGCTTTGACTTAAGTTAGTAGAAATTACTTTGGCTTTGAGTAGTATAAGTTACTTTGACTTTGAGCTCCAAATTATTTCGATGATGTAGCGAAGTGAATGAAATGAGAATAAATTTTTTTCCGGCTTTTTAATGAGCTTAGGAATTCTCTATTCTTACTGTTGGTATAGGGAGCCATTCAAAAGTAACTAGAAGAAAAAATTCTTGTTTAAGAGCGCGCACACCTAAGTGAAAAGGAGCTCCTTCTTTGTTAAACGTTGTTGTTGCTGAATTTTTCTTACTGTATTCATTCAGATTAATAGTTTGAGTTAATCAAACAATTAAAGAATCTATATGAACTTCAAAAATATTTACGAAATTCAGTGGAACACTTGGAAGGCAAAACATTTTTAAACTCTTCATGATAATGAGCTTATGTTTTCAAAGTCTCAATGTAGCACTGATTATTATTAAAAGCCGCGAAGCGATAGGTGAGGCTATTATTGGCCTTCTCTCGGTTTTTTACAATTCAAAGAATTTGAACTGTATCGGTGCGCTGTCTTTTTAAAGATCTGTTCACGCTTTTTTCGACTTCTTCACGTCAGAAGTCAAATTAGGGTGGTGATGTTTGGCACACTAAAATAGTAAAGGCAGCGAAAAAACGAGTAGGTTTTAGGCGTGACTTTTCAAAATATCTTTAACGTGGAGTGAGAAATTGGTGTTAGAACATTTGGCGGGTTTTGAGATGGATTTTTTTTCAGGTGCGTCAATTTCGAGTCTCCTATTTTCGAGTTTCCTACCCTTCAGTGCTTTTAAGACGGCCTATATGTGTTCTAATTGTGCCCATTTATCTTTGCTTGAATTCATTTAGGGGCAGCTAAAACTTTTTGTGACTTTGCCACTGCCACTATTTGTCATAAAATATTAGAGAATTTTAGATTTTGCCCCCTTGTTTAAAATTATCTTTTGTCTCATCACTTTTAATATCATCAATTGATTGCTAACAGGTGTGATTGGCTGGTAATGAGGCATAAAAGAACATAATCAATGGCTCGAGTTAATATCTAGGGTTTTTCATGCCTTTGAGACTACTTTTTCTCAAAAATTTTGAGTGAGTTTTTGAGTTCTGCGAGTATTTATTGTTCTTTTTGATGTCCTATCTTTTAATCTCTGTGGGGACAGGTCTCAGATGCTGCTAATAGGGGTTAGTTAGGTTTATCGATTTAATCGTTTTTGCTGAAAGCTAGTGCTTTATATGACTTTGACACTAATTGTTTTCAGTAATAATTGTCAAATTTTTTTGAGTTTTGTGAGTTTTGTGATCTTAAATCTTAGTCTCATTATTGACAGGTCTCATTGGTTGCTGAAAAGGCTTCAATTAAAGCCAGTCGTTTCATTTCATAGTTATTGCTTTTTTTATCTCGAGCTGCTTCGTTTTTCTAGAAAAATTATTAGTTATCTTAGTTGTTTTGCTATTATTTGTTGTACCTATTGCTGTCTTATCACTTAATTTCGTTGATTTAAATGTATCCTTCGGTAGCTGTTGCGTTGTGTGACTTTTGTACTAAGTGTTTTCAAAAGTTTCAGCGAGTCTTATTGCGATTTTTGGTTATTTTTGTCTTATCATTTAATATTATTAGTGAGAGGACTCATCAACATTTAATGACAGGTTGCTAACGAGAAATAGAGGAATAGGAATATAATTGGCAGTTTGAGTTCATGGCAGTTGTTTATTGATATTGATCCTGTGTTTTCCAAAAATAAAAATTGAATTTTTAGTCCTGTTTGATTTTGAGATTGACTTCTTCACTCTGAAATTGAATTTTCTTTACTTTAATTCAGAGATATAAGACCAAATGAATGTCACTCTAATTGAAGGTTATTTAAGATCAGCTAATAGAATAAGCTATAAGTTTTACAGATTTTAAATCAGAATTAGCATTTCAGATCCTAATGAGAAGAATAAATTTGTTTTTTGTCCTTTTACTTTTTTAGACTGCAGATCTATGAAGCTATTGAAGCTATTTTCTGGCAATCTGCCAGCTATGCTTTAAAATGAGCAAAGGAGTTATTATTAATCTTTAAGCAATAATGGTCAAAAAGAGCCGTAACTTTTTAATAGCCGCCGCCAGCCTCTAAAGTGTTATTATTTAGGAGCTCTCCTTTTACATAAGTCACGATTTTCACGTTTGACTTCTGATTTACCCCATTCACTGTTTCAACTAAATGGATTTTAAATTCTTTGGCGTATTGAATTACTTAATGTAGTTGATACGGCAATATCAAAGGAGCAAAATCAAAAGACGGGATAACCAATAAAGCCCGATCATTAAGTCATAGTGCATTAGGTTATCAAAGTTCACTAGAGTGTTTGATAGCTCAAATTGGTATTAAGCTTATTAGCTTTCTGTTTACAAGCTGAATTAAGTATAGTTTTAAAATCTAACAGAAACTTCACGCCAAATTAGAACTATTTTTGACACTGAAAAAAACTGAAATAAATTTGGTCAATTTATCTATTCTTTTTTCTTTTCCTGTATCAATCCCGACGTGCATCTAGCGCGTCAAAGGCGGCTATTTTCTAGCGGTCTACCGGCCATGTTTGAAATTAAAGTTGATATGAAAAGCTAATATTAACTACTCAAAATACAAAAAAAAATATAAGAATAACTTTGACAAGTATCGCTGGATTATTCAGTAAGATATATCAAATTTTGGATATATATTTGTTTTTATATATATATATATATATATATATATATATATATATATATATATATGTGTGTGTGTGAGAGAGAGTGAAACAGAAACTTAATCTCAGACAATCAGTTCATTAATGAAGTTAAGCATAGTAATTAAAGGAACTTAAATAAGTTTAATAAAATATTTCTTTTTTAATTTTATGAACAATTAGGAGTAAATTGTTTTTCTTCCAACATAAATTGCAAATAATTCATTTTTTTCAATTGTTTTCTGATGAACGCTGTTTCCACAGCAGCTCTCAAATCCTCTAGGGGAGTAGTTCAACGTGGCTTAACAATTTTAAGGAACTTTCTCCTAAAATTGATTTTTTTTAAAAAAAAACCTGTGGTTCAGCAAAGTGGTGCTTTAAATAATAAAGATCTCTGACAAAGCGCAGTATCTTCGATTATCGAATAGTAGAATTATCTTGATGCTGAATTTTCGTATCTCTGGATTTGCATTAATGTAATGATGAAGCAAAAAGTTAACTCATGTATTTAACAAAACCCAAGACAAATGCATTTAAAAGTGTCATTTTGCTCGGATCTTTGCCGTTTGTGCCCCGCCCCCAGCTTAGTGGGTGCATTTTATTTGCACCCCTTGACGCACGTCTGTAGATTTTGGGTCTAATTGTTTTTCTTCGCCGATTGTTCTTTTGTGGTCATAGCTCATTTCTACAATTATTTTTGCAAAAATTTGCTTCCTCCAATTGGTAAAATTGAAACCTGCAAACCTCTAAATAATTAATATTAGTCCTCAAGGACACAGAAAAAACGGTATGGGTGAATACTTTTTTTGTTTAGATATTCGGTGCCCAATATTACTCAACTACTGCCAATGCTGCCTAGAGAAAGATGAGTTCTATAAAGTCATCAAGCATACTAGCGAGGTATTGGATCACCAGCCTGACAACCCTAAAGCATTTTTCAAACGTGCCAAAGCTAACAAAGCAGTTCATAATTTCAAAGAAGCTATTGAGGATATGGAGAAAGTGGTCCAGTTAGATGCAACGTTGACCTCAACTGCGAATAAGTTTTTCGATTCCATTAAGAAAATTCAGTCAAGAAATGATAAATCGGATGAACAGATTTTTAAAAATATGCTCAAGATTTCTTGATATTTACGATGTATGTTTTACGGTGCGCTCTTTAGCTGTTTCAGAAATGGAAAGAAACTCAATTTTCTGAACCTATATTAAGAGTTACTCGATCTGAAGAATTCAAACCTGCCAGTTACTGACCTGAGATATTCGCGGCTGTCTTTTGGGAGAAAAACAAAATTTAATATATGATTAGCGTAAATTGCAATTGAGTAGATTAATTAGATGTTTGTATAATTTTAAATCAAATGTATATAGTTGAACGCAATTGGAATCTATTTGAAATTGAAATTGGGCTAAAAAAATGCTCTGAGTGCAACTTCTAAGTAGGAAGTCCAATACTCTTTTATGTTCGAGTATTGAGTCTCATATCTGATGCATTTAGCCTCAACAGTAAGGAAAACTGAATTCCTTTAAAGATTCTGTATTAAGTGAATAAAGTAGATGGTATTTATCTTTTAACCGCACTTTGTTGTCAATGGAAATATAGGATCTATCTCTCATTTTTGGCTGTTTAAAACCTGCTGTGATGAACTCTATTGCAGTTAAATTTGGCGTAAGTTTTCCAAACGAAAAGCTACGCTTATTTTTCAAGAATAGTGGTTTTTTTTCTCGATAGAAACTTGACCATAGCGAGGGCTGTCATCGGTGTTATCATGGTTGTTTAAGATCCGTAAACATTTATTTTTTGTCATTAAACTTCTTGTACATTTTGCTCGAATCAGCACAATTTTTGCTCTAGCTGAAAGGATAGAGGATATGAATTAACTTGAAGGATTTGGAGGCTGCCTAACGCCTCCGAAATTTTCACTTTTCCCAACTCAATTTCCCCGTGATCAACCATTTTTTCCGCCCTTCGTAGAATTTTCAAAAAAGAACTTCCGAAGAAAGAAGAAATGCAATTAACTGTCAATTATTGATTGCTGCTTTAATTCCCTGCAAGTCATTAGATTCAATTTTTTTTTGAAAAAAGAGACCTGATTAGTTAAAATTTTAGCCAGCATTAGAATTATGCTAGCATTTCAGCATTTTTTTAAGCCCCAGCGTTAGAATTATGCCAGCATTTCAGCATTTTCTTAAAAAAAAATTAATTGCTCTCAAACGCAGTGTGGTTTTTAAATCGGCTTTTCGCATGACCAATTTTTTGTCTGACCCCTTTGACTTATCTTCCTCAAAAATGGGATAAACAGGTAACGCTCGGAGGTCATTAAGTTCTCCTCGAGCCTTAACCTTTGCTAGACTTAAAGTATCCGATTCACCGAAACTGTTATGGAGACATAACTTTATGGCGGAAAGGGCGGTCAGTTCTCAGAGTTTGGCCCAGTCCCTCTAATCCCCACACCTGCACCAGTAGCACAGCGCGCTCAACCCCCCACACCGCGATCACCCCACGCAGCTTCAAATTAGCTAAAGCTAGCCTCCCCAAAGCGTAGCTAGCTACTGATGAAACCAACCGATCTACAGTCATTTGAGAGCAATTCGCCCGACGTTGATCGGTTGTTTTCCTACTTTTAAATTTCTCAAACAAAGCAGTTCTCAGAGATATACTTTAATCGAAACTTCCGAGTAAGTAAAACTATTTTCACGACTGTAGGTTTATTTTGAAATTTTTATATTTCTGCCTAACGCATTTTTTATGTCCCCTTAACACGATGAGTTAAACTTTCGCTAGGTTAAGCTAGCGGTAACAACAGAAACTAGCGCCGCGCCTCTTGTTTGATAACAATTCGTTTGATGTTTTGCCACTTATTGCTCTAAAAAGAAATTTGTTGCTTATTTAGCTTTGGTTAGTCTATTTTGTCTAACTCTTTGTCTCATGGATTTCGCTTGTGACAATTTTTCAATTTTGGGACGGCGTTTTCACTTTTGGGACTCGTAATTTTTACGTTGTCTAACTTGCTCGCATCCAAAATTTTAAGCTATGAAACACAATTGTAGACAGTTTACATCAAACTCAAGCCACTGGTGTGCCAAAGTTGGTTTTATGTTTACACTTGAATTCTTTCTGTCCTACAATGCGCACTGATTGCATATTTTAAAGCCCCAACGATAAATAGACAGGCTGCACCTGCCTACCTGCGGCGTATTGTTTGAGAGCGCTGTTTCTGGAGGTTGTCTTTGTGTTATTTCCCCAATTTGCTGTTTAATAGCCGCGAAACGATAGGGGCTATTATTGTGGATATCGTGCTTTTTTTACAATCCAAGAATTGGATTGTATTGGTGCTCTGTCTTTCTTAAGATGTTTTCACACATTTTTTTTAATGACTTTGAGCTTTCAAAACGGGATAAACAGGTAATGCTCAGCGGGCATCAAGTTTCATTAGAGGGCCTTAGCCGTGTTTAGTATTCCTTGAAGTGCTTAGAGTGGTGAAGCTGCTAAGAAGGCCGTAAATCAAGGTTAAAAGGTCATTTTTAGTTGTTGAGCCCAAAATGCTGCAATTTTTCCGCGTTTTTTGTAGTTTTTCGAATTTTTATTTGGACCAATCTAAAATTGAGGATTGTGAAAGTTGATAAAGGTCTTTTGCAAGGCAAAATTACTTTTGTGACAAAACCATTTTGTGAGCTATATATTTTGGTACTCCAAACATAGCACTCAAAGTTATACTAATTTTTACATTTTTTTTGAAAATTTTTGAAAATTTTTGTCATTGTTTTTTCCACTCTACGTGCCAAGAAGCCTCCTCTAGGGTTTGATAATCGATTACTGAAAATTTTTTAAATGGCAACGGAATGGTTTTTAGAATTTTAATACCACAAAATTTAGCAATTTTTTGATAAATTTTGCATTTTTATCAAATTTTTTAAAATTTTTTTGAGTTTTTTCTGCCCTACGTCCAGAGAAACCTCCTTTAGGGTGTTATAGTAGGTTACTGAAAGCTTTTCATTGATGATGGAATGGTTTTCAACGTTTTTATATATAAATTTTAGGCAATTTTTTGATAAAATTTGATTTTTTAATGTTTTTGGAAATTCTTGGCATATCATAAGTTCTTCCAGCCCCAGGGGCCAAGGAACCTCCTTAAGGGTTTAATAATATGGTTTATGATTTTTGATATCATGAATTTTAGCAATTTTTTTTTAAATAAAACTTGCATTTTTTGTTAAGTTTATGGATATTCTTGTCATATGAGTTTTTCCAGCCTCAGGGGCCAAGGCAACTCAATAAGGTTTTGATAATATGTTAATTCATAGTTTTGAGATTAAATGGATTCAATATTTTACTCTTAAGAATATTAGAATTTTGTAAAAGTTACAGCTTCTGTTGTTTGAAATTTTTGTTCGAAGTTTGCCATTTTTTGAGTTTAACTAACCCCAGGTAACTGGGTGCCTCCTCTAGGGTTTAATATTAGGTTACTGCATGTTTGGAATGGTCAATAGAATGGTATTCAGCAGTTCATTTTAACGCATTTTTTAGAAATGTTTGTCTTTTTCTTTATTATTGTTCAGTTTATCTGCTGGTCAGGTGTTTCTAAGTTGTCCATTCAATTCTTTGGATTGTATTTCAGTACATGTCATGTTATGTTTTTTTAATTCGTTGTCTGCATCGATGATTCCTGCGACCATTGACTTTTTAATTTCGGTGTTATGAGAGAATTAAAATTTTCCTAGGCATGAACTTGGGCTACTCGATAATTAGACAATGAAAGGTTCTGAAGTTAATAATAATATCTATTTTAGCAATATTTTAATAAAGTTTGAATTTCAAATTTTTTGGAATTTTTTGCCATTTTCTAAGTTTATTGATCTTTCAGGGCTAATGAAATTTTTAAAAGGCTTTGATGAGTTACTAGACGTCTTCGAGAGGCAGGCAACAAAACTGCTCTGAACGTACTATTATTGCAAAATTTTGAAACTTTGATAAAAATTTGAAGTTTTTGGTTTTCTCAAAAATTTTTCTTTCATTTTCATCTTAAGTGGCCAATTAACCACCTTCAAGGCTTTTGCGTATTTTAATGCGTTTTCGTATTGGATGAGTTTTGACTTTTAAGGTAAAAGCTTCAGAAGTTATAGCAATGATTTTTTTATTATATTAGTTCCTCAGCTTTTACAATTGTTTGTCTTTTTCTTTAGCATTGTTCAGTTTATCTGCTGGTCAGGTGTTTCTAAGTTGTCCATTCAATTCTTTGGATTGTATTTCAGTACATGTCATCTTATGTTTTTTTAATTCGTTGTCTGCATCGATGATTCCTGCGACCATTGACTTTTTAATTTCGGTGACTTCTTATGCTTTGAATTTTAAGTTTGTGCACGTGACGTCATTTGTTCTGCTTTTATATCAATTAAGTGACTTACCTCACTTAAAAAATGAGTTCTGAACTGACTTAATGAATTTTAAATTGTTTGAACATTTACTAGTTTAAAATCAATAGTGCATTGCATCTAAGTAATGCCAAACGTATATGCCCTAATTCTTGAAAATGACAATCTGAATCTAACCCAAAATGTCTAGTTTTCTATAAGAGGACTGTTGGTGTATCTAATTTCTTTAGTTGTTTCAATTACATGGAAGGCCACTAGCGTCTATTGCGGCTATTTTCCGGTAATCTGCCTGCTATGTTCTTGACTAAATAATTACAATCTGATGAATGTTAAAATGGCGCGGAAGATAATATAACTAGCGGCAAAAAATTGCTATGATTCTTTTACCAATTGTACCTGAAGTATTAAGCTACAAAATCTTATAAATCCTCGTCATAACGCATAAACATAAACCTTGTGTTCACTGGACTACCATAGGACAGGAAAACCTGAATTGTTCCAACCTTCAATTTGGGCTTAGAACTTTATAATACCCTGGCCTTCTTGCTTAGCCAGGTTTTAGATATATTTTCCGGGGAGTTACCAAAGGTTACCATTGTAAAGGTTTTGAAAAATTGATTCAATTTGCAAAGATACTTTTTCAATTTTTGCTTTCAAGAGGAAAATCGATCACAGATTTCTCAAATTTTTTCTTTGCTTTTTCTCACCACCAGATTGCTTAAAATCGGTAACAATTTAGTATGTTAGTCTTTTCGAAATTTTCCTATATTAGTATTACTGGCTATTTTTGGCTTTTTAGAAAATAAGCAAACAGTTTTCATCAAAACATTCTATCGAAACTTTGAAACACAATAATAATCTTGTTGAACACTGTTCTGTTTAATTTTTGCCCTACGCTATCCGAACTTTGCCATACGATCTTCAAGTTTGAATTTTTTAATGAAAAAAATGGGTGTAAGTTCATCCAAAATATTAGTTTGCATTTCATGACATAGATAAGTTGCCTCTCAAAGAAAAATTTGATTGTTTGGCTGTATGAATGAATCAAGTCGACACTATTGTTGACAGGTAGTAAAATGTGGTTTCATTTTTAAGTTAAGCTTTGATAGAATTCTTTTCTGCGTTCACATAGCTTTTTAGAGTTAATAAACCTTTTGAAATCAATTTGTGGTAAATTAAAGAAAGCGTAAAACTTAGGCAAAAAATGTTCTTAAGACAGTTTTTATACAAAAGTTTGTTTAGTCAGTAGCCGGTTTAATGCCCTTATCGAAATCCTTTCTATGTTCTGTTTAACATCGTGGAGAATAACAGCAATTAATTACTTAAAGAAGTTTTGATCGAATGTCGACCGTTTATATTTGTAATTAATTCTGACGCCAAAAACAATATTAATTTCGTTGAATAATTTTCTTTTAGATTTTTGCCCTACACTATCCGATTGGTTAATTGCTCTCAAACGCAGTTTGTGGCAATTAGATTAATCAAGCTGTTTTTTCTATGACTCGAATTGGAGTATTGGTATTTTACAGTTTTTTTCCGAACTGAATAAAGTTTGCCCGTGACCTTAACTTTGGCTATTTGTTTTCGAACATTCACTTCTGTTTTCGAACACTGGAATTTATGTTGCCATTACAGTAATGTTCAAGATCGAAGAGTTATTTTGAGAAGTTTTCTTCCCTTAGCAGTGCCTGCTCCCTATCCAAATTTCTATAGACAACACCCCACCCTGTTTTATTCATCTACCCCCACTCCTCACCTAGCTTCCTCGGAGTTGTTTCTGGTATTTTACCGGCTATTTTTACGCGATTTTTTGCTTGACCGATATTTCGTCTGAAAGGTAACGACCAGAAGGTATTAAGTTCTTAGAGCCTTTGGGCTTACTAGACTCCAAGTAAGCGGTTAACCGAAACTGTTTTGGAGACATAAATTGATAGAGTGAAGGGAGGTTTGTTTAATTTGACCCATCCCCACGCCTCTACCCGTAACCCACCGCGCTCGACAATCACCTCCGCACCGTAACCAAGCAAGCTCGACAATCACGCTCATCCACGTGCCTCCGCCGCGCTCACCCCAATCCCCTTCAATTAAGCTATATCTAGCCTACCTCGGCTAGCCACTGAAAAACCAACCGCTCGTTAGTCGTTTGAGAGCTTTTCGCCCGACGTTAGTCGATTGTTTTGATATTGCGTAATTTTGAACTATTCAGTTCGACTTCTGTGGAAGAATTTGATGTATGAACAGAAAACATGAAGATTTGATAGATATGACCATTGACTGTCATTTGTTGAATTTCAGGATGATCCTTGTCTCGAATGTTGAGACCTGCGATTATTTAACTTAATGTATATGGTTTGGTGTAATAATGATTTGTAGGTATCAGAGATACATGTAAGTTTCTATATGAAGTTCAACGAACAGAGATGTTAGGGTTTGAGATTTGCTTTGAATTTAACAACTATGAATTAAAGGATTGCATATGATATGTCATCGCTATTAATTAAGCTTTTGAATGTGAAAACATTTCTTCGTTTTTCTGTTATTCTTAAATGGTTTTAACATTTTCAGATTATGATTGACCCTTGCGGGGGGCTAAAAATGAGACAAATAATAACGCTTTAAAAGGGATCACCCCGGCCAATGGAGCAACTGAAAACAGGTAATTTTTAATTGTTTACGAAACTAAGGGTTTCCTGAAGGGCAATGTAGCCGATGACTTAACATAGTTTTTTCGACCATGGTTTTCTTTTATGCTTTTGCTTTTCGTTCAGTCGTTATGTGAGCTTAAAAATTTTGTTTCTGACCAATGAAGCAGATGATTTCGAGTACAGTGTCGGCGATTTCGAGGAACACGATCAATATTTATGGACTTCTCAGGCTATTAAGCCCACTCACAAGATCTATATTTGTTAATTGCTATTTGAAAAGTTGAATTATATGTGCCTAATACTGTTCGGTCAATTTGGGCAATGCTCGTAAATAAGCCTTAAGGTAAACGTATTGTAGGTCCGATCCACGGGATGTCTCCGGGCATCTCCTGCAATGGAAACCAAGCGACGACAAATGGGGAGGTGGTGGCGGCAGTGCCTAATGGGAAGACCAAAGGAAGACCAACTGCCAATGGAGAAGGAGTTCAGTCGACAGACGAGGAGCTGGTAGTTCATGTCAAATCAGTACAGGGCAGACGTCGTACCATGGAGGACCGATTCCTTGTGCTGAATAACTTTGAACCAAATGTAGGTGCAATTTTATGTGCTCATAGATAGGAATGAAGATAATTCGCGCGCGCTCTGTTCTGGAAATCAAGATACCAATAACTGATTTTCACGTCAACGACGTTGTAATTCTGTACACATGATACCACATGATTTCACTGTATAATTCTGAAATTTCAGATTTTGAGGGAAGTCAGGTCATATTTGTCATTTGGCACAATATTTGTTTCGGAAATTGGTTCTGTTATCGAATCTGGCATCTAATTCAAATAATAAGTATCCATTTTATTGTGTAAGCTAATTTCACTTTTCCATCTATTGAAGAACATGCAAATCTTAATTTATGAAAAGTTATATATGTATTGCTACAGATATTCGGCGTGGAGACGATTCTGGCCGTTTTTGATGGTCACGGCGGATCCGACGCGTCGCAGTTCTGCCTGGAGAATTTTCAGTCTTTCTTCATGGGTGCCGTGGCATCAGCTACCAGCTCTAATGCTAATGCTACTTCTAACGGCACTTGTAACAACAAATCACATCATTCACAGGGGCCAAATGAGAAAACTGTTGTCACTGACAGCGCTTCACTTAATTTGAACCCGAAGTCCTCAGGGTTAGTTGAATTATTTTTTGAAGTGAGTTTTTTTGTAGCAGTTAAGAAGAAGCGGGTTGTTTTCAAGCTCACGAATTTTTTCATCTCGTCTTATAAGTTTGATCATCGGCATTTCTTCGGTGTTTGTTTTTTTTCAAATTTTAGATGATTAAACTGATATGAATTTTTTCAATGAGGATCCATATTTTTAGCTGTTTTTGGAAAATTTTGATAAGAAAAAAATGGCATTGCCAGCAAATCACAAGAGCTTCTGTGGAAGCGAGAATTAAAGTTGTTATACGAGTTCTGAGGGTGCGTGTTTGATGGGGGAACTGCAGCTTCATTTACGAGCAACTGCAGCGTTCAATATGTGAAGTGCTTTATTAGGCATATTGATCAATTTTCTCTTTAGTTGAAGCCTATATTCGCTTCTGTTCAATCATTTGGCACCTTTTTAAATGCTTTCAAAGAAGTGTAGCTGGTTTTCTTAAGCGATGCTCTCGTTTTGCGCATGAAAGTTTACTTTTTTAATTGAGTTTTTTTTGCCCTTGACTTCTTGATGTATGCGTGATCTAAATTTCTCTCAAACTTAATGTTGATGAATTGAGTCCCCCTGTTGTTCGAAAGCAATATATGTGACGTTAATGGATTATGTGTTTTGGTTTTTTATTAATAGCCGCCTCAGCTTCTCACCTATTATGGAGCTCCTATTTTTTTAATAGCCGCAGTCAGCCTCTCAACGGCTATTATATAGGCTCTCTCCTTTTGAAAAAAATGAATTGTTTTGGGGCTCTGTCTTTTTTAAGATCTGTTCACGCATTTTCATGATTTTTGAAGTGAAATTGGAGGAGTGATTTTGGTCACACCGAAACAGGAAGTTGAGAGAAAAAGCGAGTGGTTTTGCGTCGTGAAATTTTTTCAACCTAGTTTTAAAGAAGTGAGAGAACGATGTTTGAAAAAAATCGATTTATCGATTATGGTTCATAGCAATTTTTGTGAACGTGTTGGTCTTTTTTAATAGCCGCACAGCGATATCTGAGGCTATTATTGGCCTTCTCTTGGTTTTTTTTATTTCGTCGTCATAATTTTTGTTACGACCATATGACGTCAGCCATTTTTTGTTCATTCGTTCATGCAATTTCAACTGAATTGCATGTGTGACGTCATTTTTTGCTCTTAGTGGAGCGAGTTTTTTTGTTCATGCGCGTGATTAAATTTTTGGTCACACTTGACTTACCTCACTCTCAAAAATGACTTCCTCACTTTGAAATTGACTTTTATTTACTTTAATTCAAAGAGATATGGTCAAATGGGTGTGTATCACTCTAAATGAAGGTTATTTGAGATCAGCTAATAGAGGCAGCAATAACTTATACAGATTTTAAATCAAAATATAACAGATCAGCCTTCAATGAACAGACGAATTTTTTTGGTCTGTCTTTTTTACTGTTTTTTAGACTGCTGATCTACGAATCTATTGCGGCTATTTTCTGGCAATCTGCCAGCTATGTTTATGCCAATTTTTCGCTCGACCATTTTTGCGCTTTTCTTCTGGAACATTCTTTGACTTCTCAAGTGACTTTTTCACGCTTCCGTCTACATTTTTGAGTGATCTCTATTGTTCTCATCCGAAGTAAAGGTTGTTGCTAAAATAAAATCAATTTCAATGTATCAAAAAGTAGGGCCTGGTAGCCGAGTGGGCAGTGCGTGCCTCTGGTTAGGAATCGTGAGTTCCATGGTTCGAATCCCGGCGTGGCGAACTACTTTTGCACCCATAAAGTAGAATTTATCTAGGATACAGCCCCTGAATTAAATTGTCTCGCCTGTCGTTCAAGAGCAGTTCTTCCGACATTAGTCGGATTATGTTTTGTTAACATGCGGCAATTTCACTCCGATTTTTACTAGTTGTCAAATTTTTGAATCGGATTTTTCTAAATCGTTTTCCCAATCCATTTTTTTGTTTGAACCAAATTTCTTTTTCTCGCGAGTGGTTTTTTTGAGATGCGGCATTTTGACATTGATTTTCAGTTTTTCTTTATTGTTTGATCTGATTTTTTGGTAATGGTTTTCCAATTCACTCATAGTCCGTTCTAGGTCCGGTTTTTGTTTAGTGAAAATTTTTTTGAATTGTACGTAGGGACTTGTCCTGCTTGTTCTAATTGTCCTGTACCAATGTTAATTGATACGCTGGTCATTTGCAGTAGTTCTAACTTTCTCATTTTAATACAATTCTTAGGATTGTACTTCAAGATTTGTCCTTTTGTTTTGTAAAAAATCCGCTTTACCTTTTGATCACGTTTTTCGTGTTACCTAAATCACGATTTTCACGCTTGACTTTGGAATTACTTTACTCAGTTTCAACTGAATGGATTTTAAATTCTTTCACGTATTGAGTTACGTAATGTAGTGAATACGGTCAAAGACAAAAGATCAAAATCAAAAGAATGGGATGAACGCATGAAGCCCGGTCGTTAAGTCATAATGCATTAGGTTATCAAAGTTCATTAAAGTGATTACTAGCTGGCATTAGTTTTATGCTTAACTGTCTTCACTTTAGAAGCTGAATTAAGAGTAATTTTAGAATTTAACGGAATATGACGAGTTTGCACACCAGATAAGATCAACTTGACACCTAGAATTCTGTCAGGTTGTCTTTTTTTTCTGTCTCAATCGCAATGTGCGTCAAGCGGGCCTATTTTCAGGCAATTTGACGGCTATGTTTTTATTACAATTCAAAGAATTTGAATTGTATTGGGGCGCTGTCTTTTTTTTTTTTTAAGATCTGTTCACACATTTTCATGATTTTTGAAGTCAAATTGGAGTGGTGATTTTGGTCACGCCGAAACAGGAAATGGAGCGAAAAAGCGAGTGGTTTTGCGGCGTGAAATTTTTTCGCTCTAATTTTAAAGTAGAGTGAGAAAACGGTGTTTGAACAAAAATTAGCTTTCTCGCTTGTTGTTTTTTGTTCACATGCGGCAATTTCACTTTGATTTTTACTGTTTTTTCGATTTTTTGGATCGGATTTTTTTTCTAAATGGGTTTTCCAATCCATTCATAGTTCGTTCTAGACCTAGCTTTTTTTATGAACCAAATTTCCATTTCTCGCTAATGATTTTTTTTCTTGACATGCGACATTTTGACATTGATTATCTGTTTTTTTTTTTTAAATTTTTTTATCTGATTTTTTTAAAAATGGTTTTTCCATTTCGCTCATAGTCCTTTTTAGGTCTAGATGTTTGTTTAGTCAATGAAAATTCTTTGAATTGTTCGTCAGGACTTGTCCTGCTATGTTTTTTTACTTCGTCGTGCTAAGTTTTACTTTGTCGTATCTTTTCGCTTTACATTAGTTCACAGCTTGTTAAACATCTTGCGTGAATTCTTTTTGATTTCTCGAGGCTAGTTTCACTCTTCTCATTCTGCTAAAAGTGTTTTTAGTCAGCAGTTGCTCAGCAAAACAATTCAAAATGAACAGAGTCAGTATCAAAAACGAAATCAGAAATAGAAGCGGGATAAAGCCCACTTTTAGATGCCCGTTACTCGAACTTTTTTCTTGTTACCATCTCTAATGCTTATTGGTATTGATGCTAGCCCTTGTGTCCTCCCACTGCGAAACAGGAGTATGTTCAGCTCCAAAATGACATCAAAATAGTTCGCACTTTAAAATTGTTTGTACAAAAATCTTAAAACAATCTTTACTCTTAGTTCTCATTCTACTAAACATTTACTCTTATTTCAATCGTTTTTCTCTTCTTTCAATCCCAATCTTGGTTATGGGAGTCAACGTCGGCAATTTTCCGGCAATCTGCGGGGTATGGTTTAAAAAGTTGAGTTGTGTTGACAGGGAGCCGACCACATCCAACAAAGAATCATCATTTATCAACGGTGCCAACTCTCAACAACTCCCACCTTCATCCTCAAGCCATTCTTCTCAACAAAAAACGATTGAAGCTACTGGCGATTGTGGCAGTAGCAGTAAAAGTAGTAATAGCAAACATACTAATCACCAAACAACTATATCCGATGACTCCAAAAATGTCTCTTCTAATGACGGACTGGAGGGCACTGAATCTCCTTCTCTTTTATCTACTTGTCTCAGGAATACTTTTCTTGCCATGGACCAAGCATTCGCAAACAAATTCCCAAAAGTTGGTTCCGATTATTCTTCAAGTCAATTTCAGTCTATGTACCTTAGATTTCAAGTAGACGAGCTTTTATATCTATGTTCACAGTTGCACGAAACTCTTTCGTCTTTTTGCTCGAAACTCTTTCGTCTTTCTGCACGAAACATTTCGTTTAGGCTTAACTATTTTTAATTACTCACGAAGGAAGTTTGAAGTACTAATTGTAAACGCGTATCTTTTTTGTTCATGCAAAATTATCACTTGACTGTTTTGACTTCTTAGCGAGAACATTCTCGAACAGTCTTTCGCTGGCAGGAGCGATTTAAGTTGACCTTGCATCTTCTAAAACGGGATAAAGTGGTTAAGCCCTAGGTCATTAAGTTTCCGAGCAGCTCTCTTACAGCTATAATAAGGCAGACACTCATGATTTTAAGATCTTGAACCGCCCCTCTACTCTCCTTTTATTAGCCTCGCCCTCTGAGGCTAGCCTTCCTGTGCTTCAGCTAGCTAAAATCGAAGCCAAGCCATCTGTCGTTCGGGAACAATCCGTCCAGCGGTATTCGGTTACTAATAGCCACCGACAGCGTCTCAACGGCTATTATTAAGGCGCTCTCCTTTTTTACAATCCGGAAAAAGGGAGCGAAAACGCGTGGTGGTTTGAAGTTTGATTTTTTTCCAAGTAGCTTTAAAGTGGAGTGAGAAGTTGGTATTTAACAAAATTTTAGTTTTGAAAGAATTTTTTGTCGTGCCGCAGTTTTAGTGTTTTAGTGTTTCTTCTCTTGAGTGCTATTAATATGATGCATATGTGGTTGCCATTTTGATATTTGCCTCTTTTTGTTGTTTTTGTTGTTTTATCACCTAGTATCATTAATGACAGTATCATTGATTGCTAATCGGGCATAAGTGAACATAATTAAATGTTTGAGTGTATGGCTGGCGGTTTTCACGAGTTTGACACTATTAGTTCTATTATTTTGTCGATTTTTTAAGTTTCAAGTTTTTGTTTTCTGATCATTTAATCTCATTAGTGATGTGTCTCTTAGTTGTTTATATGAATTGTTTACTTGTTTAATTGTTTACTGTGTATATCAGTTTAATTGTTTCAGTTTAAAGCTTATTCTTTCCATGACTTTGACTTTTATTGCTTTCACAAGTTTTGTCGAATTTTTGACGTTTACGAGCTTTTTTGCCGAATTTTTTGTCTGATCTCGTTCTTCTTTTTTGACTATTCTCATCGATTGCCAAAAAATTCCTAAGGTAATGGAATTCGTTTTTTTAGCTGTTTTTAATCTTTGATCTGTACTCTGTTCGTTTTCAAAAGATTATACTGAATTGTTGTTTTGTTTGTATTTGTTGTCCTTGTTGCGGTTTCTATCACTTAATTTGCCTAATGGCAAATTTTATCGGTTTCTAATTGTAAATTGGTGAATCTAATTAGTCGGTTGACTTCATAGCAGCAGTTTTTAAGATTTTGACAGCTGCTTTTTGAAAATTAAAAGTTGATTTTTTGGTCCTACGTGTTTTGTTTTTCTTGTGGTCTTATCGCTTAGTCTCAAAAAAAAACATTCTTATTGGCCTACGAGTGAGGCGTAGTTTTGATCATTTTGTTGGCTTCAACTTGAAGCTGGCGTTTGCATTCACTGAAATACCTTTTGTTTTTAAAACGTTTCTGAATTTGAATCTTGTCTTCTGCTGTTCTTTTGTCTGTCTTAGTTCTATTGTTACTATTTTTGAGCCCTAAGAACTGCCAAAAATTGTTTTTATATTTTAAAGTTATGTGATGTGCTGTAGCTGAGGGGTTTTGGCTGGTAGTTGTCAGGTTCTCTTAGTGTGGCGTGACTGCTTTTCAAAATTTCTCATTTTCGCCAAGTTTATTCAGTTTTGCCTTTTTTGATTTGTCTGTCACTGCACTGATTCCCACAAGGTTGTTTGCACTCATTCTAAGGACGCATAGGGTCTATTTGTTCAGAATTTTTTGCTATTTTGTGATACCTAAAACACTAAATCTTGGAAATTTTGTAATTGTTTTAAGATTTGGTTCATTTTTGCGCATAGAGTCAGGGGCTTTGATGATTGTCTGTCTGCTGTTGCTCCAGAATTTTAGTTGTCGGGTTATTAGTTACGCGATCAATTCTTTGTATTGTATTTCAGGACTTGTACCGTTTTTTTAATTCGCTCTACTTTTTCAACGCATTTCTGTTGTATTCGAGGTAAGATTTTCACGGGACAAGTAGCGTACTTCACTCACTGTTTCCACTGAATGAATTTTAAATTCTTTTACTCGTTGAGTTACTCAATGAGATAATGAGGTTAATTTCAAATGAGCAAAATCAAAAAAGGGATACACCGGTAAAGCGTAGTCATTAAGTCATAGCGCATTAGGTTATCAAAATTCATTAGAGTCATTGCTATCTGACATTAGTATTAAGCTTAATAGCTTTCAGTCTAGAAGATCAATTAAGTATAGTTTCTGAATCTAACAAAAACTGCGCACCAAATTAGAACAGTTTGGGACCCGCAGAAAATTGCAATTGCTCTCTATTTAATTTTTCTGTTTCAGTACCGATGTGCTTCAAGCGCGTCAACGGCTGCTATTTTCCGGTAATTCGCGGGCTATTTTTGTGTTGTAGAGTTTTTACAGCAGGTGCTAAGGTGTTTTATCACAGTCATCAATCTAGATAATTGTCATCTGTCTGTGCACATGTGGCAGTGACGCGCGGTACGCCGAATGCATATGTCAGTTTGGTTGAATATTCTTTCCACGAATCTTCACATCGCTACTAGGATTCTAGACTTGACTCCTGTCTTTGCGTTGAAGTTTCTAAGGGGACCTATTTGAGCTGCCAGGCCTTATGTCCGAAAGACAAAGTCTGATCTCATGTTCTTTTTCCAGGTAATATTTCGATCGAATTGTCGGAATGAATTTGCAGGGTCACTAAAGTAGCATCAAATCGGACATTTTCATGAACAGTGGAAAAAGGATTTGATAAAATTCACGGGAATTTTTTTCAAATTCCCTCTGTGGACGACAGCAGTACATGCCGTCTAAAGTACTGGGAGTAAATGTGCCCTGTAAAGTGCAAGTTCTACGTGGCGACTAGCGAGACGAGAAATGAATGCTCTATTCAACTTTTCAAGTCGAGTCTACATGCTTTTTGGTGTCCAGTTTTGGCTCAATCATTACACCTAGATCTTTCAGATTTTCAACAGTGGTCTGGCATTTGCCTTCATTGTAGACACGACTTCTTGTCCCTAAATACCATCTGTGCGCATTTATCCATCGCTAGTTTTTTATATTTGTCCACCGAAGCTCCTATACGATGGAGATCACGTTGTAGGTTGATGTAGTCGATTTTAAGTTTCTCAGTTATTGCTTCCCTGGTTAGGACAACACTAGATCTTCGTGGATGCCTTAGATCCTTTGCATCTGAAAGATGCTGTGATTGGGCGTTTCAGGGCGGAGTTCGAGCTGATTGTGCTTTGGGTGAGCACTCGTATTGTTCTCGGCTACTTTCAACTTTAGGTACTACAACTGTAGATCCTTTCAACTTTCGCACAAATTATTCTCAAAGCTTCATTAATTTTTGTGTCAACGACAATCTTTTTCCATGCCAAGTAGCTTTTCGATCAAATTGTTTTTCGCCTTTTGAAGTCTTGAGTCTACATGCTTCGTGAAGTTCAGTTTTGGCTCAATCATTACACCTAGATCTTTCAGATTTTCAACATCGGTCTGGTATTTGCCTTTCATTGTAGAGATGAGTTGTTGCCCCTAAATTCTATCTGTGCGCATTTATCCCTTGCTAGTTTTGTTTTATTATTGTCCATCGATTCTCCTATACGATGGAGATCATGTAGCTTGATGTAATCGATTTCGATCCCCAAAAACTTTAAATCTTCAAATATGTAGGGCGCTGGGAATCGAAGTCGATCAGGCAGGTCGTTGACAAAAATAAAAGCGAAGTGGCCCTAGAATTGGTCCTTTTATGACTTTGCTAGTGATCTCGAGAATTTTGGTAGTGATGTTGTCAACTCTAACAAACTGCTTTCTGTTTTGCAAGTTGTCAATCAGGACTGCAAGTAGACATCCTCCTATGCCAATGTTGGGCACTTTGTACGAATAAGCGTTGGGTGACTTATCAAAGGCTTTTGTAAAGTCAGAGTAGAAAGCTATCGGTGCCTGTTCCTGGTTTAGATCTAGTGCCTGGTTCTGGGCTGAATGTCAACATATTTGTTACGAGTCATTTGCCTTTGACAAAACCATGTTAGTAGTCTGATATTGAGACATCTTTGGAAGTGGTTATAAAGTGGTGCATAAATGCATTTATCTAGAACTTTACTGTCAATTTGCCACCTAACGTCGATCTTTCTTGTGTATTGGAGATATAACCGCTGTTTTCCATTCTGATTGAAGTTTGCATAATCTTTTAGTTTTTTGCAGCATTTTGAGGGTTTGATGACCGAGCGGCTGTTTTGTTGAAGATCAAAGGTGGGAGGCTGTTTGGTGCACGAGATTTTGTTACATCCAGCGAGTGCAGCTTTTCGCGCATCAAAGTTCGGGACAAACTGAAATTCATGAGTCAGGGATTTGATGTCGTTTTTACTGAAATTTTGGTTTGGGCAGTAAACAATTGTAGGAGTTGTCGACGAGTTGCTCGCCATTTGCCATAATAGTCGGCATTGTAACCGACTTATATAGGTTTTTCAGGCGCTTGAATATTTTCATATTTTTTAATAGGTAACTGAACAGTACCTGAACTGAACTCGTAACTGATCTTGATAGGCCTTTCTATAGACTTGGCAGAATTGTGCAACGACGTTTTCCATATTCCCGACCATGATTCGGCGGTAGCCGGTAGGCTTCGATTTAAGAAGTTCCTCTGGAACTGCAGTTTTTCAGAAGGTTTGAGGTGCAAGGTGTAATGCATAGTGGGTGTTGGTGACTGTGTGGACATTGGTTTCTAAAGTTTTCAAGGATTTTGTAGAATTCGTCGTCCATGCCGATTTTCGTCCAGCATACGGGCTTGAATGGATATTCGCACATCCATTCGTTTATAATCTAGGTTGTTCGCACTGCCAAAGCTACGACGGGATTCCATCACTGGCTTGTTAGCGAGTGCTGGGCTTTAATGTGCCGCTGAACTGAGTAGTGATCGGAACAGTCATAAACAGCGTCAAATGAAATATCCCGTACTGGTTGAACAGGCTGTGTTTATGGTAGGCAAAATCAATTGTATTTTTACTGCATGTGGGGAAAATCAATTGCTTGCTTCAGTAATTTGTCATCAAACGCATCGATGATTGATTTCTCAAATTCGCATGTGCTTAATAGGGACTCTTAATTGACGTTAGGGAAGTATATATCACCACACCACTAAGGATATTTGTTAGGAAGTGCGTTCAGGAGATTAGAGATCTCCAATTGCATGATGCGATAACGACTTTTTGGGTGGATTGTAATTTGCATAGGTTACAAGTTTCATATCCGTGGGTTTGATTCTACATTTATCACAGCTGTCTGGGACAGCGATGGACATCTTGTCGGAATCTATAATTAGATTACACTATAATTTCAGATATACGGCACTCGCTTATTTTTTTCCTATTGAAGTCCACAAGGCTTCTGGCGTTCACTTGAAGAATATTTATGAAAGTGCCTAGTCCATCCGCAGACGCAGCTGCTTTTTCAAGTTGATATTCTACTTTTGCGCCATCCTTGTACAGTTTCAAGTTTCTAATGCTCAATGTTTATCAGACACCTTTATTAATCAATTCTTATCTCCTCTGCAAGATCATATTTTAGCTGTTTGCATCCTCGGGAGACAATGCTGGCAAAGTGTAATTTTTCGCAACTTAGTCATCTTTTCTTGGCAGGTTTCAAGAAGAGCCTGGCTTCATGATAAGTCATCTTCCCATTCTCTTCATTTCGATCACTTGAGGCTGGGGTTAGGTACCACA
Organism: Convolutriloba macropyga; assembly: GCF_964194025.1. Lineage (NCBI taxonomy): Eukaryota > Metazoa > Xenacoelomorpha > Acoela > Convolutidae > Convolutriloba > Convolutriloba macropyga. The sequence goes on from NC_134473.1 coordinate 26,412,685, forward strand.
CGTGTTAAGTTTCTCAGTTACTGTTTCCCTGGTTGGTACAACACTAGATCTTCGTGGATGCTTTAGATTCTTTGCATCAGACAGATGCTGTGATTGGGCTTTTCAGGGCGGAGTTCCAGCTGATTTGTGCTTTGGGTGAGCACTCGTATTGTTCTCGGCTACTGCAACTGTAGGTCCTTTCAACTTTCCCACAAATGTTTATCAAAGCTTCATTTCTTTGTCAACGGTTTCTCTCAATCTTTTTCCATACCAAGGAGCTTTTCGATCAAATTGCCCTGTGTAAAACTGATCAACTTGTCTCGTCCGTTCTCTTCGTGGCAACGGTTGCTTAGCATAGCCGGGGTTCGGATTTCTTTGATTCCATTCAACGGCACTGGAGTTTAGTCAATTCATTGAGGTGTCAAGTGGAAAATCACATTCCATGCCTTAGACCTATCCAGTATCATTGGATGAGATGTTTTTTTTTTGAAAATTCTGCGATTTTTTTTGTCATGCGGGTTACTTGGACTCTGGGTCAAGCGAATCAATGAGTACAGAAATAAATTATTTTAAGCGATGGGGTAACTACTGAGGAGGAACTTGGCCTCTGGCTCAATTGAATCAAGGAGTGCAAGCTACAGTTCGAGAGAAAGCTTTCGCCGCGTTTTGCTTTGCCCTTCGTTGACTTCTAGATTTGCTGGCAGAGGTGCGAGTCTGGTATATCAGGTTCGCAAGAGAATATTAATGCAAGGTTTTTGAGAGTCTTCGCAACTCCTGGTTCGAGGATTGATTTAGCTTCCTGTACTTTTGCTAGTTTTATCTATTCTCACGTCCTACTCAGAATATGATTTGGCACGTCAATCACATATACTTTCAAATTTCGCAGTTCATTGAAGATATGCGTACACCCGGTTCTTGAAATTGTACAACAGCAATGATGTCTGGAATTTTTTCAAGACATTCAATAGCTCTTCAGGTTTCACTTCGTTGTTGTTTGACTTGTGGGGAGTCAGGGTGTTATTTATCAATTCGGGCCAGAGAATAACCTGCTTTTTGCTGACTTGGGGGAGGTGATCAGCTTGAGGGCGATCTGTTCTTGGTTGACTCTAAGGTTCGCTGTAGCTGGCTGGACTTGGTGTACACAGATTTTCCAAACCGCTTTTGATCTTCTCCAAGTGTCTATAATGCCCTTGCTAGGTAACTGGCTCTGATGATCTAAAACATTTACTCCAACTGTTCCAATAGTCAGAACGTGGTGATCAGAGGCAGCCATGGCTAGCTCGCAAATCAGTCATATCTGAAACTACTCAACTTTTTAATTGCTCCTGAACGAAGTTCATAGCAATAATTGTAAACGTGTGTGTCTTTTTTAAGACCTTGACGCCCTTGACTTTTTGCGTTTCGCGTGATCTAAAATTCTCTCTCAATCACAATTTCAAGCGGCTGAACTCAATTGGCGGCAATTTAATGGTAAACGTCAAATGAAAAGTGCGCCGAAACTGGTGCCATTTTTCACTTTAAATTTTAATAGTGGTATATGTTAACCTCTAATGTGGTTATTTGAAGCCCACGATTGAACTTCTTAGTCCCATTTAAGCTCCCCTCCCCCCTCCCCCGATTGAAGCAGGCTGCAATTGATTAGAGCTCCCACTAGTCGTTCGAAAGCATTTCTTCCGACGTTTAGTCGGTTGTTTTATTAAATTGTATATTTTTGTATTTGGTCTTCGTTATGTAGGCGAATGAATAGTAACATGAGAGATAACACTTCCGTAGCCTGTTACGGACTTTTTTTAATGATGAAGTACGCTGTTTTGAACAGCAATCAAATTGGAACCGGAGTGTGGCCTTTCTTTGTTTTTTTTTTCAGCAGATTAAGGTACAATTTATTAGAGCGCTTCAATGTACCGAAAACCCTTCGTGTTTTTGGGCAAATAATTGTTTTGCCTTAATTACTATATTGCCGTGTATATTCTTTTGTGAAGCAAATAGAATGTATCAATAAGAAACCTATCTAAATTTTTTCACGTTCTCATTTTTGGACATCTTCAAGTAGCATTCGAATTTGATCGTGATCTTCAAGATCAAAGTTACACTCGGAGAAAATTTGTTTTAAAAAAGAATCAGGCCTTTCTCGAGTAGGAAAACATTTCGGTTGAAACACGCACGTGCGAGTTCAAAAGTTTCCAGATCTCAAGCAAGGACATCTGCAGAAGCCGCTCTGAAATTATGACCTAAATCTCGAACCGCTTCGTGGTTCTCGATCCATATCACATTTTACTGTCCTTAAGAGTTCCCGGCTTTTGTGAAAATTAGGTTATTATTGTAAATTTTGTAATTTTTCAATTAAGTTACGGGAAATATTTGATTCGGAGTCTCAATTTTTCTGATTATGCTATCTATAATGCCTCATCTTGCTTTTTCGGGTGCTATGGTTTGAAAAATCGTTTCTTTTGGCCTATCCATCAAGTATTTTTTGCACTGGCAGTTCTGTTTGCCTAGTCAATTTTCAATATATCAAAAAAAATGTATTCGTCTCTAAATATTTAGAAGAATAATTTATTTCTGTTACAAAATAATAATACTAGCAACACAAAGTCTAATATATATTGTAGCAGTAGAAATACTGGATGTGCTCCTCCAAGCAGAGTCTGTTAGTCTGAGAGATATAGGTAAGCCTACTTCGCGCGCAGAAATAAGTAGCCATAGCTCTTTATACCTTAAGGCTGTAAAAGGATCCCACCTTGGGTCTGCCTTAATATTTATATATTTAGAACAGAGAAGACAGCAGACTGAACCAATTGGTTCATTTGAAGCTGCCCCAATAACATTGTTTTACAGAAAATAAATTATAGTCAACTAAGTCCATTTAAGCATCGCAATCTAGCCAAAGCAAGTGAAAAAAAATAAACATTAAAAATTAAAAAAAGAGTAATGACAAAGAAAATCAAATTGTTTTGCATTTCTGTTACCTGACTGATGTAGAGCATACTGAGAGGCTTCGAAAAGTGTTGCATGATTAGTTTGAGGTAAGGCGTGCGCTACATTGATCAAGGTCACCATCAATGTTCTGACACCCAAGTCTCAAGTTTCCAAACCCAAGATCTATGTAACTTTGACAGACTTCCTCCCCCTCCAATCGGGCCTTTCACGAGTAGGAAAACATTTCGGTTGAAACACGCACGTGCGAGTTCAAAAGTTTCCAGATCTCAAGCAAGGACATCTGCAGAAGCCGCTCTGAAATTATGACCTAAATCTCGAACCGCTTCGTGGTTCTCGATCCATATCACATTTTACTGTCCTTAAGAGTTCCCGGCTTTTGTGAAAATTAGGTTATTATTGTAAATTTTGTAATTTTTCAATTAAGTTACGGGAAATATTTGATTCGGAGTCTCAATTTTTCTGATTATGCTATCTATAATGCCTCATCTTGCTTTTTCGGGTGCTATGGTTTGAAAAATCGTTTCTTTTGGCCTATCCATCAAGTATTTTTTGCACTGGCAGTTCTGTTTGCCTAGTCAATTTTCAATATATCAAAAAAAATGTATTCGTCTATAAATATTTAGAAGAATAACTTATTTCTGTTACAAAATAATAATACTAGCAACACAAAGTCTAATATATATTGTAGCAGTAGAAATACTGGATGTGCTCCTCCAAGCAGAGTCTGTTAGTCTGAGAGATATAGGTAAGCCTACTTCGCGCGCAGAAATAAGTAGCCATAGCTCTTTATACCTTAAGGCTGTAAAAGGATCCCACCTTGGGTCTGCCTTAATATTTATATATTTAGAACAGAGAAGACAGCAGACTGAACCAATTGGTTCACTTGAAGCTGCCCCAATAACATTGTATTACAGAAAATAAATAATAGTCAACTAAGTCCATTTAAGCATCGCAATCTAGCCAAAGCAAGTGAAAAAAAAGAAACATTAAAAATTAAAAAAAAGAGTAATGACAAAGAAAATCAAATTGTTTTGCATTTCTGCTACCTGACTGATGTAGAGCATACTGAGAGGCTTCGAAAAGTGTTGCATGATTAGTTTGAGGTAAGGCGTGCGCTACATTGATCAAGGTCACCATCAATGTTCTGACACCCAAGTCTCAAGTTTCCAAACCCAAGATCTATGTAACTTTGACAGACTTCCTCCCCCTCCAACGAACAACCCGCACCACTTTCGTGGCCAGGAATTCTTAGAAGTTCGTTAGGAGGAAGTCTGAGTGCTCTGTTCTATTCACTTTAACTATCCAAACGCAAAGTCAGTTAAGTCTATTTTGCCTAGAACATAAAGATCCTTTATAATATGAACAATTTTGGAAAAATTGGCATTATCTATCTCAAGAGATGTTTCAAGAACACCGTTTTCATTCAGCAAGTTAAACAATTTTGCTCCTCTATAGGCGAACGAACATTTTTTAAACCTGTTTGACTTGGAAGGCAAAAGATTCTTTTGCGCACTGCGCGTTAAACGGGGGTTTTCTTTATAATTATGAGATTATTCTTATATTCCTCAGAATGCAATTCTTTTGCAGAACAAAGGTCACATTTCGATAGCTCATATATGTACAGTTATTAGACCGAAAGATTTTTTTTTCGGACAAAAAGATTAGCAACATGCTCGTCTTTTTTCATGAAATAGATTGTACGCAAAATTTTCTTTCGAAGAATTGGAATAGACTTTAATGCATTCAATGATGTACATCCATAAACTTAAATTCCATACTGAATTATGGGTTTGATGATGGTATCATAATACCTCAGCAAGATAACTCTAGGAACTAAGTGCCTTAATATGCACAAAATTCCACATTGAACACTGAGTTTTTTACAAACTGTTTCGATATGGTAATAAAACTTTAGTTGATTGTCCAAAAAAATTCCTAAGTACTCGCAGTGCGATTGGGAAATTTTACACAATCCGGCTATATTTAGATAACTAGAATCTGGAGTCACATTTTTGAAATTAACATGCACCGGTTCCTCTAAACGTGTTGCGTGTTAATTTTTTGCGTAACAGCCAAGTGTTTACACTAGCTAGATCCACTTCCAGCTCATTTTTTGGAGCAGTTAATGCCCGGAATGTTAGTATCATCAGCGAACAAAACACGTCACTGCTTTTACATGCCTTAGGGAGGTCGTTTATATAAATGATGAATAACAAAGGGCCTAGAATTGAACCTTGAGGAACGCCGTATTTTATATCAGACAGCTTAGATCTTACCCAATTTACTTCAACACCCTGCTTACGATTTCTTAAAAAACTTTTCATCCAATTTGATCAACAAGGAGCCACTAAGCCATAAAGGTCAAACTTCCTAAGTAAGATTTCATTGTCAATTGTATCAAAAGCTGTTTTTTGATCAATGAAGACAGTTGCCGTTTTTCTATCATTTTGCGTTCTTACTTTTTTTGTAAATTCAGCAATGGCATCAATATTACAATGCTTGCGCCTAAAATCAAACTGATTCTTGTGTAGGAAATTGTTGCTTTCAAGATAATTTTAGATCCTGGAGTAAGCTATTTTGCTCCAACATATTATAAGAGGGATGGGTCTGTAGTCAGACATATTTTGCCCCAACATATTTAAGAGGGATGGGTCTGTAGTCATCACAGCACGCTTTTTTCCTGATTTGGAAAGAGGAACAACTTTTGCGATGGACAATGCAGTAGGGAAAATACCCTGATGGAATGACATATTAACCATTTTTGATAGATAGGGAGTTACTATGACCTTACAAACCTTTATTACTTTGGAACATACGTCGTCTAAACCACAAGAAGTTTTATTTGATAGCCTATCGATGACATCAGATACCTCCTGTTCATTGGTATCATAGAATCATATTAAAAAATGAGTTTGCTGACTGGAAGCATTACTATTTAAGGGAATTTGAGCACATGAGCTAACGATTTTTTTCCAACAGAAGAGATAGAAGTGTTCATTTCTTGCACTATATCAAATGGCTTTGTTAATTGTCCGAATTCTGTTTACAACTGAATAATAATTGCGCTTGCATTCTTTGCTCTTTTTGAACTCGGTGTCTCAGAAGTAGAAACTTTTTCGGCAATTTGGCTTTTTTCCGACCTGGGGACCATTGGCCATGTGCTTTATTTCTTTTGCTGATTAATTTTTTTAGAATGTTAGTTCACCATTTAGGCTTCAGATTTGATTTGTGACAATAAACTTTCATTGGAGCATAACGATCAAAAACCAACTGAAAACAATATTGGAGGAAATTAAAGGATATATTCATTTCACCCTTTAATTCAAGTTTTTGCAATTGATGACTCAATGTAAAACAAAACATCACTTGAGATTTTTTAAATAAGATTTTTCGAAAACGTAACTCTGGTTTAAATTCGCTATATTTTGCAACAATTTCAAGGGAAAGTTGATAGTGATCTGAAAAACGTTCATCTTTGTGAGTTTTAGTCTTGCCTTCCACCTGTTTTGTTATGAATTGTTGGAAACAGGAAACCATAGAAGTTGAAATTTGTGTCGGTTCACTATTTAGCAGCTCGAAGCCATAACTATAAATAATATCAAAATAGGCTGCTGTTAGATTATTTTTCTTTAAAATGTTGATATTAAGGTCACCACAAATGATAACGCTGCAGGCTTTTTTACTTATTTATTCCAAGGTTTCTTCAAGGCGTGCAAGAAAATCCATTTTGTTATTTTTTCGAGGAATGCAAACAACAAATATGAAGTAGAATTTATTATTTGCTTCTACTTTGATCAGAAGGCTTTCATCTAAGTTGCACTGATCCTTAGCGACAAATTTTACTACTTCTCGGCATTGAAACGTTACACCTCCTCCACGGCAAGGTCTTCTTTTAGAAACGAGCGTTATAGACTGATAACTTGAAGCAATATGGTGTCATTTTATCTTGAAGCCAGGTTTCTGTTGGACAAAGAATATCAGGGGATGAGTCGAGGTAGCCTGGTTGTGACTCCAGTTCATCATAATGTTTTACTAATGATCTAATATCAAGATGAAAATTTATTGAAGAAAGATGATCTTGTTTGGTCTTCAGCAATCGAAACGTTCGTGGTTGCGTCATTTTCTCTCCACTTTTGCTTGTTTCTTAAATTTTTGACTTTGCTTACTCTGCTGTTGAAGCGAACGATAATGGGTCTTTCGTTCTTATTGGGTGGAAGATGATGAGCAATCGAGGTGTCTTTTTTATCCAGTTCTACTCCAATATTTGATGCCAACTCCACTACGTTGCATATTGTTCTATCGCTGGACTCTCAAATCATGCGATTAGTTGAGCCAGTTGTCATGCGCTCTGAAATTCCCATTATCCACAAATTGTTCCTCCTATTGTAGTTCTCCAGCATTTTGTTTCTGATAACATCTGCAATGTCAGCTCATCTTTTTGATACCTCATTTGCTCTCGAATTGAATCTGTTGCTGAATTGATTTCTGATTTTGCTTCTTTTAATATTTCCTCCTTTGTACCACTTAAAACTTTTTCAATCATTTCTTCGATAGCCTGCTTTACTGAACACGTCACCTCATCAATAATTTTGGGGGTAATTTGCTACTGCTTCATCAATGAAACTTTATATGTTCGGATCACCGTTTTCATTTAATGGGCTCAATTCACTTCTCGTTCTTTTCCTTTCAGGTTTAACGACTGGTGTTTGCAGCGGTGATTGATCATAGAATCTAATTAAGTTGAGGCATATTCACCTCTACTGGGTCAACTAAACGCTCTTCTTGAAGGTTTTCATGGTTTTTGGCAGGGTTATTTGGCATGCCTCGCTGGCTCATCTCTGAAACTTTAATAAGTTTATCACATCAATTAGGCTAATTGTGATTTGATGAAGATTTTTCGGTCTTTCCAGATGTTTTTCAGCAGATGATATAAGATAATTTCTTATGCTGAACAATTCTCTGAGTTTTGTTCTGTAGCTTGATCCAATGTTGTATCTCTTCCGATTACTTAAGTTTGGAGAATAAACGATTTTTATTTTTATTCAAATTTAGAGGTTTCTCAAATGTTTGTTTGGCATGTGAATAATCGGTTCGCTGTTTGAGAACACATTTTGTACGTGAAAAAATTGCCTCTTTACTTGTAAAATTAACGTTATTAATTGCTCTCAAGCGAAGTTTGTAGCAATTATATTAGTCCTGTAGGTCTTTTTTAAGCGATTTTTCGTCTGACCCATTTGACTTTTTGTCCTCAAAAACAGGTTGAACAGGTAGCGCCCAGCGGGCATTAGGTGCTCTTAGAGCCTTACAGAAACTGTTTTGGAGACTTAAACTTATGGTGTCGATAACCCCCCCCCCCCCCCACCCACCCCACATCAGCCCCCTCTCACTCCACCCCCATCCCCACCCCTGCACATCGTTCAGGTAGTAAGGGCACCGTGCAGCGAAAAACCCCCTTCCCACCGTCGCCCCCCCCCCATCAGCCTCCCGGTGAACCCCCCCCCCGCGGCGCTCACCTCACGCCCCTTCAAAGCTAGCCTCACTAAACCTTGGCTAGCTACTGACGAAGCCAATCGCTCGCCAGTCATTTGAGAGCAATTCGCCGTTGTTAGTTGGTTACGTTTCAACATTTTGTCCTGCGTTCTGCTTTTTCTAGCAATGAATGAAGATGTTTGCGTCCATGTGCTTTCTCCCACGGTACCCTGCACAGACTTCCACGACTGCTCGTGTTTAAGTATGTGACAAGATTGAAAATGCTGAGCTTTCATTAAAAAATAACCAGTTTCATTAAGTATCTTGAGTTGGCATTATTTAGATTGAACCGCTTTAGTTGTCATTGAGTAGTTGCTTTGTCCAAAATAACAATGTACCGATACTCGCGTGCATGTTTCTTCAGCTGAGCAAAAACAGACAACACGTCAGAACGAATAAAATGTCAATATGTCTAGCTTAGATCGCCTATTAAAACTGGTGTGAACTCGAGTGAGAAACAAACACAAAAATAATGATTTGCAAAATGATGCGTCATTTTTACGTTTTAAGCTACCTGTTACTTTTTAAAGCGTACTTTAATCGCGTTACGATTAAAATTCGAAAGACGTTTTTCTATTTTTTGGAAAAGGGAATCTGAAGACAATTTTTGTATCTATTGGTCGTAGTGTCCGATGTTTAATGCCGCTCTTATACACCCTTTTAACATCGAAAAGACCTTAAATGTAAAAAGACAATAAATAAAAGATAGCTGACATTTTAGTCCACTTGAGGAGTAATGCAAAATTGTTGTCCAAAGTTTTGTACAGTCAATATCAATCAAAGTGTTTGCGTTTTAGAGCAGCTGTGGAACGACAGCTTTGGTAGTGGCCATAGACAAAGACAGAACTAGGCTGGACTTTGCCAATGTGGGTGACAGTGCGGCCACTGTGCTCAGACTGTCACCTGAGAGCGAGGTAGTCCTCCTCAACGACATACACAACACCGAAAACGAGGTTACTTCAACTCAGATCAAGCTTGAATTTTAGCTATCGCTTAGATTAAACGTATTCACTGATTCATTCATACTGATGCGTCACGCATCATTGGTAAACAATAAATATTCGCTCTTTCCTTTCGATGAACGGTTTTGAAACCCCCTTCCGTATTATTGACGTGTTTCTGGATTATTGACTAAGACAAGGTAGGCCACACTAGAATTCTGAAGCATGCTCTTCATAATAATGTGTTAAGTAGGTCTGTGCTACCAATTAAAGCCTTTATAACTTGTTAAATGTCGAGTCTTCCTGGCGAAACCTTGTACTTTATGACTCCTGTTTATAACTACACTAATTTACTTACAATTGAGTTCGTGAGCAGTCTTATGAAAATGACCGGAATTCGGTGAATACGTTTACAAAAATAAGGGTAGTTTGAATGCGAGGTTTTTCTGAAATTATTTGTTCTTTGCGAATAGTATAAGTTGGTCAAGATGGATTTTAAAAAAATGAAAACTATGCGGTCTTGTGATATAAGCATGATCTATTTGAGGCCCGCATTTAAAATTGATCGAGTTGGTTGATTTGATTGAATGTCAGTGCTCGCCCCAGTGGAGTCGCAGCAAAGGACAAAATAGCCCTCGATTGATTGTTGTCCGCGCCGTGATTGTTTACTTTTGGTCTCTGTTTGGCCCTAGTCTGGAAGAAGTAGCTACTTTCCTTGCTGAGGAGCTCTCTTTGAGAACACTAAATCATTAAAGAACTTTTTATGCGTTCCTATTTTTTAGAGTGGTTATCGTTGAGTTTAATAATCAGGGCTGCGACGATGAAGTCATCGAAAGGTTTTGTTGGCGCCGTGCTAGATTTCTTTTCTGTTTTGTTCCTCGCCCGTTTTGTAAGCGTGCCGAACTTTTTCTCAAGAATATTTGGTAAAAGTCAATTTCACGGATCTTGTTTAATACAGCGAGTAGAATGGTCCAGAAGAATTTGCTTAATTTTCTATCAAACACAGCACAAAAGAAAACGTTTTGAAGATTTTGGAAAACTATTTGACGTTTTGGGCGTAAACTGTCTTAACTACTGAATAAACCAGTTGAAAACTCTTCATTTCCAATAATTTTAATGGAATTTGTCAAATATTTACGTCATTTAAATTCAAAAAGATTGCGGGTACAACCTCGAAAATAGTAAATTAGTCTTTTATTAGTCCTATGGTCTTTTCTATACGACTTTTCATCCGGCCGATTTTTTGTCTGACGCTTTTCACTTTCAAAAAGCGCGTCCTCAGAATCAAGATAAACAGGTAAAGCACCGATGGCAATGTCGCTGAGCATCTATCTTAGAGCTCTGCTGGTCTCTAAGTGTACAATTAGTCAAAGCTGCTTAGCAGACGTAAATCATTGTGGAAAGGGCAGTTTTTGGCACCAATCAATCCCTCATCACCACACTTCTCTCCCCGCCCACCCTTAATCTTGCTCGCTGGACTCCGCCCGTTGAAACCTCACTCACTTTCTGACACCCCCACACCCGCTCCAACCCCTCATCCCATTGCAACCCACTTAACCCTCGATGCTAGCTTCCCTAAGCCCAAGCTTGCTACTACCAAAGCTAGCTGGTCGTTTGATAGCAATTCGCCTTACGCTAGTCGGTCATGTTTCGTTTTTCCGAGCATATAGTGGCCCACTAGTGAAGCATAACTGCATAACTCTATATGTTTACACTAGCCACTGGGATCGCCCCCATTAATCTGCCGGCATTAAGGTTATATTGCATTTTTTAAATTAAAAGAACTTTTTTCTTGATTATAGCTGCGAAGCTGTAAGCTGAGCGGAGCTATATTGCGGTGCTCTTGGTTTTTTTGTTTCGTCGTCTGACGCTCTTTTTCGTTTTACATTTGTTCACACAGCAAAGCTGAAAAAATCAAATTTTCTAACTGACTTCGTTAGAAAATTTGCGCGCGTGACACGTTTGCGCGCGTGACGTCATTTCTAACTCTCTTTAGCAAAAGTATTTTGCGTGATTAGATTTTGATCACAAGTGACTTACCTCACTCAATAAAATGACTTTTGCACTTCAAAACTCTAGTTTAATTTGAATTTATTTAAGGTCAAGGGAACTCATATGTGCCGTAAAGGTCCCTAATAAGAGGCTTCTGCGGGATAAATTTTTTGTCAAGCTTTATTATTTTATCGCTGAATGTTTTTTACTAAGCTTTTTTGAGCGGCGTTGATTTTTTTCAATTTAGATCTGTGTCTGTTTCTATCTCTATTATATGGCACGCAGGTCTATTCTTTCGCAGCTATTCCGGCAATCTGCCGGCTATGTTATGATGATATCACTTTCTGTCGTTTATTCCGATTCCATTTGTGGGGGGAGGAAGTATATGCTCAACTGGTTTTTCTGTTCAGTCAAATTTTCGGCGATCTTTATATTCATCGTACACAGTTGTGAGTGATATCAATAGAAAGCTTGTCAACGGCAGAATATCAAATTAAAGATTTTTGTTTTTTCAATGAGTTGTAGAGGTTTAAATTTTTCTGACCACAAGACTGATTTCCGTTAGTTCTCTGAACTTTTTGGGTAATTTATGCTCAAATTTTGATGAATTTTGCTAAAAACATGCAGAAACTGAACGATTTGTTTGTTTTTACATTAAACGGTGAAAGCTTGCTGCTGACGTGCTCGAACTGACTATTTTGATCTGCATTTTTTCCATTTTCCCTGAAGAATGGCATCAAGTTTTGTTCTTCAGCCCACTTTGTCCGAATTTACATCTAGTGCAGTCCTAGAAACTGCTGACACAATCTTTGTTTACTCGAATGAGGGCTATTTTTTCTGGTTCCTAAGGAATTGGCCTGGAACTAACAATTTGCCGGCCTATAGCTAATTTAAATTTATATTTATCAAAAATGCATATTTTGTTTTTGATATATTAAGATCTTTCGATTTTCGGATCTTTTCCATTTGTGCTCCCAGCTTTGTTGGTAAAAATGAAAACGATAATGATTTGGCCAAAATGTCCATTGCAGACATATTTGAAACAAATTTAGCAGCAGCGCAGCGATAGCAAGGCCGGTTTTGGTCTCATCGTGGATTTCTGCAATGAAAAAGGTTTCGGTATTGGGGCGCTTTCCTTTATGAAGTCGTTTTGCATGCTTTTTCATTCCAATTACTGACAAGTCTGGTTTCTTTTAGAGGCTCTAAAGAGAAGAGATCCTTTTTATGCTCAAAGGAGGTCCAATGAACAAATGTTTGTTTTCATGGTAAAGCTCATAGTTTTTATGGCTCTGACCAAGTGTTTCCTCATTTTAAAATGAATTATTGATTTTTGTCAGCATTTGTTGTTGTTGTGTTTGTAGTCCTATGACTCAGTGTCTTTAATGGAAGGTCTAAATTGCCATCTTTTTAGTTTTTGTGAAACAATCTAATATCAGTTAATACAAAATGGCTCTTGTCTCTGAATGTGTTTCTTTTAATAATAAAAACATGTTTGAAATTTTAGTATTTGTCAACTTTTCAAATTTTTTACCCTTCAGTTGTAGCTATATCTCATTAATATCTAGTCTCATCTTCTTTGGAGAAAACCAAAAGTAAATCTTTTCGGTTTTATGTTTCAACTAATGGTTTTGTGACTTGATAATGTAAGTTTTCATGAAAATTTTCTGATTTTCGACTCTTCCTCTGTGTCTGTGGTTTTGAGCCTCTTTTCATTATTGCAAATGAACAACATGTCCCATTGCTCTTGAAATGAGGTTTAACATATAACATTTTCTGCAAATAAAGTCCGGTTTTTAATGGATTTGACACATTTCTCGAAAATTCGTTTTTAACCTGTTATTTGCATGTAATTGATGTTCCTTTTGTAGTCTATGGAATATTCTAAATAATAAAAGGTCTCAGTGGCTTCCTATGCAGGTTTTGGTTACTTTATTTGCTCGGTTTACAATTGAGGGAATCAATTACTTAGTTTTTTCTTATCAAGCTGATTTTTAACTATTAAATTTTATGTCAGCTTATAACTTATTCTCATTCACAGCAGGTCCTTTTCACTTTCCTTTCTAATCTGATCTCTACTACTTTTGTGTTTCAATCGTTGAATTTTTGACTTGGACACTTATTTATCATTATAAATTGTGATTTGATGTTGGTCAATTTGTTGTTCTGTTTGTGGATCTTTGTTGTCTTTTCACATTCCCTCTTCAAAAACCGACCTCATTGATGTTCAAAGGAGCACCAATACAACGTTTCTGTTAAAAGCTTATTCTTTTAATGGCTTCAAAACTTTGTTTTGTGATAGTTATTTGGTTTCAAAAGTTGAATGGATTTTTGTGTTTTCCCCTTTGTGTTTTTTCTTTATGACGTTAAAGACAGCTCACATTTGCTTTGTAGTAAAGTACACGTGAACTTGTTTAATTGACGTCTAATCTAAATTTATTTGGACTTTGTTTCTAAATTTTGTTCAAAAATGATGCCGAATTGTGTCCTTAATTAATGTTTTTTGTTGCTTTGGTTTCGTGTTTTTTGTCTTGTAGTCTCATTAATGGCAGGTCTCAATGATTCTCTAATGCGACATTGTATATTTCATGCAGTCGTTTGAGTTTATAACCTTTTTTTTACTCATACATCAATTGTTTTAGATTTATGTGAATTTGTGTTTAAATGCTCTCAAACGAAATCGTAGCAATTTTGTTAGTCCTGCTGCCTTAATCCTTCGCCGCGTTTAGTAATCCTTCAAGTGCTTAGTATAAGAGGTATAAGCTTTGGTAATCCAAACAAAATCACGCAATTTTATAGACGCTAGATGTCAGGTAATCTCCTTTAGGGTTACTGCACAGTTTCTGGTGTTAATGCAATGGTTTTATCATTTTAACATTACAAATGTTAGCATTTTTTTTAACAAAACTTGAACTTTTTTTCAATTTTTTGACATTTATGGTCATTATTTAAGTTTTTTCAAAACAATTTTTGTGAATCGTACACTTGGAGATTAGTGAGCTTCTAGTTTTCTAACCTTGTTAGCAATTGAATCAGAGAAAAAACTGAAAAGTGCAAAGCTTAGAAGAAAAATATGCAGATTTCGCAGTAAAAAAAATGTTCAAACATTTTTTGTCCCTTGTATTCTGTCATGTAACCTGTCTGCAAGACTTAAAACGTTTCGTTGGCCAATTATGATAGTTAAACTCAGCCAAAAACTATTCAAAAATTTTAAAAACAATTGCAGATTTCAACAAAATCTAGAAGTTGCAGAGTCGTGTCTCATCATGGAAAATATTCATAGCTCCCTCTCTCTCTTTGTCGGTTGTAGTTTCTTGTCTTCTCTCTCGTTCACGTTTCATCTCTCTCTCTCTCTCTCTCTCGCTCTCTTTCGCTCTCTCTCTCTCTCTCCCTCTCTCTCTTTCCTTAACTCTTTTGTTGATGCCGCACTTTAGCTGCTGTTATGTGGCGTGATATCATCTATTACCTTCATTAACTCTGAATTATAGCTGAAATGTTTTATCATAAATGACTTAACTAGCATTTATTAGGAAATCATTAGTAATTGCTCTCAAACGACGTTTGTAGCAATTTTATTAATCGTGGTATTAATGCGGGTATTCGCTTGACCAATTTTTCGTCGGACCCATTTGTCTTTTCGTCATCAGAAATGGGATAAAGAGGTAGCGCCTAGTGGGCATTACGTCCTGTTAGAGCCGTTCAGCTCACTAGTCTCCTAAGTGTTCGATTCACAGAAACTGTTTTGGAGACATATTTATGGTGTCAAAGGCGGTACTTAGAATTTGGTCCCCCACACCCGCCCCCACATCAGCCCTCCTCCCAATCCGCACTCCTTCAAATCGTTCAGACCTTAAGGGCCTATGCAGCCCCCTCCCACTGTTACCCTTCCCCCCACTTGCCCCACCCAGCTGCGCTCGCTCACCACACCCCTTCAATTAAGCTAAAGCTAGCCTCACTAAACCGGAGCTAGCTACTTACGGAGCCAAGCGCTCACCGCTCGTTTGAGAGCAATTCGCCCGACGTTAGTCGGTTTTGTTTATATCCTTAAATCTCTTCCTCATTTGGTAGACAATCAAGTCAAAATGTGGATGAACGGGTTTTGAATATTATATGCAAACGCACATTACCGGGCCGCCTTTTCTAGTTTATCGGGCGTTGTTTGCAACTACAGAGTGTCTCCTAAAAAACCTTTAGGAAATCTTCCACGCTTTAGGAAGTACAATCGTTATAGGTGGTTTCTTCAATTTCTTGGGTCCTCAAGTGCTTGTATATCGAATTGCGTTCGTTACACTTTTTACATATACGACCCTATATAGAGTTGTTGAGTTGTTGTTAAAAATTAGTTCCTTGTCTACTATTTTTGCAAAAACTATTTGATTACGAATGCCTTGTAGTTCTGTTGATCGACTGGCTATTGATTTGAGTAATTTGATCAAAAATAATTCTAAATTTTGACCAGTACAAAAATAAACATTTCCCATGAGCGGGTTTTTATTTATTTCATGTGCCGAGGATCACAAAAACCACAACTTGCGTTTAATCTCAGATTGATTATATCTAAAAATTGAAAAAACTTCAAGAATAGTCATTTTTTAAATTATTTGAGAGTCTTTGGATTAAGTAAAGCTGATTGATTGTCTTAAATGGTGGTTAGATTGACGAGCTTAACAATTTAATGTTAAATTTCAAATGTTGGGACACAGGAACCACAATAATTGAACAGTTTTACTAAGCAAGAATGACTAAATCCATCAATGTTCCTATTTGACTCTGGATACGACTAATCGTTAAAAAAATCATCTATGATGTTGGAGAAAAAATTGAACAGAAAGTCGAAAACGGCGGCTCAAAATCAGCCGAAATTTTTTGAACTCGTTGCTCGTCAAATATTTGGAAAATCAAAAACCTTGTTCCAGATGACGTACGCTCGGTGCATCTTGTTTAGAAACCAGGGGAATATGTTAAACAAAGGGCGTTGGATACCTAAAAATTGCAGACAAAGGATCGATATTAACTTTCTGCGAATTTTTACAGCAATGGCTCTTCGAGATAGTAAATGATCAGAAATCTCTATGATTGGATAGTTGTGAAGTCGAGGCAATTTGAAAAAAAATGACTGACGTTGGTAAATTCGATAAAATTGGCAGAAAACGGACGAATTTGGCGTCCAAATTTGCAAAAACTGCTCATTTCTTAACTACATGGAGCATTTTTAGCGGAAGAGTCGCAATTCAGAATGGTCTCATTGTCTATATTTTTTAAAAAGAAGGAGGGAAATAATGAAAATAATTTAGCAAAATGAGCAAAAATGTGGCTCACAAACTCTGATGCAGGTCACTTAAGATCTTCATAATTGCATAAAAAATCGAGTTAAGCAGAACCATCCATTGGAAAATAAACGGAGCTTTCTAATGATGTCACTTACAGCTTTCTAGAAAAAGATATACTGCGCCGCCAGAATTGACTGAACAAAAGAAACAGTTGAACACATATAATCCTCCATCTCTATAATGGAGTCGAACAGTTGGTAGAGAATAATCGCTTTGCACTTCTGTCAGTCGTTATCTTTTCACTGTTCTGGTCACCAAAACTAAGTTACTAGTTTGGAACAACTAAAGTTTTGTCTTTAATTTTTCCTCAGCTTAGTTCTGTGGACCTTTGTATATGCAATTTTTTGAGTCGTTATAAACTAGTTTGAATCACAAAAAATGTTTTTGATAACTGGGTTTTTGAATTTAGAGAGAGAGAGAGAGAGAGAGAGAGAGAGAGAGAGAGAGAGAGAGAGAGAGAGAGAGAGAGAGAGAGAGACGTAATTCTCAAAGAGAAACCAAAAGTATTACCATGTGCTCTTCATAACAACACAATTTGAACAAGTACATACAACACAAAGGGTACAGATTAAGTCAACGCAAAACATTTTTTTGATCAAGAAACCTTTGACAGCATTTATGTCACTCTTACTGAATCCGGTAATAATCTTATGACGAAAGAGATAATTAGCCATAACTGTATTCCGTGAGAAGATTGATTTTGAATTGCTAAATTTGGGATCGATTACAAATAAGCTGCAGGAGCAGACACGTGTTTCACTTTTGTTAGCATTGAAGGTGATCGTAGTCAAGTTTGTATTTATTGTTCATGAGTTGTGCTAGAAAAACAAAGGTCCGGAATTCTGTACAATGACACATCGGTAGTATGGAATGCTTTTTGAGTAGTGATTGATATGGCGTTTTTGTCCCAAAAATCCATTTGAAGCATTGCATTTGAAACTTTACCATTGACTTCAGACGTGTTATGTCAGGAGACCAAGATTGTATTCCATAGAGAAGTACAGATAACACTAAGGATGAATAGAGTTCATACTTTTTCCATGACGGCGTTTGCCATGGAATTTTCTGTTTCAAAGCGTGAAAGCATCTCGTAGCATTATTCAACTTTGTTAACACGTGCTCTGTCCATTTGTGGTTGTTGCTAACGATTATTCCAAGATTCTTTATATGAGCAACATTATCTAAGAGATGGTGATTCTTTTCAACAGATGAAGACCCTTTCAAATTAAGACACTTTGTTTTATCTGGATTAGCGATCATTCCTTTTGCAATGTTCCAGTTGTAGAGCCGCGAAAGATCATTATGAAAATTCAAAGACGTGAAAAGGAGTTTAAGGTCATTTGCAAACATCCAGGCTAGACAGTCTAGAAAAATACTTGGAAGGTCATTAATAAAGATTAGAAACAAAAATGGGCCAAGTACGGAACCTTGTGGTACTCTACTAGTGACCAAAATCGGATCAGAAAACTAATCATCCAGATTAACAATTTGGGAACGGTTCTCCAGATAGGAAACGAATAAGGTAAAGAGCTCCTCGTCGAAGCCAAAAAGGTTCAGTTTTGCGATTAGAATTTCATGTGGAACTTTGTCAAAGGCCTTTTCATAGTCCAAGTAAATCGTTAAAAGGGTATGAGGTTTATTGCTGTACAATGTCTCCAAATAGTCGATTAATTGCAGAACTGCGTATTTTCGTGACTGAAAGCCGAACTGTTTCGGATGGATTTGGTGTTTAGACAATTCATAAAGATAATTGAAAAGTAAGCGTTCAAAAATCAAAGAGACTATTGGCAGTAAACTGATAGGGTGGTAGTTTTCGATGTTGGATTTGGAAAGCTTTTTGTACAAGGGCCTAACATAGGCTATTTTCCAAATAGCGGGAAAAGATCGAGATTCAGCAATTGAGTAAAAGAGGTAAGATAGTAAATCTGCAAACAGATGTGGAGTTAGTTTAAGGAGAGAACAAGGGAAGAAATCATTCGTTAGGTAAGTTGATGTTTTTTTTTTCATTATCTCATCTAAGATCAAATCAGGTGTTATGGATGAACTGAAAAACTTAAGTCTGATTGACTCGGCTGAAGCAAGTGGATTGCGGACATATGAGCTTGCGTTGAAGTTTTTTTTCAAAGAAATTGTTGAAGCAGTTTGCGATAGCTATAGGTTCTTCAAGCGCTTTGTTTTTATAGAACATTTGTTTGGGATAAGATGTAGTTTTCAGGCTACGAAGTAAAGCAAAACAATCGGGTAGACATGTGGTCATTGAACCGTTAATAAAGCAAATCTTATCCTTTTCGGAAAACGCTTCAAACTCAGAGGCTAGTCGAGATAGTTGAGATCGATTGCTTTTCGTTGGGTTCCGGGCAGCTCGTTTACGCGCCGTATTCAATTGGTTTATAGTATGCATAGTTAACGAGCTATAATAGAATGGATTTGCTTTGCGTTTTGATCGCGTTCCCTGGAAGTTAGTTCGGATGCTGTTCCACAGAAAATCATAGAACGTTGTTACCTCGTTGCTAGTTGACGAGGCATCAAAAATGAAATAAGTCCAAGATTCACCAAATTTATTGAGATTTGTTGCCTGACTAAAATAGTGTTGCGTCGGTAAGATAGGGTTAGTAAGTAAAATTCTGGTGTCAACCAAAACTTCGATTGGAAAGTGATCGCTAATCAGGAGATCCCTGCGAACTTGGCAGCTAGTGGAGGCTGCCGCTGAGCCTGCATATATTAAAACATTATCAAGAGTGCCTCCTCTATGATGTGTAGGCGTGTCATGGATGAGTGGTTCCAAGGAGTGACTTATTAGGATATTTAAATTTTCTTGTTCTTGATGGCTAGGGCTAGTCGTAAGCTTCCAGTTGCAAGCGGGTAGATTGAAGTCACCAAGAAGAAATGGGGATACACTGAAGTTCTCTTTTGGATAGCTATGATTCATGTTTTTGAGGCAGCTATCAATAAATAGTTCAAGTTGCTCAGGCGGTACTCTGTATTGGCTCGAGGACGGTGGTAGATATACGCACATGAAAACAAGAGCTTCAGACGAATTGTCTACCGCGAAAGCAGTTCCAAAGTCATTTTTGAGAAAGTTAAGTTATCGCGTTACTAAGTCACTTGAAGTCTTACGTAGAACAGCAACTCCACGATGTTGACCCTTGAGTCTGTCAACTCTCGATACTAGCTCATACTGACCAAAAAGGTTGAAGTTATCACTCATTGTGGAGGAATCGAGCCAGGTTTCTGTCAGGATTGCTATTTCTATTTCGTTGAGTATGAGGTAATTCAGTAAAGCTGATTGTTTTTCCATAGAGTTAATTGATTGAATATTAAGGAGTAGTATGCGTGACCTCAAGGATTGTCTTTCGTTTCGCACAGTTGTGGTTACCGAATTTGGCGATGATTTGAGTTTCTCAGACAAGAGAGGTAGGTCCTCCAATTCAGCAGAGTCAATCTGCATGACGTTATGAAATAGCTTAAGATCTCTGAGTCTGAGCAAGTCCCGATCTATTCCTAGCTGAATCAACTCAAATAGTTTTTGAAGCAGATCTTTTTCTATGAGCAGATCTTTCCAGCAGAGTTTTGGTTTAGCAAACACTTTAGTGCCCTTAAGTAAGTGACAGTTGGATAAAGTTATACGGCGATCGTAGCTCGAGGCTAGCTGGATTTCCACTGTGCGAGGCCTAGCTGATGCCGCCGGTTTGCGTTTGCCAAGGCTGACAATGTTCTTTATTTTTTCGGGAGCAATTTGAGCTTATCGCATAAAGTTTGTACATTAGAATCATCTTGGGAGGACGTGGCGTCGGCAATGTTGAATAGAACAATAGTCTCTTCAGCTTCGATGTCATAATCCCGCTCATCGAGGGTTCTTTTGATGGCATTAGTTGGTGTGTTGACTGGAGCTCAGGCCTTGATTATTCAGGGCACCCGGTTCAATATTCACAAGTTTTTTTTCAATGGATTTGACTGCTTGAGCAGTTTCTGAGATGATTCCACTAGATGTTTCCAATTTCTTTTTACAGTCATTCAATTGCGACAGGGTTTCACGAAGCAAACATTCCAGGGTACTCTTTTTAGCTTTTGATGTGAAAATCTAAAAAGAGTATGAACGTCATATGTATTAATCCTATTGTGCAAAACTCTGTAGACGTTGATGAGTAAAGCAATTGTCTTTTTGTATTAAGTTGAGCTCATTTGATGTATGCATTGGAGAACTTTTCTCCAAAAAGACAATAAAGGTGTTAATTGATCGATTTTTGCGCTTTTCTTCTAGAACGTTTTTTGACTTCTCAAGTGACTTTTTCACGCTTTCGTTCTTAATTTTAGAGTGATCTATATTGCTCTCACTCCGAAGTAATGCTTGTTGCTAGAATAAAATTGATTGCAGCATAGCAGGAAGAAGGGGCTGATAGCCGAGTGGGCGGTGCTTCCGGCGAGGGATCGTGATGTCCATGGTTCGAATCCCGGCGTGGTTAACTACTTTTGCACTCATAAAGAAGATTTTATCTAGGCTGCAGTCCCTCATTTAAATTGCCTGGTATGTCGTTCGAAAGCAATTCTTCCGACGTTTGTCGGTGTATGTTTTTCTTTGTCGTAGTGTTCTTTAAGAATTTGGTTATTTGGTTCTGAAAAAGTCCAGTATTTTTTAATTGCTCTCAAACAAAGTTTTTAGCAACTGTATTGGTCCTTCAGTCAATTTTTCATCTCACGCTTTTAACTTTCCGTCCTCAAAAATGGGAATAACTGGTAAAGACCGGTGATATTAAGGGGCTGGGCAGCTCTCTTAAAGCCTCACACCTTACTAGTCTCTAAGTATGTGATTCATCAAAACTGTTTCGAGGAGACATAAATTAAGATGTGAAGGGTGGTTCTTCGTCCTAAGAGTTTGACCTCACGTCACCTCAGTCACGTCAACCCCACTCCACCCGTCCACCCTCCTCCACCTGGCTGTTGGACCGCCATGCAGCTCTTCAAACCCAACCCCCCCCCCCCTGAGATTCGCGCTCCGCTCACCTCTTCTAATGCACGCCCTAATGCTAGCAGGCCTAAGACACATTTGGCTACTACAGAAGTCAACCTCTCGTTGGTCGTTTGAGAAAAATTTGCCAAACGTTTTCGGTAATGATGAGATCAATAGGTTTTGTGATTGGTTTTTGCGAAATGGGTCATTGCTGCCCATTGCATAAGCTTGCTGGAAGTTAATTGTTAAAATAGTTTTTCTAGAGATGTGAGTTCATAGCAGTTGTGCATGGAATCGAGACAGCTTTTTTAAATAGTTTTGAACGTTCTGTGCTTTCAACAATATCTTAGATAACCCTAATTGACAAAATGACCGCTTTTCTCTTTTGCCGTACATGTGGTTTTTGTATAACCGTTTCATGAAGTTTAATTCTCTAACTTTGGTTAAACTGCAATCGGTTGCAGGCGTAAAAAGAAGTTAAATCGGGTTACGTGATTTTATTCTGTCATTTAATTTGCGGATATTAAATAAGGACGGAATATATCTTCTAAGAGCATTATTTTCAGGTCAATAAGTATTTAGGCTAGTTCTATGAAAACCCCCTCTAGATTACCAATTTATCGGAGACTGATGCATTCAATTTGCTCATCAAGAAGTAATAGAATTAAATTGATGTTAACTTGCTCTTCGGTCTGAACATAAATCACTTGGAGCGTGTAATTTGCAAAGCCATATCCATTAGAGGGAGGAAATTTGACTTTACTTCGGAACAGCTTGAGGATCAATTAGGTCGTAACCGAATCTCCTAATGGGTCTCTTTAATGGAACAAAGATCAAAGGAGATTAAACATTGATTTTCAAATTGGGGCTTTCGGTCGTTGATTATGAAAACAAATATTGTTGTTCAGTAATTGTTTTTCTGGCGGTGATCACAACTAACACAATTAAAAATGTGAAGATTAACATTCGATGTGTTGAATACACAAAGGGTGACTTGGCTGCGCTTGAAGCCTTTAATTGCTCTCGAATGAGAAGCACTTATTAATTCCTCTTGAACGAAGTTCATAGCAATTATTGTAAACGTGTGTGTCTTTTTTATGCAAAATTTTCGCTTGACAATTTTGACTTTTCGAGTGACTTCTACGCCCTTGACTTTTTGCGCTTCGCGTGATCTTAAATTCTCCCTCAATCACAATTTCAAGCAGCTGAATTCAATTGGCGGCAATTTAATACTAAAAGCCAAATGAAAAGTGCGCCGAAACTGGTGCCATTTTTTACTTTAAATCTTAATAGAGGTATATGTTAACCTCTAATGTGGTTATTTGAAGCCCACTATTGAACTTTTTAGTCCCATTTAGACTCCCCCTCCCTCCCTCCCTCCCCCCGACTGAAGCAGGCTGCAATTGATTAGAGCTCCCACTAGTTGTTCGAGAGCAATTCTTCCGACGTTTAGACGGTTATGTTTCATTAATAGCCGCGAAGCGATAGTGGCTATTATTGAAGACATCGTGTTTTTTTACGACTCGAAGAGGAGTAATGGCATTCTACAGGTTTTTACGACTCGAAGAGGAGTATTGGTATACTACAGGTTTTTTAACTAGTGCAAGTTTGCTCATGACTTGAATTTCGAGTTCTTTCGTTTCGAACATTTACCTCTGTTTTTGATTGACTTCTGTTTTCGAACATTGGACTTCAACATTTGCTTAGTTTGTAATGTATAAAAATTAGGCTGCCGATAATATACAAAGTCAAGTGGCCATTTTGAGATTTTTGATTCTATAAAACTCACCCCTAATTATCTAAACTACACCCCCACCTACCACCCGCGCCTACCTACCTGCATTGGGCTACTTTGTTTTTTTCCTCGTGTCTATTTTGCTGTTCAAGTTTCGGTAAGTTAAGGTTAGAGATTATCATGCACAACGCTTCGATTTGTTTCCGGTATTCTACCGGATATTTTTTCTTAGCTGACGCAATTTTGTTCATGACTTTAACTAATGACTTTTGTTGTCAAACATTGACTTCTCTTTTAAAATGTCATCTGTTTTCGAACATTGAACTTTAACAGTAACTACCCAGAAATTAGGAACTGCTGGTAATACTCAAGTTGAAAAGGTCTTTCTGAGAAGTTTTCTTCCCATAAAGGTCTCTTCTCCCTATTGAAACTACACAAACCACCCGTCTACCGCCGCTCCTAAACACCACCCCACCCTCATCTAATCCCCCCAACCAAAGCTTTGGCCGTTCATCCTACACCCCCCCCCACACCTACTGAGGCTCCCAAACTGAAAGGTGCCTCATTTTTCAAAACTATATCTACAGTTTCATTAGGCGATTAATTTTTTCGTTATTTCGTTTCTTTGATTTCTTATTAATTGCTCTCAAACAAAGTTTGTAGCAATTATATTAGTCCTGTCGGTCTTTTTTATGCAATTTTTTGCTTGACCGATTTTCCATCGGACGCTATTGACTTTTGGTCCTCAAAAACGGGATAAACAGGTAGCGCCCAGCGGGCATTAAGTGCTCTTAGAGCCTTTCAGCTCTGTTTCAGCTCAAATTGTTTTGGAGACTCATACTTACGTTGTGAAGGGCGGTTCTTAGAGGTTGAGACACCCCCCTGTTGACCCCCACTATTGCCTCCACCCCCACCCCCAGCGCGCTGTTGCCCCCCCCCCCCCCAACCCAGTGTTGCCCCCCGTCAGCCCCCGTTGCACCACCCCCCCCCCCCCCCACCGTGGATAACTACTGACGAAGCCAACCGCTCGCTGGTCGTTTGAGAGCAATTCGCCCGACGTTAGTCGGTTATGTTTCTAGGTAAGGTGAGCATAGTAATTTGCACGACTCTTGAGTCGTTTCCGGTAATCCACGGCTGTTTTTACGCAGATTTTTCGCTTAAACGTTTTCGAGTTTTTCTAAAATAATCATTGACTTCTCCAGTGATTTTTTCACGCACTTCGAGATTTTTGAGTGACTTCAATTGCTCTCAATCGGAAATAAAGTTTGCTGTTCAAACAAAACCGATTGTTAGAGATACAATGACAAGGCCCTGATAGCTGAGTGTTCAATGCCTTCGTCTGATGTTTTTGAACCCATAAAGAAAGATTTACGAGAGCAATTTCTCCGATATTAGTCGTTTTATGTTTCGTTCCGCAAGTATTGCGAATTGTCTGTCAGAGCCAACGTTGACCAGTAAAATGATGTGCTGCTAGAAACAGCAAGTTATAAGGGCTACTTTTAATAGCTATCGTCAGCCTTCAGGCTAATATTTTACCGTGCTCCTTTTAAGATCTTAACAATTTTCACGGCTTTTTCTCGTCAGAAGTCAAATGAGAGCGGTGATTTAAATCATGCTGGTGAATTTAAGGGAGCGAAAAAGTTTGATGCGTGAATTTTTAAAGCGCTTTTGAAGTGGAGTGAAGAGTTGGTATTTGAAGAAATTTCAGGTTTATGAAAGCCAATTTTTTTCACGTAAGGCAATTTGACTGATGTTTTCAGTGTTTCGTCTCATGAGTGCTATTAATGAGTTGTCACTTAAGGTCAATAATGGCAATGTAAGTGGTTGCTAATGAGGCATTATTGAACTTATTAGGTGTTTGAGTTTATGGTTAGGGGTTTTCAAGACATTGACACCATTTGTTCTAAGCACATTCAATGATTTTCTTTTGAGTTTTGAGAGTATTAAATGTACGTTTTGTTGTATTATCATTTCATCTCGTACAGGTCTGATAGGATGCTAATATCAACTATTTCAATCGATTTAATGGTTTCAATTCGATGCTAATTCCTTCTATTCTTCTCAAGAAATTTTATCAAATTTTTGAGGTTTTGCGTGTATTTATTTCTCAATTTTTTTCTTGACTCTTTGTCTCTCTAATGACGACTCTCATGGGTTGCTACGGATGCATAAATTAAATGAATTAATCGTTTCGCTTGACTTAACTGTTGTGTCTTTGACTTGTACGCTTTTCATTTTCAAAAGTTTTTACTGAGCTTAAGTAGTATTTTTTATACGTATTACTGATTTATCACTTAATCTCATTACTGGCACATGTCTTCGGTTGGTAATGAGTAATAGGCGAATGTGATTAGTAGTTTGTTTCCACAGCAATCGTTTTTAAGAATATGACACCTGCTTCTTTGAGAGTAAAAGTTGATATTTTTTCCTAATGTGGTCTTTTCACTTATTTTCAAGAACAACAATGAATTCTTATTGTCCTTCTAGTGCGGCGTAATTTTATTCCCAGTGAAAAGTACCGTATCCCTTTTGAAGTTTTATGATATGCTTTTTTAAAGTTTTTGGGTTGTATTTTGTCTGCGCCACTGGTTTTCAGTTTTTGATTTTTGCCAATTTTTTTTTGGTTTTTGTTTTTTTTTGCTTTGTCTGTGATTGATTCACACAAGGTTGTTGTAATGCGTACTGATTCCGGGGACGCATATAATCAATATTTCGTTTTGTTATTTTTGTTGGGATTCTTAAAGCACTAAATCTTGGAAAAAGAAAATGTCCAATTTTTTTGTCATGCATTTCTGCGCTTTTAGGTTCAGGGGTTTTGTTGAATCTCTTAGATTGACGTTGCTCCAAGTTATTCATTGTGAGGTCAATAGCTAATTGAATTCGATTCTTTCGGCTGGATCAATTAGATTGTTATTCAGGACTTGTCCTGCTATGTTTCTTATTTCGTCGGCAAGATTTTTGATTTTTGATCTCTGTTGTCACTTAAGGTCAATAATGGCAGTATAAGTGGTTGCTAATGAGGCATTAATGAACTTATTAGGTGTTTGAGTTTAAAGTTAGTGGTTTTCGAGACATTGACATCATTTGTTCTAAGCACATTCAATGATTTTCTTTGAGTTTTGAAAGTATTTAATGTACTTTTTGTTGTCCTATCGTTTCATCTCGTACAGGTCTGATAGGATTCTAATATCAACTATTTCAATCGATTTAATGGTTTCAATTCGATGCTAATTCCTTCTATTTTTCTCAAGAATTTTTATCAAATTTTTGAGGTTTTGAGCTTAAGTAGTATTTTTTATACGTATTACTGATTTATCACTTAATCTCTTTACTGGCACATGTCTTCGGTTGGTAATGAATAATAGGCGAATGTGATTAGTGGTTTGAGTTCACAGCAATCGTTTTTAAGAATATGACACCTGCTTCTTTGAAAATAAAAGTTGATATTTTTTTTGGTCCTAATGTGGTCTTTTCACTTATTCTCAAGAACAACAATGAATTCTTATTGTCCTTCTAATGCGGCGTAATTTTATTCCCAGCGAAAAGTACCTTATCCCTTTTGAAGTTTTATGGTTTCTATGCTTTTTTAAGATTTTTGGTTGTTTTTTGCCGGCGCCACTGGTTTTCAATTTTTGTGAATTTTGCTAATTTTCTTCGGTTTTTGTCTTTTTTGCTTTGTCTGTCATTGATTCACACAAGATTGTTGTAATGCGTACTCATTCCAGGGACGCATAGAATCAATATTTCGTTTTGTTATTGTTCAGATTCTTGAAGCACTAAATCTTGGGAAAAGAAAATGTCGAATTGTTTTTTTTTCTTTCGTGCATTTCTGTGTTCATGGGTTCAGGGGTTTTGTTGAATCTCTTAGATTGACGTTGCTCCAAGTTATTCATTGTAAGGTCAATAACTAAATGATTTCGATTCATTCGGCTGGATCAATTAGATTGTTATTCAGGACTTGTCCTGCTATTTTTCTTATTTCGCCGCCAGGATTTTTGATTTTTATGCTATTTCAACTGAATTGCGTGCGTGACGTCGTTTTTCACTCTTACTTGAGCGAGTTTTTTGGGTGATTTTTTCACTTATTCTCAAGAACAACAATGAATTCTTATTGTCCTTCTAGTGCGGCGTAATTTTATTCCCAGCGAAAAGTACCTTATCCCTTTTGAAGTTTTATGGTTTCTATGCTTTTTAAGATTTTTGGTTGTTTTTTGTCTGCGCCACTGGTTTTCAATTTTTGAATTTTGCTAATTTTCTTCGGTTTTTGTTTTTGCTTTGTCATTGATTCAAACAAGATTGTTGTAATGCGTTCTCATTCCTGGGACGCATAGAATCAATATTTCGTTTTGTTATTGTTCAGATTTTTAAAGCACTAAATCTTGGGAAAAGAGAATGTCGAATTGTTTTTTTTTCTTTCGTGCATTTCTGTGCTTATGGGTTCAGGGGTTTTGTTGAGTCTCATAGTTTGATGTTGCTGCAAGTTATTCATTGTAAGGTCAATAACTAAATGAATTCGATTCATTCGGCTGGATCAATTAGATTGTTATTCAGGACTTGTCCTGCTATTTTTCTTATTTTCGTCGCCAAGACTTTTGATTTTTTATGCAATTTCAACTGAATTACGTGCGTGACGTCGTTTTGAGCGAGTTTTTTGGGTGGTTTTTTCACTTATTCTCGAGAACAACAATGAATTCTTATTGTCCTTATAGTGCGGCGTAATTTTTATCCCAGCGAAAAGTACCTTATCCCTTTTGAAGTTTTATGGTTTCTATGCTTTTTTAAGATTTTTGGTTGTTTTTTGCCGGCGCCACTGATTTTCAATTTTTGTGAATTTTGCTAATTTCTTTCGGTTTTTGTCTTTTTTGCTTTGTCTGTCATTGATTCACACAAGATTGTTGTAATGCGTACTCATTCCAGGGATGCATAGAATCAATATTTCGTTTTGTTATTGTTCAGATTCTTAAAGCACTAAATCTTGGGAAAAGAGAATGTCGAATTGTTTTTTTTTCTTTCGTGCATTTCTGTGCTTATGGGTTCAGGGGTTTTGTTGAGTCTCTTAGTTTGACGTTGCTGCAAGTTATTCATTGTAAGGTCAATAACTAAATGAATTCGATTTATTCGGCTGGATCAATTAGACTGTTATTCAGGACTTGTCCTGCTTTTTTTCTTATTTCGTCGCCAAGATGTTTGATTTTTTATGCAATTTCAACTGAATTGCTTGCGTGACGTCGTTTTTCACTCTTACTTTAGCGAGTTTTTGGGTGGTTTTTTCACTTATTCTCACGAACAACAATGAATTCTTATTGTCCTTCTAGTGCGGCGTAATTTTATTCCCAGCGAAAAGTACCTTATCCCTTTTGAAGTTTTATGGTTTCTATGCTTTTTTAAGATTTTTGGTTGTTTTTTGTCTGCGCCACTGGTTTTCAATTTTTGACTTTTTCTAATTTTCTTCGGTTTTTGTCTTTGCTTTGTCTGTCATTGATTCACACAAGATTGTTGCAATGCGTACTCATTCCAGGGACGCATTGAATCAATATTTCGTTTTGTTATTGTTCAGATTCTTAAAGCACTAAATCTTGGGAAAAGAAAATGTCGAATTGTTTTTTTTCTTTCTTGCATTTCTGTGCTTATGGGTTCAGGGGTTTTGTTGAATCTCTTAGATTGACGTTGCTGCAAGTTATTCATTGTAAGGTCAATAACTAAATGAATTCGATTCATTCGGTTGGATCAATTAGACTGTTATTCAGGACTTGTCCTGCTATTTTTCTTATTTCGTCGCCAAGATGTTTGATTTTTTATGCAATTTCAACTGAATTGCTTGCGTGACGTCGTTTTTCACTCTTACTTTAGCGAGTTTTTTGGGTGGTTTTTTTCACTTATTCTCACGAACAACAATGAATTCTTATTGTCCTTATAGTGCGGCGTAGTTTTTATCCCAGCGAAAAGTACCTTATCCCTTTTGAAGTTTTATGATTTCTATGCTTTTTTAAGATTTTTGGTTGTTTTTTGCCGGCGCCACTGATTTTCAATTTTTGTGAATTTTGCTAATTTTTTTCGGTTTTTGTCTTTTTTGCTTTGTCTGTCATTGATTCACACAAGATGGTTGTAATGCGTACTCATTCCAGGGATGCATAGAATCAATATTTCGTTTTGTTATTGTTCAGATTCTTAAAGCACTAAATCTTGGGAAATGAAAATGTCGAATTGTTTTTTTTCTTTCTTGCATTTCTGTGCTTATGGGTTCAGGGGTTTTGTTGAATCTCTTAGATTGACGTTGCTGCAAGTTATTCATTGTAAGGTCAATAACTAAATGAATTCGATTCATTCGGTTGGATCAATTAGACTGTTATTCAGGACTTGTCCTGCTATTTTTCTTATTTCGTCGCCAAGATGTTTGATTTTTTATGCAATTTCAACTGAATTGCTTGCGTGACGTCGTTTTTCACTCTTACTTTAGCGAGTTTTTTGGGTGGTTTTTTTCACTTATTCTCACGAACAACAATGAATTCTTATTGTCCTTATAGTGCGGCGTAGTTTTTATCCCAGCGAAAAGTACCTTATCCCTTTTGAAGTTTTATGATTTCTATGCTTTTTTAAGATTTTTGGTTGTTTTTTGCCGGCGCCACTGATTTTCAATTTTTGTGAATTTTGCTAATTTTTTTCGGTTTTTGTCTTTTTTGCTTTGTCTGTCATTGATTCACACAAGATGGTTGTAATGCGTACTCATTCCAGGGATGCATAGAATCAATATTTCGTTTTGTTATTGTTCAGATTCTTAAAGCACTAAATCTTGGGAAAAGAAAATGTCGAATTGTTTTTTTTCTTTCTTGCATTTCTGTGCTTATGGGTTCAGGGGTTTTGTTGAATCTCTTAGATTGACGTTGCTGCAAGTTATTCATTGTAAGGTCAATAACTAAATGAATTCGATTCATTCGGTTGGATCAATTAGACTGTTATTCAGGACTTGTCCTGCTATTTTTCTTATTTCGTCGCCAAGATGTTTGATTTTTTATGCAATTTCAACTGAATTGCTTGCGTGACGTCGTTTTTCACTCTTACTTTAGCGAGTTTTTTGGGTGGTTTTTTTCACTTATTCTCACGAACAACAATGAATTCTTATTGTCCTTATAGTGCGGCGTAGTTTTTATCCCAGCGAAAAGTACCTTATCCCTTTTGAAGTTTTATGATTTCTATGCTTTTTTAAGATTTTTGGTTGTTTTTTGCCGGCGCCACTGATTTTCAATTTTTGTGAATTTTGCTAATTTTTTTCGGTTTTTGTCTTTTTTGCTTTGTCTGTCATTGATTCACACAAGATGGTTGTAATGCGTACTCATTCCAGGGATGCATAGAATCAATATTTCGTTTTGTTATTGTTCAGATTCTTAAAGCACTAAATCTTGGGAAAAGAAAATGTCGAATTGTTTTTTTTTCTTTCTTGCATTTCTGTGCTTATGGGTTCAGGGGTTTTGTTGAATCTCTTAGATTGACGTTGCTGCAAGTTATTCATTGTAAGGTCAATAACTAAATGAATTCGATTCATTCGGCTGGATCAATTAGACTGTTATTCAGGACTTGTCCTGCTATTTTTCTTTTTTTTTTCGCCAAGATGTTTGATTTTTTTATGCAATTTCAACTGAATTGCTTGCGTGACGTCGTTTTTCACTCTTACTTTAGCGAGTTTTTGGGTGGTTTTTTCACTTATTCTCACGAACAACAATGAATTCTTATTGTCCTTCTAGTGCGGCGTAATTTTATTCCCAGCGAAAAGTACCTTATCCCTTTTGAAGTTTTATGGTTTCTATGCTTTTTTAAGATTTCTGGTTGTTTTTTGTCTGCGCCACTGGTTTTCAATTTTTGACTTTCTAATTTTCTTCGGTTTTTGTCTTTGCTTTGTCTGTCAGTGATTCACACAAGATTGTTGTAATGCGTACTCATTCCAGGGACGCATTGAATCAATATTTCGTTTTGTTATTGTTCAGATTCTTAAAGCACTAAATCTTGGGAAAAGAGAATGTCGAATTGTTTTTTTTTCTTTCGTGCATTTCTGTGCTTATGGGTTCAGGGGTTTTGTTGAATCTCTTAGATTGACGTTGCTGCAAGTTATTCATTGTAAGGTCAATAACTAAATGAATTCGATTCATTCGGCTGGCTCAATTAGACTGTTATTCAGGACTTGTCCTGCTATTTTTCTTATTTCGTCGCCAAGATGTTTGATTTTTTTATGCAATTTCAACTGAATTGCTTGCGTGACGTCGTTTTTCACTCTTACTTTAGCGAGTTTTTTGGGTGGTTTTTTTCACTTATTCTCACGAACAACAATGAATTCTTATTGTCCTTATAGTGCGGCGTAATTTTTATCCCAGCGAAAAGTACCTTATCCCTTTTGAAATTTTATGGTTTCTATGCTTTTTTAAGATTTTCGGTTGTTTTTTGTCTGCGCCACTGGTTTTCATTTTTTGAATTTGCTAATTTTCTTCGGTTTTTGTTTTTTTTTGCTTTGTCTGTCATTGATTCACACAAGATTGTTGTAATGCGTACTCATTCCAGGGACGCATAGAATCAATATTTCGTTTTGTTATTGTTCAGATTCTTAAAGCACTAAATCTTGGGAAAAGAAAATGTCGCATTGTTTTTTTTGTTTTTTTTCTTTTGTGCATTTCTGCGCTTATGGGATCAGGGGTTTTGTTGAATCTCTTAGATTGACGTTGCTTCAAGTTATTCATTGTAAGGTCAATAACTAAATGAATTCGATTCATTCGGCTGGATCAATTAGATTGTTATTCAGGACTTGTCCTGCTAGGACTTGTCGCCAAGATTTTTGATTTTTTATGCAATTTCAACTGAATTGCGTGCGGGACGTCGCTTTTCTTTCCTACTTGATTGAATTTTTTTGCGTGATGAAATTTTAGGTCTTAGGTCATACGTGGCTTTCACTCTTAAAAATGACTTTCTAACTTTGAAATTGACTTTTCTTTAATTCAGAGATAAGGCCAAGTGTGAGTGTGTCACTCGAATTAAGGGCTATTAAGAGCAGCTCATAGAAGTGGCAATAATTTATACTGATTCGTTATCAAAATATAACATCTCAGATGCAATGAAAAGAAAAATTATTTGGTCTGTCTTTTTTTTTATCTTTTTGAGACTGGAGATCTACATAGCTGTCGCAGGTACTTTCAGGCTTTCTGCCAGCTATGTTTGAATCATTTTTACGGCTTGAAGAGGCGTCCTGAATTTTGTTTTAGGACTCTAGGTGCTATTGGTTTCTGGTTTTTGGATAAAAGAGCGACGAAAAAACCGGAAGTTGAGGGAGTGAATAAATTTGAAAAAGATGTGATGAAGAAATTTAAGAGCGGAGAAAAGATTGGTTTTTGCTCATACCAAAAAGAGCTAGAATTGTAGGTATGGAAAATGACTGCTCAAACAAATTTTTGTTTGAGCGGCTTTTTTCAATGTTTATGTTGTCTATTATATTGTAGCTAAGGTAATGACATTCGGTTTGTTCGATAGCTTTTCCAAGCTCTTTTATAAATAAATAAAGGTTTACGCTAGTTTTGATCATTTCTAATATTTCCTGATTTTTCTGCTATTTAGGCAATATTTTCACCTTTGCATTGTTTTGTGTCCATTGTTTTGACGACTAATGCTTCTTAGCGTTTTTTATTACGGTTTGAGTTTTAATGCAAAGCAGCTTTATTAAATAAAATTTGACCAAATATTGAGAAATCAGATACAATTTTTCGCTTTTCCGTAATTCTCATTTTTTCTGTCGGAATTAGGGATGATAATGAGCTTGTTGTGGCTCGTCTTATGTTGTGTAATCCATTTTTAATCTTGATTACTTGAAACAAAATTTTCGTTTATTTGGGTACTTTTACTGTGAAAAATAATTAAATGTTCGTAAATGCTTTGCTATAGTAACTTTTTGGTTATTTTTTTGTTTATTTTTTGACTCAGGATTGTTATTTCCTCTGATTTCATGCGTTCAACCAGTTTGTACTAGTTATTTGAAAACTAGTTTTTTTCTTGTACTTGTTATTTGAAAACTTGTTTTTTTTCGGTGAAGACGTGGAGTTGTTTCCGGAATTCTACCGACTGTTTTTTATGAGGGAGCGAGCAAAGAACCGAAATTTCATGGGAGTGAATATAAAGGCGAGATTGTTGTTTCGGTGAACAAATTTTAAGAGTGGAGAAAAAGTGATTGTTTCCTTTTTGTCTTCTGTTGAAAAAGCGAGAACGTCGATGTGAAAATATATTTTGCTAAGCGAGCGATTTTTTTGTTCACTTTTTTCTTGTTTGTCTCAAAAAAGTAATTTCATGTTTCCTAGTAAGTTATGGTAGAGTAAGTTTAAAAACATTTTGTTTTTTTGACAGCGTTCTGTAACTGAGGGGGACTTTTACATCAATTTGGAGCATTTTTGACTTTTGCAGATTTTTTGGCTATCTGCAATATTTAATTCATCGCATTGTTTTCTTACCTTAATAGTTAACCGAGTGGAAGCTTAACGCTCCTAAACATTTTCTGATTTGACAAAAATGATTTTGTTTTCTGAGTTTCTTTCTGCTTTTAAAGATAGGTGTTTGTGAAAACATCTATCTTATATTTTATTTCAGCTTGACACTTTTTCATGACCATTTTTGCCTCGATTGCTTGAAAGAAAGTTGTCGCTTGTAGGTGTGCTTGTGATATAGGAAAAATATTTGAATTTTCCGATTGCTTAGGGTTAAATCACTTTTTAGTCTATTTTCTGTCGTTATTTCACTTAAGGTTGTTTTTTTTTGCTTCTTTCATGCATTCTGCCAGTAGATAACAGATTTTAAAAGACAAATTTATTTGAGTCATTTGCGGAATTCTTCGGCTATGTTTATCGGAGTGAATTTTGAAGCAGGAAATGAACCGCGTGAAACATTTGAGCGTTCCGTGTGTTGAACAAAATTGGAGGCTGGTGGAAAAAGAGTGTTTTTTTTCTCATACAGCTGTTTTCGAGAAAGCGGGAAATTTAATTTAAAGAAGCTTTTTGAGCGAGCGAAGTTTCATGTCAAGGTGTAAGCATTTTCAATCAGTTTTATGATTTTTGCTGAAATTCTACAATAGGCTTTAACAATAATGCTAAGGTTTCGTTTGGAAAGCCTTTATGATTTTCTGACCATTATAACCAGTCTCAAGCTAGAACGTTTTTTGTTCATTGTTAGGGTATTTTAGCGATTTTTGGGATCATTCTTTTAATCGTGTTTACAGAGATTGAATAGAAGCTTATAACTTACAGGCGGATGTTTAGCTACCAATTGATTGCGTCTTTTTGGTCAAAATCGGTCTATTGGTGATAAGTACGAAATGTTATTTTTCTCTGTATCTGTTCCTTTTTTTGTCAGGTTTTTGGCTCATAATTATTGAATTCGGGGCGTCTTTTATTGCTTGCATAGTTTTGTTTCTGCAACCTAATGTTCTTAATTGCCTGAGAAAAAAAGTAGCATTTTCATTTGTATTTGTTCTGAACCCCACATAGTGAGGCGCGAAACTATGTGCTCATCTGGTTTTTTTCAATCAATTTTGACCGATTGATATATTCAGTGTAGTTTTTTGCAAGGGTGTTAAGAGTATATAAAGGGTGTTAAGAGTATCTTTAAAAAGGCATGTTAAGAGTATATAAAATTATTTTTTGTTGTGTTTTTTACCAGGAGTTATCCAGTTTTAAAAGTTGTGAACATTCCGTTGATTTCTTACGTTTCCGTTCGTATTTTTCGTAATTTTTAATCAAATATTTGCCAATTTGTCAAAAAAGATTGGGCAATATTATGAAAGTTTGACCTTTCTTGAAAATGGCAGGAAGTATGGTTCTTTAGCTCAGTTGAAGAAATCTGGTGGAACTAGAGACATAAAAACTGCTGATACAGTCATTATTTACTCAGATAAGGGCTATTTTAGCTCCTCTTTCTCTGAGAAAATTTTCTGGCATTAAAATTTTTCGGAGTTTTGCGAATAAAACTACTATGCATCTTTTATTTTAGCTATGAAGATTTTATGCCAATTTATGTATTACGCTAAGATTTTTAACACTTTTGTGTGTTCTGTTGGCGCGCAGCAATGTCAAGGCCAGTTTTGGTCTCAGTGTCGATTTTAACAATCTTAAAGGGTTCGTGTTATATTTTTTAAAACCTTTTTTGCACTTTTCTGCTGATTAGAGACAAGTGAGTATCATGCTGAGGTTCAATTAATAAACGATCCCACTGAAATTCAATTGCAGATAAATATAGATGTGAGTTTGCAGGAGGGAATAGCTCGTAGTTTTATCCCTCCGACAAAGTTGTTTCAAAAACTTTGCATACATTTTTGTACTTTTTGCGGTCGCGTGGCTTAGTCTCATCAAAAGTACTATTGGCTATCTAAGAATGTATTATTGAAACCATCCGACAATTTCAGCTGATAATTAATGGCCCTGCTGGCTATATGTTTCAAAAAATAAGGTTTGGAATTTTAATCTTTCAATCTTATTTAGAAGTATAACTAGAATTTATCACACGTCTGAATATTCATCTCAATGAAATATTGAATTTATAAAAAACAGCCAGGCCGTATGATTAATCAATCTGGGTTGTCTTATCACAAGTATTGAAAACGAACAATGTTTGTTTATTGTCAACTTGTAGCTCAATTTCATTAATGACAGAACCCTTCCTCTTTCGAGCGAAACAAAAGTTAATCTTTTAAGTTCGTTAACGAATTTTTAAGTTATTGTAATTTGTGGTTATTTGCCTATATTTACGGTTCTTTTTGGACTCTTGGCACATCATCACATTCACCACAGGTCTCAGTGGTATTGGAAGGAGTCCCAATTGAATAGCTTACGGTTTTAATGGCTTCGCAAATATTATTTATTCAACGTTGCCTCTACTTTGTGTCCTTTTTGTAGTCTTTTTTTCTGAATAACGACAGGTCTCAATGTTTTTCTATAGAGATACACTCGCTCTATGGTTTGAAACTAAAGCTGAAAGCTTATGGTTTTTACGTCTGAATTTGTTTGTTTTCAAAAATATTTGTTTACCTGGAACATTGTCGTTTTGTTGATCTGTTTTGGTCAATTTGAGGCATATTCTTGTTAATGACAACTGCCATCCACTTTGTTGTGAAGCAGACAATAATTGTTGCTGCCTTTGTGTTTTAGCAATCCTTTTACGACTTTGGCACTATTAGTTTTAATAAAAATTGTTGCGATTTATTGATTCTGCCCGAGTAAACATATATAATCTTTTCAACTAAAGGTTATGGCTTTAACACTGTGTCTTCGTAATTAATTATAGAGTTTTTGAACTTTTGTTATTGTAGTTTTATGAGTTAGTGTTTCTAGTCACAGTTACCGTTAGTTTCTAGGTAGATACATCTGAAACTAAGAAGAAAGAAGAAAAAACACTTTATTGTAATCCGTCGTCTGTCAGTTACTATATTAACTGTTATCTAGAATACACAGTGTATATTAATAAATGAAGTGAGAAATGGAAAAGAGAGAATGTTTAGAGTCGGTTATGAAGATATTTAGATTCACAATTTTTTTTTTTCTCATCCTTCCTAATATTCAGGTGGGGGTTGTAATAATTGTACTTTTTATGTAATTACAAGTCGACAGCGAGGATGGCTTGTTTAAATTTTCTTTTCCGTGTTTGGTGAGAGCGCTTTAACATTTTATCAAACTCTACTGTTGGTCTTAGAGTGTTAATACGGCTAATAGTGCTAAAAAGGTATGATTTGGAGAGGTACAGGCTTTTTGCTTTTGTTGGAAGAAGCCACAGTTTTGTTCTGCTAATTGTATTATATGAGAAATTTGGGAACTGGAGCGTTCTAAACGCTTTCGTGCTGTTTGTAACAAGTTGTGCTGCATAGCTAATGGACCGGTATGATATTATTTGCTGGGCAGTGGGGATTGAATAAAATTGTTTCACCTTACGAAGTGACCTCTCTTTGTTCCTAACGGCCACACGACACCCCCAATTTATCTGTTTGTCTAGTTTTAGCAGGTTTTCTTTTGTGATACCATTCAGTATGAGACATGGATAATGTATATGGCTCAATACAAGACTTTTCAGGAGAGCAATGAGAGCTGGTTCTGGCAGTGCACCTTGTAAGCTTTTGATAGCTTGAATCCCCGCTGCCATAGATTTAAGCATTTTGTTGATTTGTTCATCAAAACTTAAATGCCTGTCGAGCAATATGCCAAGGAATTTGACAATTTTTGATTGCTTCAATGATTTCCCTTCGATATTGAGTTCATGGTCTTTTATAGAGTCTGAGGCACGGGGTTTGCAAAAAATGCTAAACTGAGTTTTTGAAATATTGATCATCAGTTTGTTTGCACGGAAGTATTGAATGATTGAATGAAAATTTGTTTCCAGCTCTCTTATACTCATCTCAGTAGTTTGCTTGGAGCATAACAATGTTGTGTCATCAGCGTATTGTATAAGATTACAGTTATCCGAAACAGCTTTACACATATCATTAACGTAGATTATAAAGAGAAGCGGACCTAGGACAGTGCCTTGAGGCACCCCTTGAGTTGTTTTATACTCATCTGAAAAAACCCCGTTTAGTTTAACTCGCTGAGAGCGGTTTGTTAAAAACGAAGCCAGTAGCGCCACTGCACTTTCTTTGAAACCTATTGATCTCATTTTCATGTACAAAATTTCGTGTGACAATGAATCGAATGTCTTAGAGAGGTCTAGGAACGCAGCAGCTGTTGGGATATTTTCATCTAGCTTCGTTCTAATGATCTCGCTGGTATAAAGTAAGGCATCGGTGGTTGAGTATCCTGCACGAAATCCAAATTGTTTATTAGTTAGGATTTTGTACTCAAAAAGATATTCATTAATCTGATCAGCTAAGAGTCGTTCAATAACTTTCGAGAGACATGGTGTCAAGGAAATGGGTCTATAGTTAGCAGGATCTTCAGGGTCATCTTTTTTAAAAATTGGTATCACATGGGCAGTTTTAAGTGTCGAAGGAAACGTGTTTTCACTTACACTGGAGTTAATTGCAAAAGTTAGGTGCGGCAGTATTGCGTTCATACCATCTTTTATTGCCCACATTGGTAATTTTGTGGGTCCTAGGGGTTTGTTAACGCTTAATTTGAGAATTTTGTCCCGAACCTCTCTTTGAGTCACAAAGCGAAAATTGAAAATTGAGTGATTTTCTGATGCTATGTTAGCATAGTACAACTCATTTGATTCCCCTTTATAGTCTCCTAGTGTTGTAAACCGGTATTTTAGAAGGTTCACTATCTTTTTAGGTTCCGTAACTAGGTCTCCTAGTGCATTCTTTAGGGTTCCAATACTTGCTTCTACATTAAAACTGTTTCGAAGTGAGTTAATAAACTTCCAGCGCTTACTTGGTGTGTCTAAAATACTAAAATGTTCTTGACTTGATTTTATCCGAAGTGATTTGAGGTAATTATTACATGTGTTGCGAGCCCTTTTGTAAGATAGGAATGTTTGCTCGCATTTGTTGTCAATAAAAGTTTTCCACTTGATCTTTGTCTTTTCTCAAGTTTTCATATTCAGCTGATTTTGCAGGCAATGGAATACTCAATTTGGTTTGTTTTTTTGAATCGCAATTCAAGAGGGGCGTGTTTTTGCAGGCAATGGGAGAAAATATCCTCGAATTTTTGAAATACGCGGCAGCTGGATTTCTTTGAGTACATGAGGAACCATGGTGCTCTCTCAAGATCCGATCGAAATCTGTTGCAGCTATAGTTTTCCTTATTGAAAACAAGATTTGGTACTGCCTTTTGTTTCTTGGTTCGCTCTGTATTGGTAGCGAGCAACGTGATGTTATGATCCGTAGCAAATGGGGCATCGCAAATCAATGTCTTCTTTATAACTTTTTTCTCTGAAATGATAAAGTCTATATGGCTGCCCCCTGCTTTGTTGTACCGTGTTGGTATAGATTTATTGGCTACGGATAATGAGTATGGTGCGAATGTGTCTTGGATTTTACGTTTTTCTCGGTTATTCAGATAGTTCATGTTAAAGCCTCCCATGAGTGTCACTCGCTTTCCTTCGGAAGCTGCATAGTCTAGACCATGCAATAAATCTTCCAGGAAAGTGTCCGAAAACTGTTTGTTCGGGTTGTATGCTAGGCACAAAAGTTCCCGTTTTTTCCCTTTTCCATGTTGTGGGCTGTACTCAATCCACGATCCCTCGAAATGTGATGGTCGAAAGAAGTTGAGGTCGTCCCTTATTTTTGGATTGTATTTTTTGGGGACAAACAAAATTGTACCGCCACCCTATTTTTTCTTCGTATATTCTGATCTATCGCATCGAAACGAGAAATGCGTTTGCTTAAGCATGTCATAGAGATTGTGACCATTTCCTGTTGAGAGCCACGTTTCGGTTAACCCTATAACTGTGTTTTAATCTAACTGTTCCAGAAAGATTTGAACATCTTGTTGTTTATTGCAGAGACTTTGACAGTTAGCGGTTATTATTTTCACAAAATTTTTGTGCTTTTGTATGCTTTTCATGAGGTCATTGTTGTTCAATAGGGGACCAGGGTTTTGTTCAACATCACCTGATAAAAGGATAAGTTTTAATTTGTATCTTTCAGTTCTGCTATCAGTATCTGCTATCAACAGCTTTATGATCTTAAAGATATTTATAAGATACCTGATCGACTCGGGTGATTCCTCAGAATGTAGAAGGATGAGAAAAAAGAAGGTTGTTAAGAAACACATTTTGTTTAAGTATCAAGTTCTTATCATAGTACATCAGAATTGAGCATATGGATCAAATCGCATAGCTCGTGACGAAGGATGCTTTAGGGCACTCATATAATCATAAGTTTGATGATCATAATAGTCTCCGTCCGAGTTGGGTGCATAATTGTAACCAGAGTGTACTGGGCCTCTATTGGTTGGAAGAGATTTCGGGTGCACGGGGCCCCTTTTGAAATCTCTTTGATGGTTATTGTTTAAAAGACCTCTAGCATCAGTTATTCGGTTTGAAAAACTATGTTTAATCCGAACATTAATAAAACGAAAATGTTTATTCACTACATTGTATTGTAGGTTGGAGAACTGCGAAATCTTTTCAGTTAGGCACGAGATGAGTGTTTTATTTCCTCCGTTAGCACGGTCAAGATGAACTTCATTAAAAAACAGATCAGAGTAGTTATCAATAGCAGTTATGCGATCGTAGAAGGGTACAATTTGCACTTTTTTCTTGGATTTAAACTTTTTGTACACTATTTCGTTAAACTTAATGATGCGCTGGGCTTCAATACTTTCTATGCCAGATTTAAGAGTGAGCACCTGACATATGT
The DNA here is from genome assembly GCF_964194025.1 of Convolutriloba macropyga. NCBI lineage: Eukaryota > Metazoa > Xenacoelomorpha > Acoela > Convolutidae > Convolutriloba > Convolutriloba macropyga. The sequence continues at coordinate 26,453,378 of NC_134473.1, forward strand.
TTATCATTTCGGGTGTAAACTTAGTATTAATCAGTTCAATTGTTTTGCAGAACTGATCAAAAAGTTCTTCAACATTTAGGTCTAGTTCCCGGGTCAACGAATTAGTTCCATCTTGAATAGTAACGCTCTTCAGCTCCCTGGTGTCGTATTTTTGTAGAGTTTCATACTTTTCCGAGAACCTTGGCCCATTGTATGAATGGATTCACACATCTCCAGGCATCTCTGTGTGCTCGATGTCTGCTAAAATACTACTTCCAATAATTAAATTCGTGGCTTTTTCGGGGATGGTTTTGGCTTCGAATACCTTTTGAGGTCGTTTGGTATAGCTACTAGTGTTGCTACCTAGTACGTTAGTCGGTCTTTGGAATGAAAAGGCCCCGACGAGGGAGTATATTTGTCTATAGTACTCATCTTTTCTGTCGTTTGACAGCCTTTCGAAGTCCTCGGGTGTCATCAGTAGCTGGGATGAAGCCATCTGGGTGTTGTTGTCAGATGTAGTCCCTTGCGCCATTGCTCAGATTGGTATTGTAATGGTAAAGTCAGTAATTGTTCTTTTGAATTGTCCGATATGCTCTTTAGATGTTTGATAAGAACTGAAGGTCAAGTTAGAATTGCATTGATTTCAAGCGACTGTTTTTATTTGTAAGTTGATGGTTGTTTTGACTTTTTGAAGTACACGGTTATTTGCTTAGTTTAGGTTTTTTCTGATGCTATTTCTGTAATGGGGTGTTGTTTTATCACATAGTGGTTTGGGTTTATACCAATTTTTTAAAATCGTAGAGCAGTTGTTATTGTTTTCAAAGTTTGAGAGATTTGAAAGGTTCCCTCTCTCTGCTTCAATTGGTAGACAATTATGTCAAAACATGAATGAGTGGGATTGGAATTTTATATGTAACTGCCTATTACCGATCCTCCTAGGTATTCTATATAAAGATTTCAGAATTTTTTGTCTAAATTTTTTGTTGGGAAATTGTCCGACCTAAAATCACATATCCTCACATTTCCTCAATAATTTTTCTATCAAATGTTAACTATATAAAAGGCTGTTTTGGGGAGGACGGCTCTTCGAGTGGTTTTTGGGCTGCTTCCGGCCATGTATTTTTGTTAAGTGGAATAGCAAAAAACCTAATTTCGGATGAGTAATTCAAGTTTGACAGATTTGTTTCCGTGAAACAATGTGAAAAACCGAATTTAGTGGCAATTTTGTTCATACTTTTTGAAACAGCGACAGTTGTGAAATGAATTGTAGATGTGGTGAGATGTGGTTTCGCTGAGTGAATGAATTAATGTTCACGTGTGGCCTTTCATGTCATTTTGAATTTTTGTTGTCTATTTAGTTATTGTAGACAAAGTAAAAATTTTGAGGTTCTTTTAGCAGTGTTTTGAAGTTTTTTTCGGTAAAAGTTTCAAGCTAATTTGAATGTTTTTAATAGCCGCCCTCATCTTCTCAGCCGGCTATTATAGCGCTCCTATTTTTTTTTTTTTTACTTCGTCGAATAAAAAAATGTTTCGCTTTACCTCATTTTGCCGCCTTTTCAACATTTTGCGTGAAATCTTTTTGACTTCTCTAGGCTAGTTTCTCTCTTCTCTCATTCTGCTAAAAGTGATTTTGAACATCAGTTGCTCAGCAAAGCAATTCAAAATGAACAGTCAATATAAAAAATTGAAGTCAGAAATAGAAACGGGATAAACCCATAAAGCCCAATTTTAGATGCCCGCTATTTGAACGTCGGTCCTATAAGTATTAGTTACCTCTCTCTAATGCTGATTGTTATTGATAGTAGCCCCTGTAGCCTCTCTCTAAGAAACAGAAGTATGTTCAACTACGAAATGCCATCAAAATAAATCGGACTTAAAAAAATGTTTTTGTACGAAAATCTTTTTTTTTCAATATCTTCTGTTATTTCAATCCCAGTCATGCTTATTGGAATCAACGGCGGCTATTTTCCGGCAATCTGCCGGGTATGTTTCCAAATTTTTAGAGGATTTTCATGCTCAATTTTTTGCCCGTTGTGCTGTTTTTTTCATCATTGGCTGCTCAATTGAAGATTGCTGGCCGTAGGCGTTTTCAACTATGTATTAAGGAAACTTTGGTGCAAAGTTATTCTCTATGTAATTTGCCAAAGATTTGAGAAATTTGTTGTTATTTCTCAGTTTACAGTTTTTTTCCTTTCTAAAAAATAAAGGCGTTTTTAAGCTTACAATTGCTCAATTTTTTTTACTTCCACTTGTTTTATGGTTTCAATTGCAGGAAACAATGTTTTAAGTCCGTTTGTGTACTTGTACTATCTAAAAAAGTAAGAATTTTTTGGCTAATTTCTTTTTTGGACAAGTTTTTTTTTGCTTTTTAACTTACGATTGCTATTTCCTTTGTTTTCGTGCGTTCTACCAGTGGACAATATTTATTTACATGGCCAAAATTTTCGGTGAAACCGATTTCAAAACGTTTTCGGAATACTTCCAGTTTGAAAGTAAGTGTTTTAGTCATTCTGCTCATATGTCTGTGCAGTTTTTAGTTTCAATTCTTTCCGTCATTTTGCAGTTTTAGATTTTTCCACCCGTTTTTCTATGCTACTTATAACTTTGGTTGTATTCGGTTGGATTTTTTTGGTTTTTTTTTGGTATAAATAGTTTTTCTGGTGCCGTTTTTAACTGATGTTACGTTTGACTTCTTTTGATAGAGGAATTTGATGGAATTAAACAAATTTAGGCCCATTTTTCTTCTTTTGGTTGTTTTCCGCCTATTTCTTCTGTTTCTGAGCGTCTTTCCGAGTCCGAGGTATGGGAGTTTTCACCGACACAGAAGAAACAATTTTTCCAGGTTTTTGTCTTTAGCTTATTAATAGCCGCCATCAGCCTCTCAACGGATATTATTTAGGCGCTCTATTTTTTTCAATCCAAGAATTGGATGGTATTGGAGCTGCCTTTTTTGTAAGATATTTTCACAACTTTTTAAATGACTTTGAGTTTTCAAAACGTGATAAACGGGTAAAGCTCAGCGGATATCAATTTTCATTAGAGGCCCGTAGCCGCGTTAAGTACTCCAAACATAAACACGCAAGTTTTTTTAATGTTTACAATTTTTTAAGTTTTTCTTAATTTTTGTCATTTTTTATGAAAGTTTTTTAGCCTTGGGTGCCAAGGAACTTCCTCTAGGGTTTGATAATAGGTTACTTCAAAAATTTTATTTGCAATGGATTGTGATTCAACATTTTCGTATCACAAATTTAAGCAGTTTTTTGACAAAACTTGCACTTTTTTTAAGCTTTTAAAATTTTGTTTTGATTTTTCCAGCGCAGTCGACAAGAAACCTCCTCTAATGTTAGATAATATGTTGCTGCGTGGTTTCGATGGTGGAATGGTTTTCAACATTTTAGTGGCACGAATTTCAGCAACTTTATTATATAACTTCTTCAAATTTTTGTTTCGACATTTGTCATTTTTTGCGTTAATTTAGCCCCAGGGGCCAGGGTACCTCCTCTAGGGTTTGATATTAGTTTACTGGATGGTTGGTTGGGTCAATGGAGTGGTATTCAGCCTGTTATTATTGATCATTTTTTGCATTTTTTGACGAAGTTTGAAATTTTTAAATGCTCTAAAAATATATTCCGACTTGATCAATCTTTATGGCCCAGTCAAAAAAAATTCCCGTAGTTTTAACTTGGGTTACTCGATAATTGATGACTGTGGAAGGTTCGAAAGATATCAATATCACCAATTTTAGTAATAATTTAATAAAGTTTCGAGTTTTTCATTTTTTTGAGAAATTTTTGACATGTTGACTTAATCGATTTTCAAGTCCAATTAATTTTTGAGTCTTGCTGATGAGTTACTCGATAGATTCGAGAACCAGGCAACTTAAATGGTTTTGAACTTAACATTTTTTTTGCAAAATTTAGACTTTAAAAAATTGCAATTTTCTCTTAGTATGTTTCTCTCTTTAGCGGGCGCCAGTGAACAACTTTCAGGGCTTGTGAGTGGGATATGAGTTTTTTCAGTGGATAAAATTCGAACTTTAAGGTAAACGCTTCAAGAGTTAAGTAATGTTCAGATTTTTTAGTTTGCTTGGTGTTGGGTGTTTTAGTTTCCCCTTTTTTGGGACTGTTTGTTTTTTGTGGCTGCCAATGTTAATTGATACACTGGTCAGTTGCAGTAGTTCTAACTTTCTCATTATTAAGTTCAATTCTTTGGATTGTATTTCAGGACTTGTCCTGGTATGTTTTGCTTATTTTTTCGATCACGTTTTTTGTTTTCATTGAGTCACGATTTTCACGCTTGACTTCTGACTTACTTCACTCACTGTTTGAACTGAATGGATTTTAAATTCTTTCACGTTTTGAATTACGTATTGTAGTGAATACGGTCAAATTTAAAAGAGCAAAATCAAAAGAAACGGTATAAACATAAATTCTGGTCATCAAAATGCATTAGGTTATCAAAGTTCATTAAAGCAATTGCTAGCCCGTGTTAGCATCATGCGTAATAGGTTTCAGTTTAGAAGTTGAAGTAAGTGTGATTTTAGAATCTAACCGAATATATAGAATTTACGCACCAAATAGGAACACTTTGACAATCAGTATTTTTCTTATGTTTCGATCCCAATGTGCGTCAAGGAGGTCAGCGGCGGCTATTTTCCGGTAATTTACCGGCTGTTTTTAATTGCTGTTCAGTTTGGGTGAGTCGCGTGCTGGTTGTTTCACTGACTGAACAGTAATTATTTTGAGCGTATTTCCGAACAATTTTTGAGACGTTCTTTTTGTCTTATGTCCTTCATCTGTTTGTCGTTTAATCAACAAAATCTGCTTCGAGTGGATTCTGGATTCTTTCAGCTATTTACTAAAAAGTCTTCCTTTTTTCATTTTCAATTTCACTCGAACGATGTTTGTAGCTATTATATTGGTCCTGCTGGTCTTTTGCAATTATTGACACTAACGTCCGCTGATCTTTTTTTTAGTCTGACCATTTGACGTTTTGACGAAAAGGGATAAACAGGCGAAGTCTAGAGGACATTAAGTGCTCCTAGGGCCTTAAATTTTACCAGTCTCTAAGGTATGCAATTCACCGAATTTTTTCAGAAGACAAATTCTTGCACCAGCACTTGTCCCAATGCTCATTCCACCACCAGTTATAGCCTCCCTAAGCAGCAACTAGCTACTGAAGAAGCCAACCGCTCACCAGTCCTCTGAGAGCATTTCGCTCGACTTTAGTCGGTTTTATTTCATAAGTCACGACAATCACACGTTTGACTCTTGGTTTCCATCGCTCACTGTTTCAACTGAATGGAATTTAGAATTATTACAGCGAATTTACTCGAATACCGTCAAAGTCAAAGCAAAAATCAAAAGAATCGAGATAAACAGTTCACAAAGACTCATTGCATTAAGTTATCAAGGCTCAAATTGAGAAGCTGAATTCGTCATTTTTATCCAATCTAATGAAACCCTGGACCAAATTAAAACTTAGAGAAAACTTGCCTGTCGTTAGTTCTTCCATTTTGCTCTAATTGTTTCAATCTCAACGTCGGTCAGTGGAGTCCACGGCGGCTCTTTTTTGGCAATATGCCGGCTATGTTTGAGAAATGCGATTCTTTGATACCTATTATAATTTCTAAACATGTAATACGTTAATGGTCATTCATGACAGCTCACACCTCATTTGGACACGATAAGGGCAATTTTGAACAAATGACATGTAGAGGCGCTTATGTGCAGCACCTGTAATACTAGCACTGGGAAAAACACCTTTTGAAAAACCTTCAGCAAAGGTATCAAAAATTGGCAACGCAAAACTCCTGATCAAGTTTAACGGAGAAACAAGTTGGTACGTCTTTCTACGAATCAGAAAAACGGGTAATGCCTTTTTGTTACAAGAACCTGTGTGATGCGATGAAATGCTTTTCAAAAGAACCAGTTTTCCATCGATACTTCCCGAAGTTATTTATCTCTGATATCATTCAAAAGCCCCTTTGTTTGTGTAGTTTGCGCTGTCTTTTGCATTTTTTTCACAGTTTTTTTTTAAATCGGACGTGGAAAGCTATTATTTGTATTGGCTGAGAAAAATATTGAGATTTTGCATTGTATTTGCAACGGTGAACATTTAAAGTCCGGATCAGGTCCTGCAAATTTTAAAGGGATTAATCTAAACTGTTTTACATCTTTTTTGCTGTTGTTAAATATTGTTTTCTACGGCAATAATTTCTCATCTACTGAAAAAATGTGTCCTTTTGTTCAATTTAGCCAGTGAAGGTGATACATAATTGTTGAAATTTTGTTTATCTTAGTCTTTATAGTTCGAGAATCTGATACAGTTGCAAACTCTGGCTTTGATGTTTTATAGCCTACTTTCATAAACACTGTCGGATCTTTTTCAATTTCTCTTGAAGCTCTTTCCATTTTTTTGAAGTTATATGAATTTATATGGTTTACTTTCATATTTTTCCTTATTTTTCCCTTGCAAGTAACGCTTATTTTCCTTACTTTTCCCTTGCAAGTAACGCTCAATAAAATCGCTCTTTTTCGTTGCAGGACACGCTAAGGATTAGAATCTCAAGCATTATTAGCCAAGGAGTGATACGGTCGATTAACAAGGTCAAACTTGATGGAGTTAACTGTTTGTTATGTTTAGAGTGAGGAGGCAAGGATAGTGGCGCTGGGTGGATTTCTCTTCGCCATATCAGGAACAACCAAACGAGTCAACGGCTCTCTCACCATTACACGCGCCATCGGTAAGACATCTTAGACGTTTAACAAGGTATGTGAAAACAAAAACGAAGATCAGGCTGGCCTCCCTAAGCTTAAGCTATCTACAAAAGCCAACTCTACTACTTAATTTTCAAATGAAGTTCGATTTCAGGTGACCTTCCACTGAAGAATCTAATATCGGCTGAGCCCGAGACAGAAACCTACGACATTGAACCAAACGACCGATTCCTAATTCTAGCCTCTGACGGGTTTTACGACGCAGTGCCCTATGAGGAGCTCAGCTCTGTCTTCGAGCAAGTCATGCTACAAGTCACGGAGGAGGGCGATTCGCCGAATGTGAACTTGGCAGAACTGTTGTGCGAAGAGGCGCTAAGACGAAATAATGGCGATAATATCACCGTTATCTGTGTACCCCTAAAATGAACACTACTTGTGTGTCTGCACTGTTATAATTTCTCTCTACTTTAACTGATTAATTACTAATTGCAGTAACTTGTGGAAACATTGTAGATTTGCTTACTTTTTGGACACAGTCTTTTGATTTTTTCACTATGTAGGTATTTTAAAACCCTCAGGTACAGATACTTCTATTATTCTTCAAGTTGTGCAAAGTTGTAAAGGTTTGTATAATTCCATGGTGCTTTTAAACTGAACGACGGGAAACATGCCGCAACTGTTAGGACATTTTGTGGGATAAAATTGAAGTTTTGATTACAACGGGAAAGTCGAAGGAAAACGTCTGAAGTTTATTTGCACCAAAATCGCTCAAATTTGAAATGAATATTGTGATTCTACTTTAACATGCTACTTTAGATCTCAACATGGATTTACATGCAGTTGTGAATTTTCTTACGTTCATAATTTTTTAAAGATTGGATTCATATCGTGTTCAGGTCATTTAAGTTTTCACATTTGTTCACATCTCTGTAAATCGTAGTGTAGCTATTAGACTTTTTCTAATGACGGTATTTTCTCAATTTTATTTGTAGTTGAATAATCTTTACTGACAATTTAATGTTGAAACGTCCGCTTTTCTCAAACATCATTAAAAATTAACTAATCATTGTCATCGCAGTAATAAATTACTTACTGACGTCACAAATAAAAGGTTATCGTCGTCCTTGCTTTAATTAACTAAACCGTGCCTGAATGCGGGATGGAATGAATTTGGGAATTGAGTTTCGTAAATCGGTTGGAAACAAAACTGAAGATTGAACTCGAGTGACTCCTATGCCCTTGACTTTTTCGTCTTTTCGTTTTTCGTCTTCTCATCTAAATTTCTTTCTCATTCTTAAGTGTCAGCAGCTAAACTCAAGTGGCAACAGTTCACTATTAAAAGTCTAATGAAAAGTGCTCCGAAAATGCTGTATTTTCTTGCACTTTAAATTGTGGTTCTCGCGGTAGCGATTTTAGTTGCTCCATCGACCGCCCAACTTTGAATGATCCAGGGCTTAACGAAATTCGTAATCTGCTGATACACTTTAAACTGCGATAGGCAGGAAAATCGAACAACGTTACACATGTAGTTCACGCAATTGTGAAATGGTAAGTTTGGAGAAAGTCATTGTTCTGAAAATAGCAGGAATTAGCTTAAATTAATTCTGTTCATTCAATTCGACCGAGGGAACTATTGTCTGCCTTCAAACATGATCTCGGCACAATAATGTCTACTACGAATAAAAACCGCAGTTCCTAAGCACGTTTTCTAATTGTTGACCTGGATAAACATTAACTTGAAAGCTCTCCATTTGATTATAGCTGTAAGCTGAAAGTAGCTATATTGCGGTTGACTTTTTTGTATTCAAAGCATTTGTATTGTGTTACGGTGCTCTCTTCTTTGCAGATGAGCGAGCTTTTTCTGGTTTTCTCAGAGCTATTGATCTCTCGGGATTAAACGAGCATTGCTTTTCGACCGTTGGATTTTAATAGCGGCATAGCGATAGCTGGGGCTATTATTGGCCTTCTCTTGGTTTTTTCTACGATACGATGAGGAGTATTGGTTTTCTCAAGGTTTTTTTTTTACCGGAAGTACTTTTCGGTAAGACGGCGTTTTGACCAAAATTTCCACGTGAACTAATTTTTTTTTGAGCGAGGAAAGTTTTCTGATCATGCGCTTTCATCAGTAAATAACTTGACCTTGAAAAGTGTTTTTTGACAGAATGCCTCATATAGATAACCAATTTTAGCCGTTTTTGTCCAATTAACCCAGTTCTTTTCGCTTCTATTTTTTTGTTGAAATGAGTTTAAATAGAAGCTGGATGAATATTAGAACCTCTGAAATTGATACCACAGTTTTTTTGAGAGTCTAATACTGAGTTTTAAATTCTAAAGAACATATTTCACAATTTTTAAATTTATTTTTTGGCTTTTTTTAGTTTAATTTCTTCATTTATGATCTTAAGGCAGTTTTCAAAATTTTCGAAAATCAGTACATATGGCGATTTACCTTTGATATTCCATGCATTAAATGCCGCTTTATAACGTGAGGTATTTTTCTTTTACAGAATTGTGCTCATGCTTGCCAGTTTTTCTGTGATTTTTCTGTTTTGTTTGTTTTTTCTCGGATTTAAATACTACAAAAATTCTTTTTGTCCAGTTTCGGTGATACTAACAGTTGAGTGATTTTGTGGTGTTCAGTATTTGAAATTCTGCAAAATTTTTTACATAAGTTCAATTTTGAAAACTTTTTGACAATTTTGCAAAATGTTCTTTCCAATTTTCGAACTATGTCTCTACATTTTAATCCACACAGGAGGATATTTATCAAATTCTATGCTAAATCAGGAGTTGCTTTTTTCCTCTTTTTTAAATTTTGGTTTTTATCTTACAAAATTCAAAAACTGGTCTTTGTTTTTTGATGTTTTTTTTTTGTTTCTGTCCTTAATCTGCGCATTCTAGCATGTTCTAGTCTGTCATTTTGATAAAGACTAAAATCTGATCATTTCTGCCTTCAGCAGTTGTTAAAAAAAATAATGATTTTTGCCTTTTTTTAGATTATAATTTTATTTGCAATTGAATTCATTTGACAAAGAGGCACCGAGAATTTGCCTGATATGCCTTTAACTTTTTGTTTTATTTTATTAATTGATGTATACGAATTTTATTGGGGTCTTTGTTTTGTTTCAAACAATTTTTTCCTTTGATTTTTTCGTTGTCTTTCTGTTGATTAATTTGAAGGTTTTAAAACTTTTGCTGATTTTGTCTTTTTGCGATTTTTGGACCAATATAGTGTTTTATTGAACTTATTGGTAATTGAATGAAAGTCTCATGTGTATAAGCTCTATTTTCTATATAGGATGCAAGTTTTCTTGCTACGAAATTTTCGGCCAAGGTGACAACTCAAAATTGAGAAATTTGACACTATTTTTCTCGTTTCTGCTCCTTTTATTTAAAATTATTGATCTTTGTGAGCTCATTAAGGCTTGGTTGATATTTTTGGGTGGATAACTTGTTTTCATTTTTTTGAAACAAAGGTTTTTGTTTGTATGTGTAGTTGTACTACATGAAAATAAATTGAATTTTTCCAATATTTCATGTTGAGAGTTTTCTGGCAAATTTTCTTTTGTTCTTTGACTCATGACTGTTGTTTTCTCTGCATTTATGCCTTCTGCTATGAGATATTAGCTATTTGAAAAGCCAGTTTTTTTCGGAGGACATGACTTTGAGTTGTTTCCGTAACTTTTTCGGCTATGTTCGTCGTCAAGATGTTTGGGATCTTTTCTGTTTTGCCCCCATTCACAGCGTAGTGGGATTTGTTCAGTCAATTCTGCTTTTTGTTCGTTCCTTCATGCAATTTGAACTGAATTGCGTGCGTGACTTCGTTTGTCAATTTTTGTGGAGCGAGTTATTTGTTCATTCGCGTGATGATGGTCACACCTGTCTCAAAAATGACTTCATCACTCTAAATTTGACTTTTTTTTACTTCAGTTCAATGAGATAAGGTCAAGTGTGAGTATGTCACTCTAATTGAAGTGAATTTTAGATCAGCTATTAGATGCAGCAATAAGTTCAGCAGATTCGTAATCAAAATGTAACGTCTGAGCTTTTAATAAAAAGCGTTTTTTGGTCAGTTTCTTTCACTATCTTTTTGAGACTGCAGATTTACGAATTGTGGTTATTTTCCGGCTATCTGAAAGTTATGTTCTTAAAATGGATGTCATTCGTCAACTATATTGGGTTATCTGGTAAGTTATCGTTACAAATTATCTGATTTGCACGGGCAACCAACAGCGCTACAGTACGGTGAAAATGGAATATTTTTTAAAGTTTTAAAAGTTGAATTATTGAACCAGAAGTGATTTTTTCGCATTTTTGGGAGGTGGGGTGGGGTTGCTATTATACTATTGGTATTTAGCAGATACGTTAGATATATTCTGGGAAGCTTATGGTAATTAGATTGCACATTCGAGAAAGTTTGCGACCAAGGTTGAGCCCGAACTGCCGGTTACCAGAACTTGTTATCCCACTTGCTTAGACCCACTCTTTTTGCTTGAGGTATCATTTTATGGTACTTCGTTGATTCATTTTTACATAATAACACGCAAAAGACAAAGACCTATATCGTTATCTTTCGCTTTGAGTAGAATGTACGTACTTGAAAAGGCCCAACAATTCTAGCTGCATTAATTCTTCTAGTTTAAACTTCAATCGTAAATTGATTTGCAAATTGAATAAGTTTAAACTGTGGCACCCATAAATTTTGCCCCGAAAACTTAGCTACGATAAGAAGCTTGCCTTAATTTAGTTTGAATTGGCTCGCTCATGTTTGCGCATTCTTGGAACCTCGCTAATTCATATTTTTGGCTTCATTGCCTCCCAAATGAGGCAAGAAGAGAACTTTTAAAGAACAAAATAAATGATTCACGTGTAAGAAAACACTTTATGGGTTCCTAAATAAGGACAAAAGTGTACACCGTTATGCCATTGAGATTTTTTAAACAGCAGAATGAATAAAATGATTTGAGCAAAAATAGTAGCTGAAAATGAGCAAACATTTTCTATACAATTACTCAAGCAGTAGAAAATTTCATTAGGCGTCCGAAAATTTACTAAGTGGGTACCTAATTTTGGCAATTTGATTCTAACAACGAGAATGGGATTCTGAATGCAAAATCTCTCACTTCAGAAACAAAATCCAAACACTAATGTTTTTCGAATAACTTGGCATACTAGTTAAATAAGACAAGCAAAGCACGGAAACAGGGCAACAAAAGAAAAAGCATCAAAAAGTTTTTATTGTAAAAAACTCAAAAATGTCTTTGAAAATCAATGGCGACAAAGTAAATTAACAGTTAATCGAATCTAAAAATGCTTGAGCACTTCACATCATTCAACGTTAGATAGCAGCTTCTACACTTTTCGATTTCAAATTGACATCAAAAATATGCACCAGAAAGAGCAAGAAAGTGAACAACAACAAAAAATTTGCCATTCAAAACTCGCTCAAAAACTTCAAAATAAATGAAGTCAATGTGTTTTAGTCAATGAAATAAGCTAAAAATGAAACCACAAAATGGACTAACTAATTCCGCATTAAATGATCTATAAGAAGTCTGGAAAAAAATCAAGTGGAAGAGTGAAGAAATCGATTATTTTTCATTAGTAAATTTCATTGATTTGAAAAAAAATTCGGTTAGAATTGAAAACACTAAGATCACTAAAGTTAAGGAAGAAAACAGATGCGATTTTTCAAGAGATAAAATAAGTAACCAGTTGATAAAAAATGAGCAGCAAAAACGATAACATCTTCGAAAACAAATAATTCAGAAGACAAGGGATAGAAAGCAACCACCGAAACTGTAAACTGTTAAAACTAGTAGTGTCTAAGTCTTCCGAAAATAAAGAAATAATTTGAAACTCTTGAGTAGCTTCAATTGTTTCTCGCTTTAAAGCCAATTGGACTAAAAAGGTCTAAGAGAAAACTTCTCAATCAGAATGTTAAGTGACCAGACTACTACACTCTCCTGTGCCCTATTAGATGTCCGAAAAAAAACTTCTAGTGATCAATTAACGCAGTAGCAGGACCACAAGTAGGAGTAGCGAGGAAGATTACTTTTCTAGATGGCACTAATTATTTTTGAAAAGGAAGATTCTCATCTTCATTAAAAAAACTGACGTTCAACAGACCACTATTTATATGAATTTCAACTAATTTGTAGAACTTAAGAGACCTATCATAACGGAGACTGATAAAACTCATATAAACAACAAAAATGCAAAATTCAAAAAATAGTTAATGTTTTTTGAACAGATAACTTGCAATAAATTTGCGATTAATGAACAAGCCCTTGCACAAGAACAATTTTCAATTGCTGAACGCTCAATGTTTCGATATCACAAAACTGTTACTTGTACGCGTTGCAAATAAGAGTATATTGTTCGAATATTGGACGTACATATGCACAGATTTATATCTCGACATAGCTTGTCGCTATAATTCGAATTTAGGTAGTGGGTTTTTGACGTGAGCATTTAGAATCAAACCGTTTTACGGTCAGTCAAATATGCCTGCGGAATTTCAAAAAGTCATGGACTACACATTGCATCTTCTTTTTTAAAAAATAATACTGTTTTCTGGACAATATTACAAATGATAGCACAAGGACCAAAAGGTGATCTAAAGCAATTTCTTAGTTGCCACGAGAAATAAGAATTGAATTGGTTGGATACAAATATATTCAAACAGATTTTTTGGTCTTTTGAGTAAAAAAGTGCCTAAAATATTGCAATTACTGCTCCAAAATTAGTGCAAACTTTTTTTCTAGGCTCAGGAAACATTTTTAACTAAACTCTTGCCTAATCAGAGCAAATCTGTCAGCCATTTCGACCCAGGCTATGAAAAATAGTAAATAATCATTAATGTGTTTTAAATTCGTCCTTCTGTTAGTTCACCCCCATTATAGTTCTTTAAAAAGCTGTTACATTTAACATTGGGGATACGGGCGTTGTTGGTTTAAGTTTTTTTGCTTCGTTAAACGATGTTTGTTTTAAAATTGGTGAAGTTAATTGTGTTGTACTCATAGAAATTTACTAAACGGTGGTGACTAATATCGCTCCTTTTCGCCTGTCGACCAAATCTTAGTTCTTCTATAACCTTAGTTCCCTCCGACGGGGAAATAATTTTGTTCAGCAATTATCTCAATGAATTTGTCATAGTTTGGTTACCCTCTTTGTAATTCAGCTGCTCTCTCTGGCATCTTTGGAGTGACTGCATAGTCAAACAGCAAACCCAGTGCCAGTGAAAAAAGGTACAGCGGAATGCCACGACAGCATAACCATAGTTTAACTAGATTCATTTCTAATGCTTCACTCGCAGCTCAAAAACACATCAAATAAAACAGCTTCCGACGCAATGTTCGTTGAATAGGGAATCATAACATTTGCGCCCTATTTGTTCCTAATCCAGACAAGGAGGCTCTGTAATGTGCGTTCGCACTTCAAGTTCCAACCCCGCTCATCCACATTTTGGCATGAATGTCTATCAAATAAGAAGAACAGATAGAAAACCCCAAAAATTCAAATACTTTTCAACAAACAATGTGTGTGAACAACGATCACCTCAAATGCAAATAACTCAGTGGAGCAAAAATGCCGCATTACATTGATGAAATCAGCCATTATTAAGAAAGCAAGTCAAGAGGAACAAAAAAATCAATCAACAATAACAACAAGCATTAATTACATCCAAAACTATATAACCATTTAAAAAAACTTACAGAAGCTCAAAAGAGCGTCGGATTAAACTGAAACTAAATAAAATAACTTTAACTTTACGAGAAAAGATATGGTACCACTCTATAAAGAGGCTCGGTAACCTTTTTTTTCTAAAAACAATTAATTTCAATGTAAGTAAAACCATTAGATGGCTATTGGAAACATCCAATATGTTCATTATCACATACGCTTCTTTAGCAGTGCCTTAAGACCTGAAAAGAACAACAAACAGAGACAACAGTGACAACAAAAAATTAATTGAAATTTGCAAAAAAACGCTGTCGAAGCCATCCGGTTCAATCGAGCCTTCCGCAAATGCCAAAGTGGTATGGCGGGGTCTCATTAGTGAGAATAGGTAACAAGTAGAACAAAAAAGGTAGAAAAAGGGCAGAATTAATTAACATTTGTTTTTTTTAAAGAACAATTATTTTCAAAACCATGAAAGCCATTAGCCACAAAGTAGAATAATGAAATAGGTTTCGCCATTTGTCCAAGAGAAGCGCCTGAGGCGTGTATTTTTTCAGAATGTGTTTTAAGTCTAGCAAAAGAACCTTAAATATAGACCAAAATAAAAAAATTAGTTTACTTTTTGTGCAAAAAATCCCTGTCGAATACAGTAATTTCAAAACAAATTCTGTAAAAAAAACGATAAGATTTTGTTCATTTGCACCTACCCACGACAACAATGATTTCATATTAGACCTGTAATTAACGAGTCTAGGTATCACATAGACAGAAGGAACAAAAAACAGCCAAGAGAAAATGGCTCATTTTTAGTAAAAACAATTAATTCAAAGGAAAACCATTCGATTGCAATTGAAAACATCCATTAGGTTTATGATCACGTGCGCCTCTATAGGAATGCCTTAAGATCTGTCATTATTGATTTTTTGGTTCCAAATAGAACAACAAAAAGATACAACAAAATTCAATTGAAACTTGCGAGAAAAATATATTCAAATGAGCCTTCCTCAAATGCCAAGAATGTGTTATGGGCTTCTCATTGATGAGAAGAGGTAAAAAAAAGACCAAAAAGAAGAAAAATTGGTTGAAACTTTTTTTTCGAGAACAATTATTTTCAAAGTCATGAAAGCCACTAGCTACAGAATAAAAAACAAAAAAGGTTCGTCTATTAGTGCAAAAGAAGCGATTGAGAAATGTAGGAACTCAAAATTTGTCTTACGTCTACAGAGGAACGTTAACGATATAGAGAAAAGAAAAATTAGTTTACTTTGTGCGGAAAACCCGTGTCGAAGCCAGTAAACTCATAACGAACTCTTTAAAAAAATAGATTTTTTAACTTGCACCTTCCCTCGACAACAATTGTGTTATATGTGACCTGTATTTAACGAGACTAGGAAACAAATAGAAAAAATGCGAAGTTAAACAACGTTAAAAAGAGTTTTTTTTATTTTTGAAAGCAGTTGCTTTCAAAGTCATGAAAACCATCAGCTATCTACTCAAATCAGAAAACAGGCTGATTTTTTCCTTCATAAAATGCCAATGAGTACTTTCATTATCCAGCTAATTTCATACGAAGACAAAGACAAAGTAAAAACGACAGTAGAAAAAATTTCAAAACAAATCAAATAAATTCCTCGAGAAAGGGATGTCAAAGCCGTTGAAACCATGTTCTATGTCTTCCAAGACTTTCATATGCTTAATTGTGCCTTATTTTGAGCCCCACTAATTTAATTTGTGAACGGTCAAAAATGTGAACATGAGACAAAACGAGAAAAAAACGTGAAAAAGTGGCCAATGCCTAAAAACCAAAAAAAATAATTGTGAAATCTAGTAGTATCAAAGCCAAAAAACCATAACTTAACGCATAATACTGCAAAAATAAGCTAATAAATACGCATAATACGCATAATACTGCATGAAAATTAGTTCAACAGAAAGAAGAGGAAGAAGAAGCGTTCTTTCGTTGCTGACACTAGGCCACAAGCTGACCAAATTAAGAGAAAGAAGTTGTCAAATTTCAAAAAGCTACTGTTTAAAGAAAGTAAAACCTTTTAAAAGTCAAAACGACCAAAATCTTTTGAGTACAGAAAAAAAACAATAAATTGAAACTGTTTGGGAAGCCAATGGAACTTATCAACAGTGAGCTGTGATGTGAATTGTTCTGTTCTTTAATTATCATAAAAAAACTTGATTTCATTTTTTTTTAAAAAAAGACCGACTGATTACAATCCGAATTACTTTTTCGATCGTAACAGTCCAAGATTGGACTAAAACACGCCCCGTTTTTGCTGTTCGTCCATTTAGAACACTCAATTGTTTCGAATGCCTTAGATCTATATAATTTATTAGTTAAAAGATTAAAAATAAATGCTGCGTTTTTGATAATCATAGAGTAAAAATAGCGAAAATGGCGACATTTTGATTCTAGACTACTCTCAATGGAATTGGAAGTAAGTCTAGCTGGAAGTAAGTAGTTTACTTAGGTTGTGTTTGTTGTTTTAGGGGTGTGTACTTCCGGCCAATTTAACCAAATTGGACGAAAGAAGATTATTTTGGACAATTTTTGATGAAAAAAAGCTGAACCTTGAAATACGTAACCCAAATTTCAGCCTGAAAAGTTGAATCAAAATAGTGAACAAAACTTTTTTGGTCTCTAAAAACAAAATAAACAATACTATTGTTAACAATTTTCACAGTTTTTAGCAGAACTGACGAAATGTTAGGCGAAATTCCGGAAAATGTGAATAAAAAGAACGGGAATTCGTCTATTACTCACAAATCTTCAAACCCCGATAACTCCCTGTAAAATACGATATTCAAAAAAAAAATTTATTTCCTTTTCTACGCTGGAAGGGTTTCTCCATGATAACACTCACAACTCTGTATGATGAATATATCGATCGGTCAAAATCGACTGAACAAAAAAACCCATTTGAGTATATAGTTCCTCCCCCCTCAAGAGGGTCGAAACAAAAATTTGAAAGGTGAATCGCTGGAAACACATTATTGTGCTAACCAGGAACTGTCTCTTAACTACGACCTTTTAAGTTGCAGCTGAGAATCTATCAATCTTGACGACTTCACTGCTACTATTTTGAATGGAGAAATCCATCAAAAGTTCTTAACGAAAACGAGAACACCGAAACGAGGAGCAGTAAAAACTGTAATCGGTATTCAAAAACAGACTTACATGACTAGTACATCATTGCGTTCATTAGGCAGTACAATTTGATCTTTCAACAAAATTCTGCTATATCCACTACAAATCTACCATAAAATGAATGTTGGATAGACAAAAGAACACCCATTACCCGATTGTTAGACCTATATGGGCAGTCAAAATTCGTAATTCTTGTCAGCACGAGTAAAATTATGCAATAATCGTGGCATCAAATATTTTTTCGAGGCGTTTTATCAGAAACAGGAAAGGGAATTCACTTGAAACCAAAGTCAAGATTGAATAACGTCGTTAAAAATACAACTGACAATACAGTCGCTTGCATTGATATGACCAACTTTACAACAAACATGAAATCTCAAAAGGTCAACTGTGTTTCAAACTATGATGATGCTGAATATAATTGTTTTTATTGACTATTACAAAATTGAAAGATACTCTAAAACATCAACCCAATTCGAAATTTTCAATGAAATACTAGATGATCTTACTAAAGTCATCAAAACCATCAATAGAAGAATTTCATGCTACGACTTGAGAGCTCAAGCCATTAATATGAAAATGGTCGAAGATGATTTTGAATCCCTATAATTTTCAGTTTTTATCAATGATGCACTTTTTATAGAATTATATAGTTGCTCTGGTAAAAAGTTTATTTGTCCAATTGTTATAACTGTAAAGAGAGAAAAATCGGTGAAATCATTATTTCTTATAAAGATATTTAAAAAAAGGTTTTTAGTCCCAAAAAATCAAACCATGTGTCAAATATTGGTAGTTTAGCTGATACAATTGACCAAAATTTACATATAACAAAAATAACACAAATATAATTATTAAACCGTAAATTTCACCATATTTGATTTAAAACACGCAAACAAACCAATAGAAATTTTCCTGAAACAGTGCATTTTAAGAACTTTAACAATTCCATTGACAAAAATTCAGAGACGCTTATAGCTAACTATACTTTTCTTTAGTCCTTTTGATATGCCAGCAGTTCTGCAATGAGCTATGGATTACAAACTTATTGGTCTCAAAAACAATTGTTGTTTTTTTGACAACATCTTTTTTGTTCTTTCGCGATTGTCAAAAATTCTACCTGAAGTTAGAAATCAAATTTTTTGCAAAACTTAACTTTTGTATCAGTTTTCCAAAATATTACGATTAAGACAGAAATCATTGGCTGTAGTGTGATTTTTTTGTAAAAGACAGCAACTTACTCACCTTTTAGAACAGTTAGGATCTGCTCTAGTTTCAATACATCACCTGCGTAATTTTATTCCTGGTGCTTCACAAGTTTTTCATCTACTTAGCCCATAGTTAGGTCTATCAAAATCATTTGAACAGACTCACGGAAACTAATATGTTCATCTGAAAAGGAGAATTGGCACAAGCAACTGAGGATAACCCTTATGGTTCAACAATGGAACACCACATAACGCGACGCACAACGCTCAAGCTTTGAGGCCACAGTAAAGCAAAAAACATAACGTTTTTTGAAAAAAAAATTGCATTGGTTCACAATTCTTAACTTCAATTGATGAAAGTAAGAGTATCACTGAGCTTGATTTTTTTTGTATTCTGTCTGATTGATCGAACAGCAAACCCAATGGCAGTGAATTCACAAAAAAATGCCACGTAAAAACGCTTCCGCATTACAACAGTTTAATTAGATTCAGTTCTATGGCTTCATTTGCAGCTCGAAAACAACCTCCAAAGCATTATTAGTTAAAAAGGGAATCGTAATGTTTGAGCACTATTTGTTACTAATTCAGAAAAGCTAAACAAGACCTGTTACTGAACTGCAACCCTGGAAGTTTCAGCTAAGAATCTATCAATCTTGACGACATCCTTGCCAATATTTCGCATAGAGAAATCCGTCGAATGTTCTAAACTGATTTAATCAAACCGAAACGAGGAGCAGGAAAATTTGAATTGGGTTTTCTAAAACGGACTTACAGAACGAGTACATCAATGACATCAATGCGTTCATTAAGCAGTCCAATTTCATCTTTCAACAAAATTCTGCGACATCCACTACAAATCTACCATAAATTGAATGTTGGATAGACAAAATAACACCCATTACCCGAATGTTGGACATAAGTGGGCAATCAGAATTTGTAATTCTTGTCAGTGCCAGTGAAATTATGCAAAAATTGTGGCATCAAATTTTTTTCGCGGCGTTTTGTCAAAAACAGGAAAAGGAATTTACTTGAAACCAAAACTAATGTGGAACAACGCTGTTAACAAAACGACTGACAATACAGTTGCTTGCGTTGATATGACCAACTTTACGAAGAACAAAAAATCGAAAATGCAAACTTCGATTCAGTCTATTATGATGCTGAAGATAATTGTGTTTATTGACTATTAGAAAAAATGAAAGCTACTCTAAAAATTCAACCCTGTTCAAAAACTTCATCAAAACTGTACATGATCCTACAAAAGTCATCAGAAATATCAATACAATAATTTTATACATAGAATTGATTGCTCAAGTTGGGCTCGATTCCCACCTGTTCGTAATCTCTTTACTAAGCTCGTTTTTTATCAATCAAGATCTCTAATCTTTAATAAGACTAACAAATGTTGACCAAACAAACAGAGCACATTTTCAATGATTTTTGAAAAAATTAAAACTATTTTATCAATCTTGTTAGCGATGCACTTAATATACAAATATATAGTTGCTCTGATAAAAAGTTTACCTCTCCAGTTTGTTTCCAAGTTTGTGTATCATAACTGTTCTCCGAGACAAATCGGTGAGTCAAAATTACTTCTAAAGATATTTTAAAAAAAGTATTTTCAGTAAAAAACGAATCATCTGTCGAATATTGGTATTTTAGACTCTACATATAATGAAAATAATACATATATAATTATTATTTGGTATATTTCACCATACTTGGTTTAATATACGCAAACAGTCCAATAAAAATATGTCTTGAAACGGCACATTAGTGGAATTTTAACATTTTTAGTTGAAAATTTGGTGACGTTTATAGCTCATTATAGTTTTTTTTAGTCCTTTTGATATGCCAGTAGTCTTCCAAAGAGCTAAGGATTACTGGTTTATTGGTCTTAAGAACACTTGTTGTTTTTTGGCAATATCGTTTTTGTTCTTTCGAGATTGCTGAAAAATTCTACCTGAAGCTAGAAATCAAATTTCTTGTAAAACTTAATTTATGTATCAGTTATCCAAAATATTACGATTAAGACAGAAATCATTGGCTGTTATGTGATTTTTTTTTGTAAAAGTCAGCAAATTACTCACTTTTTGCTCTGGAGGTTTTAGAACAGTTAGGATCTGCTCTAGTTTCAGTACATCACCTGCGTATTTTTTGTCCTGGTGTTTCACAAGTTTTTTTCATCTACCTAGCCCATAGTTAGGTCTACCAAAATCATTTGACCAGACTCACAGAAAGTAAAATGTGTTCATCTGAAAATGAGAAATTGCACAAGCAACTGTGGATACCCCTTATGGTTCAACACGGGAAAGCCACATAACGCGACGCACAACGCGCCAGTTTTGAGGCCACAGTAAAGCGAAAACATAACGATTTTTGAAAAAAAATGCATTTGGTTCACAATTCTTAACTTCAAATGATGAAAGTAAGAGTATCAATTTGCTTGCATTTTTTTTGTATTTTGTCGGATTGATTGAACAGCAAAATTGATGCCTGCAAATTCATAAAAAGATACAACGGAGTGCCACAAAAAACGCTTGCGCATTACAACAGTTTAATTAGACAAAGTTCTAATGCTTCATTTGCAGCTCGAATACACATCAACTAAAACAACCTACAAAGCAGTATTAGTTGATTAGGGAATCGTTTTGTTTGAACCCTGTTTGTTCCTAAATCAGAAAAGCTAAACAAGACCTGTTACTGAACTGCAACCCTGGAAGTTCCAGCTGAAAATCTATCAATTTTGACGACTTCAGTGCCAATATATCGCATAGAGAAATCAATCGAATGTTCTTAACTGAATTAAGCAATCCGAAACGAGGAGCAGGAAAATTTGAATTGGGTTTTCTAAAGCGCACTTACACAACGAGTACATCAATGCGTTCAATAGGCAGTCCAATTTCATCTTTCAACAAAATTCTGCGACATCCACTACAAATCTACCAAAAAATGAATGTTGGATAGACAAAATAACACCCATTACGCGAATGTTATACCTAAGTGGGCAGTCAAAATTTGTAATTCTTGTCAGCGCCAGTGAAATTATGCAAAAATTGTGGCATCAAATATTTTTTCGCGGCGTTATGTCAAAAACAGGAAAGGGAATTTACTTGAAACCAAAGCTAATGTGGAACAACGCTGTTAACAATACGACTGACAATACAGTTGCTTGCGTTGATATGACCAACTTTACGAAGAACGAAAAATGTTAAATGCCAACTTCGATTCAATCTATGATGATGCTGAGGATAATTGTGTTTATTGACGATTAGAAAAAGTGAAGGCTACTCTAAAAATTCAACCCTGTTCAAAAACTTCATCAAAATACTAGATGATCCAACTAAAGTAATCAGAATTATCAATGCAAAAATTGTATGCATGGACTTGAGAGCCCAAGTTGGCCTCGATTCCCACCTGTTCGTAATCTCTTTACTATATTCGTTTCGTTATCAATCAAGTTCTCTAATCTTTAATAAAACTAACAAATGTTGACCGAACAAAAAGAGCACATTTTCAATGATTTTTGAAAAAAATAAACCTACAATTATCAATCTTGTCAACGATGCACCGAATATAGAAATATATGGTTGCTCTGATAATAAATTTACTTCTCCAGTTTGTTTCCAAGTTTATGTATTATAACTGATCAGCGAGACAAATCGGTGAATCAAAATTACTTTTAAAGATATCTAAAAAAAGTATTTTCAGTAAAAAAACGAACCATCTGTCGAATATTGGTAATTTAGCTGATGAAATTCAACAAAATCTACATATAATGAAAATAATACATATATAATTATTAAACCGTATATTTCACAATATTTGGTTTAATATACGCAAACAGTCCAACAAACAGTCCAAATAAAACAGTCCACTTGTTGCTTTTTGGCAATTTCATTTTTGTTCTTTCGAGATTGTTAGAAATTTTACCTGAAGTTTGATTTCAAATTTCTTGTAAAAGTTAATATATGTATCGGTTTTCAAAAATATCACTACTAAGACAGAAGTGATATGCTGGAATATGATATTTCGTAAACGTCCGCAATTTACTCACCTTTTGCACCTGGAGTCCTTAAACAGTTAGGAGCCGCTCTAGGTTCAGTACATCATCTGCATAAGTTTAATCCTTGTGTTCCACTAGCCCAATAATTAAATCTACAAAATCATTTGAACAGATTCACAGAAAGTAAATTGTGTTCACGTAAAAGAAGAATTGGCACATGCAACCATATGCAGATACACATTATGGTTCAACACTGGAAAAGCACATCACGAGACGCGAGAAGTTTGGAGGCAACAATAGAGCAAAAAACAGAATTATTATTAAAAAATTTGCTTTTCCGTCACAATTCCTAACTTCAAATGAGCGTTAGAGTGTCAATGAACTTGATTTTCTTTTTGTAGTCTGGTTGATTGATTTTTTTAAAATCTTGTGGCAAAGTTTTTTGTCATCACATATCATAGAGCTTTACTGTAAATAATAAATGTGATTGACGTACTTTTCATTCATAAGGCCTTATGCTTACAAATTAAAATAAAGTGATTTGCTTTTTGCTCGCACCTCTCGCACAACTCAAGAGAAATGCTGCCGTCCCACAACAAATATTGACTACTATTGAGATTTTATTTCAGTCCGGACTCAATTGTCAAACAAAACACTGAATCAGGCCAATCATCAAATGCAATAAAAACATTCAATGGAAAAGTCATTAAAAACAACCTGACGCAAAAGTTCACAAATAACTTCTTTGAGGCCCAAAAACCTAAATATGAGGTTTATATTGGAAACAGAGACCGTATGCTACAAAATAAAGATCAACGTTTACTCTAGCGACATCTACTCCAGCATGCGTATGATGGAAATTTATATGGATCTATACGTTCATTGAGAAGTAGTGAAATACGTCCGTTTCTTTGTAGTGAAATACCACCAATGGCAAAATCGCTTCAAGAGGTGGTGTTGGAATCCATTCACCTAAAGCATCCGGGTGTTACTTCCTTTGCGAAGTATGCATTGTGGCCGCATATGCATGGAAAGCTAAGGACAAAAAGCAGCCTTATATTAAACTAAACTTCAAAAATGAGAGAACTAACGCCAGCTTTTCCTATAGTTTGTTGTGAAACACATGAAATTGTGTTGAACCTAATGCAAAACCAAAATTGGGTTTGATTGTCCCAATTCAACAAAGGAAACAAGAAACATTTCTCATAGCCCGCATCAACAAATTTGCAAAGTATTCAAGTGCAGATACTTTTGAAAAACACACTGTCCAAAAGGTGCAAATATCGCAAAAAAGAACATAAATGGGAACGGTGTGTAAGAGTTTTTGCAAGAACAGCATCGTAAATACCAATAAGGCACCTGTAAACGATCGTGAGTCAATTTCTGTAATTAAAACAAGAGAAAGACGTCAGAGTTACAAGAAAAGTGGTTGTAAATAACAGATTTACAACTAGAAAATTGGTCATGTCAATTGAATATCAGTTGCATAATTTGAAGTGAAGATAATTTGTATCATACTTAAACTCGTATCAAAATCCAAAAGTATCAAAATTCGAATCTCATGTTGGCAAACTATCTTACATGCCTCTAAATAACATTAGCAATAAATCGAAATTCTATGCAATCAAAGAATTTTTAAAATATTGAGGATTTTGGCAAAGTTCTAGTTTCAAAAATTCTAGGCGACAAAGAATTAGTCACTACATAGAGCAGGTATATCTTAAATCAGATGCCACGGACGAAGATAAAGAGGACACAGGTAGACGTTCTATTGACTCCGTCAACCTTTCAAAATACAAATTTGGCTCCTTTAAATGTGCTCCTTATTCGGTGTCCAAATTTTTATTTGTTCCTTCATCCTTTCGATCCCAATTATCAAAATGACATCCCTTGAGCTGATAAAATACTGGAAGCAAAACAAGCCCCACAGACAAACAAACGCTCAAACGTGATCTGAAAAGCCTGTGTGAGACATTAGCAACCGGATAAACGATGATAGAAACTTCGCCCACCACATCCGTCATTGCCATTTTCAGAACAAAAAAAACTGAATTATGGAAACCTGTCAACGTGCTCCCCTGCCTTACAATTTCTCTAGAGAAGAGAAAATCAAGAAGCTTGGAAAGGACATTCGACAGAAAATTAGAAGAGATATTAAATCTCACATGGTGGCCAAGACAACACATGAAGTTTCAGGAAGTGGTGTTGGAGTCCATTCATCTCACCCATCCGATTATTACTTTCTTAGGGAAGTATGCATTGTGGCCGCATATCCATAGAGAGATAAAAAAAAACAGCCTTCATTGAAACGGCACTGGCAAAAAATTAAAGAACTACCGCCCATTTTTCCTTGACTTCGTTTTGGAACACATGAATTTATGTTGAACCTTATGCAGAATCAAAATTGGGTTTGGCTATCCCAATTTCAACAAAGGGAACAATAATTCTTTCTCATTACCAGCATCAGTAAATTTGCGAAGTATCCAAGTGCAGACACTTTGAAAAACACACTGTCCTTATGGTGTAAAATTCGTAGAAGAGAACCTAAATGGGAACGAGGTTAAAAGAAATCTTTGTTAAGATCAGGTTTTTCCTTATACTGGTATTAAAAAAAAGACTTTTTTCAACAACAGCGTCTTAAATACCAATAAGGCACCTGTAAACGATCGTGAGTCAATTTCTGTAATTCAAACACGAGAAAGACGTCAGAGTTACAAGAAAAGTGGTTATAAATTATAAAGATTTACAACTGGAAAAATAGTCACGTCAATTAAATATCAGTTGCATAATTTGAAGTGAAGATAATTTGTATCATAATTTACCTTGTATCATTATTCAAATCTCATGTCAGCAAACTATCTTACATGCCTTTAACTAACATTAGCAATAATTCCAAATTCTATGCAATCAAGGAATTTTTAAAATATTGAGGATTTTTGGCAACGTTATTGTTTCAAAAATACTGGGCGACAAAGAATTAGTCACTGCATAGAACAGGTATATCTTAAATCAGATGCCACGGACGAAGATAAAGAGGACACAGGTAGACGTTCTAATGACTCCGTCAAACTTTCAAAATACAAATTTGTCTCCTTTAAATATGCTCCTTATTCGGTGTCCAAATTTTTATTTGTTCCTTCATCCTTTCGATCTCAATTATCAAAATGACATTCCTTGAGCTGAGAAAATACTGGAAGTAAAACTAGCCCCACAGACAAGCAAACGCTCAAACGTGATCTGAAAATCCTGATTGAGACATTAGCAACCGGATCAACGATGATAGAAACTTCGCCCACCACATCCGTCGTCGCCAGTTTCAAAACCAAAAAAATACTGAATTATCGAAACCTGTCCAACGTGCTCCCCTGCCTTACAAATTCTCTAGATAAGAGAAAATCAACAAGCTTGGAAAGGACATTCGACAGAAATTTAGAAGAGATATTAAAATCTCACATGGCGGCCAAGACAACACATGACCTTTCAAGAGGTGGTGTTGGAGTCCATTCACCTCACTTATCCGATTTTTACTTTCTTACGGAAGTACGCCTTGTGGCCGCATATCCATAGAGAGATAAAGAAAAACAGCCTTAATTGAAACGGCACTTGCAAAAATTAAAGAACTAACGCCCATTTTTCTTTTACTTCGTTTTGAAACACATGAATTTATGTTGAACTTTATGCAGAATCAAAATTGGGTTTGGCTATCCCCATTTCAACAAAGGGAATAATAATTCTTTCTCATTGCCCGCATCAGTAAATTTGCAAAGTACCCAAGTGCAGACTCTTTTGAAAAACACACTGTCGTTATGGTGTAAAATTCGCAGAAGAGAACCTTAATGGGAACGGTGTTAAAAGAAATCTTTGTTAAGATCAGGTTAGTCCTTTTATTGGTATTAAAATTAGGACTTTTTGCAAGAACAGCATCGTAAATACCATTAAAGCACCTGTAAACGACCGTGAGTCAATTTATGTTATTCAAACAAAAGAAATACGTCAGAGTTACAAGAAAAGTGGTTGTAAAAAAGATAAGATTTACAACTGGAAAAATAGTCACGTCAATTAAATATCAGTTGCATAATTTGAAGTGAAGATAATTTGTATCATAATTTACCTTGTATCATTATTCAAATCTCATGTCAGCAAACTATCTTACATGCCTTTAACTAACATTAGCAATAATTCCAAATTCTATGCAATCAAGGAATTTTTAAAATATTGAGGATTTTGGCAACGTTCTTTTTTCAAAAATACTAGGCGACAAATAATTAGTCACTGCATAGAGCAGGTATATCTTAAATCAGATGCCACGGACGAAGATAAGGGGGACACAGGTAGACG
This sequence comes from Convolutriloba macropyga, assembly GCF_964194025.1. Lineage (NCBI taxonomy): Eukaryota > Metazoa > Xenacoelomorpha > Acoela > Convolutidae > Convolutriloba > Convolutriloba macropyga. Next base: position 26,480,465 of record NC_134473.1, read on the forward strand.
TTCTAATGACTCAGTCAACCTTTCAAAATACAAATTTGGCTCTTTTAAATGTGCTCCTTATTCGGTGTCCAAATTTTTATTTGTTCCTTTATCCTTTCGATCCCAATTATCAAAATGACATCCCTTGAGCTGAAAAAATACTGGAAGTAAAACTAGCCCCACATACAAACAAACGCTCAAACGTGATCTGAAAAGCCTGTGTAAGTCATTAGCAAATGGATCAACGATGAAAGAAACTTCGCGCACCACATCCGTCGTCGCTAGTTTCAGAACCAAAAAAATACTGAATTATGGAAACCTGTCCAACGTGCTCCCCTGCCTTACAAATTCTCTAGATAGGAGAAAATCAAGAAATTGGGAAAAGACATTCGACAGAAATTTAGAAGAGATATTAAAATCTCACATGGCGGCCAAGATAACACATGACTTTTCATGAGGTGATGTTGGAGTCTATTCACCTCACGCATCCGATTATTACTTTCTTAGGGAAGTATGCCTTGTGGCTGCATATCCATAGAGAGATAAGGAAAAACAGCTTTAATTGAAACGGCACTTGCAAAAAATAAAGAACTAACGCCCATTTTTCCTTTACTTCGTTTCGAAATACATGAATTTATGTTGAACTATATGCAGAATCAAAATTGGGTTTGGCTATTCCCATTTCAACAAAGGGAATAATAATTCTTTCTCATTACCAGCATCAGTAAATTTGCGAATTATCCAAGTGCAGACACTTTGAAAAACACACTGTCCTTATGGTGTAAAATTCGTAGAAGAGAACCTAAATGGGAACGAGGTTAAAAGAAATCTTTGTTAAGATCAGGTTTTTCCTTATACTGGTATTAAAAAAAAGACTTTTTTCAACAACAGCGTCTTAAATACCAATAAGGCACCTGTAAACGATCGTGAGTCAATTTCTGTAATTCAAACACGAGAAAGACGTCAGAGTTACAAGAAAAGTGGTTATAAATTATAAAGATTTACAACTGGAAAAATAGTCACGTCAATTAAATATCAGTTGCATAATTTGAAGTGAAGATAATTTGTATCATAATTTACCTTGTATCATTATTCAAATCTCATGTCAGCAAACTATCTTACATGCCTTTAACTAACATTAGCAATAATTCCAAATTCTATGCAATCAAGGAATTTTTAAAATATTGAGGATTTTTGGCAACGTTATTGTTTCAAAAATACTGGGCGACAAAGAATTACTCACTGCATAGAACAGGTATATCTTAAATCAGATGCCACGGACGAAGATAAAGAGGACACAGGTTGACGTTCTAATGACTCCGTCAACCTTTCAAAATACAAATGTGTCTCCTTCAAATGTGCTCCTTATTCGGTGTCCAAACCTTTAATTGTTCTTTCAGCCTTTCGATCCCAATAATCAAAAAGACATCCCGTGAGCTGAGAAAACACTGGAAGTAAAATTAGCCCCGCAGACAAACAAACGCTCAAACGTGATCTGACAAGCCTGCGTGAGACATTAGCAACCGGATCAACGATGATAGAAACTTCGCCCACCACATCCGTCGTCGCCAGTTTCAGAACCAAAAAAAGTACTGAATTATGGAAACCTGTCCAAAGTGCTCCCTTGCCTTACAAATTCTCTAGATAAGAGATAATCAACAAGCTTGGAAAGGACATTCGACAGAAATTTAGACGAGATGTTAAAATCTCACATGGCGGCCAAGACAACACATGAATTTTCAAGAGGTGGTGTTGGAGTCCATTCACCTCACGCATCCGATTATTACTTTCTTAGGGAAGTATGCCTTGTGGCCGCATATCCATAGATAGATAAGGAAAAACAGCCTTAATTGAAACGGCACTTGCAGAAAATAAAGAACTAACGCCCATTTTTCCTTTACTTCGATTTGAAACACATGAATTTATGTTGAACTTCAAGCAGAATCAAAATTGGGTTTGGCTATCCCCATTTCAACAAAGGGAACATGAATTTTTCTCATTGCCCGCGTCAGTAAATTTGCAAAATATCCAAGTGCAGACACTTTTGAAAAACACACTGTCATTAAGGTGTAAAATTCGCAGAAGAGAACCTAGATGGGAACGGTGTTAAAAGAAATCTTTGTTAAGATCAGGTTAGTCCTTATATTGGTTTTAATAATTAGACTTTTTGCAAGAACAGCATCGTAAATACCAATATAGCACCTGTACAGGATCATGAGTCAGTTTTTGTAATTCAAACAATAGAAAGACAATGGAGTTACTAGAAAATTGTTTGTAAATATAAAAGATTTACAACTAGAAAATTGCTCATGTCAATTAAATATCAGTTGCATAATTTGAAGTGAAGATAATTTGTATCATAATTTAACTTGTATCAAAATTCAAATCTCATGTCGGCAGACTACCTTGCATGCCTCTTATTAATATTAGTAATAATTCCAAACTCTATGCAATCAAGGTATTTTAAAAATCTTTCAAAATACAAATGTGTCTCCTTCAAATGTGCTCCTTATTCGGTGTCCAAACCTTTAATTGTTCTTTCAGCCTTTCGATCCCAATAATCAAAAAGACATCCCGTGAGCTGAGAAAACATCCCGTGAGCCTGCGTGAGACATTCGCAACCGGATCAACGATGATAGAAAATTCGCCCATCACATCCGTCATTGCCAGTTTCAGAACAAACAGAAAACTGAAATACGGAAACCTGTCCAACATGGTCCCCTGCCTTACAAAATGTCCAGAGAAGAGAAAATCAACAAGCATGATAAGGACATTCGACAGAAATTTAGAGGAGATATTAAAATCTCACATGGTCACCAAGACAACACTTCAAGAGTTTCTTCGCTTAATTCAAATAGTGAAAAATCTGTGACACGGAGACAATCATCAAATCCGGAGAAAGTAAAACCATGGCGTGAATCCACTAAACAACGTCAGCAACTCTCAACAGGTACTAGAACCAAGGCTTTCATTTCTCGGTCATGCAAATTCAAACGAAGAGCACCCGATTTCGGTGGCTATGCAAATCGAATGTATTATGTTCAACAAGTTGTAACCAGTAAAGCTGATAATGTGTGAGAACGCAAGAGAATGCAGACTGCTTAGTCAATTACTGAACTTACCCAATTAAACATTGTTATTGGTGTTCTATGGACGATATACAACAGAAAGACAACCTCAGGCCTCATCTCCAGAAAGAGGTGATATCGTTTCTCCAGGTCCACAAATGCGCCCTATAAACGATTATCCGCGAGAAAATCGTTATGTGTATTATATGAGAGAAATATGGATGTTAGTTGGGTACGCTGGGAAAAAGTTTTTCCTGCCCGCTACAGTTAAAAACAATAAAATCAACAAATCTTGAGGATTTTGTCTTGCACGTCTAGGCCAAGACTTGCATTTATACTGGCAAGTGTAAAAAGTGACATGATCATAGCTCTGAATCAGTACTGATATAAGACTTGCAATTTGACGTGCCCAGTACTGATATTGATTGGCCGTTCTGTCCGGGCACATTGATCATGATTAATCAGGCGGCGTTTTATTGCAACTAGTGTTCACTTTTTTAAGTTTTAGATTTGCGTTGAGTCTGCACTTAGTATTAATTTTGATTTCTTTATCCTATAATTTCATTGCTAGCTTCTCGTACAGTCATTCATTTTTGATTTGTCCTCCTATTTAGGTTCACATTATTAAATTCGATACTAACATTTAGTTGAAATTTTTGAAGCCCTCTGATTGGGCTGGCTACTAAAATCTTTTGATTGAATTGATCAGTTTCAACTGTGGTTTCCTTAATCAGTTTAATCAGTCTGAAACAATAGTCGCTTTTATTCTATGAAAGCGCTATATAATTTTTTTGTTCCGACCCTCTTGAGGGGGGAGGAACTATATACTCAACTGGGTTTTTTTTTGTTCCGTGAATTTTCGCCGCTCGATGTATTCATCGTAGAGAGTTGAGACTGGTATCATTAGAAAGCTCATCCAGCGTAGAATATGGAATTAAAAAGATTTTTTTAATTTTCGATTTCTACAGAGAGTTATCGAGGTTTAAAGTTCTGAGAAAAGAAGAGTGAATTCACGTTGTTTTTATTCACATTTTCCGGAATTTTTGCCTAAATTTTCGTCAATTTTGCTAAAATTTGTTATAATTTTTAAGAATAGGGTCGTTGATTTTATTTTTGAAGACGAACAAGCATTATTCATTGTTTTGATTTAATTTTTTTGGTCAAAAAATCTGGATAAACATTTCAAAATTTAGACTTTTTCATCAAAAACAGCACGAAATAAGCTAATTTAGTCCATTTTGATTAAATTTGCCGACAGTACATCCCCAAACAACACTCAAAAAGTCTTTGTAGACTCAGAGGGGGGCTATTTCTACTTCAGAGTCCGCTGAGAGTGCACTGTAGTTAAAACCTTGCCGTTTTTTGCCAACTTTACTCGTTGATTATCAAAAATGCAGAATTTATTTTGAGTTTTCAACTAACAAAATATCTATATCTACAACATTAGAAAAATCAGTTATTCCTAAGGGACAATAAGTATTATTAGGTCCTGTTTTTGGCCATTCAAGGACTGTTACAATCCAAAAAAAATCGGGTTTTAATCAGTCGGTCTTTTTTTTTAAAAAAAAAGACTTTTTTTTAATAATAAAAAACAGAACATATCAAATCAAAGCTCAGGAGTGATATTTTCAACCGATTTGCTTGTTAAAAAACTCCAAGCTAATGCAATAAGTTTTTTAATTGAAAATTTATGGTCGTTTCTTTTTTTAAAAATAATTGACTTTTCAATAAATAATGGCTTAATTAACTTTTTCTCTACTTTTTTTCTTAATTTTCACAACTTCCAGCTTAATGTCAGCAAAAAAATGACCGCTTCTTCTTTCTATTTATTTAACATTTATTCTCAGTTGCAGTTTTAAGCCTGAAATTATTGTTTTCTGGCTTTGATACCACAAGATTTCAGATTTTTTTTGTTTTGATATTTGCCAGTTTTTTCACGTTTTCTAATTTTGTCACATTATCACATTTTTGACGGTTCTCATGTCACCTCATTAGCATTCAAAATAAGGCACAATTGAACATATTGAAATTCTGAAAGATATACATCATCGTTTTAACGGCCTCGACGCCTCTTTCTTGAAGAAATCAATTGAATTTTTTAATTTTGTCTCTAACTGTCATTTATACTTTGTCATTTCGGTCGTATGAAATTTCCTGTATAGTGATAGCTTTCATTGGCTTTTCATAGAAGAGTAGAAGAACCGATATTCTGATATTAGTAGATAGCTGATGGCTTTCATGACGATCAAAACAATCGTTTTCCAAAAATAAAAAAAAAAATTTTTCAACTTCGCAATTTTGTTCTTTTTATGTTTCTTTTTGTTACCTAATCTCGTTAGTTAACTACAGGTCAAATATAACATTATGGGTGTCAAAGGAATAAGAGGGATTGGTGTCCCAAAATCTTTTAAAGAATTTGTTATGACCTTACTGGCTTCGACAACGGTTTTTCACAAAAAAAAGTAAACTAATGTGATTTTTGTCATATTTGACGTTCTTTTTGTAGATGCAAGAAATATTCTGGATAATTACAGGTCTCGAGGGTTTTTTTTAAATAAACGACCCTATTTAAATAGCTCTTTTTGTTATTAATGCCTTTCATGACATTAAATGTAATTTTGTTTCGAAAAAAAAATTACATACTTTAGCACTTCGCTTTTTGTCTGCTTGTTACCTAGTCTTACTAATGAATAGCCACGTACTAAATTATAGCTGTTTGAAGAAGGCGCAATCAAATGTATTTTGAGTGCCAAAAATTGGCTTGACGGTTTTGACAGCGTTTTCTGGCAAGTTTCAATTGAAATTTTGTTTGTTCTTTGTTGTTCTTTTTAGCCGCTTTAAAAAATGAATAAGGACAGGTCCTAATGCCCTTCTATAGAAGTAGTGGAAATCGTAAATTTGTGGTAATATTAATTGATTCCTAATGGTATTTATTACTTTGAAGTTAACTGTTTCAAAAAAATAAGTTAATTTTTTTATTTTACTGTTTTTGTTCTTTCTTGTATAATTGTTACCAAACCTTTTTATGGACTGGTCGCATATGTTTTCTGGGGATTTATAAGTTATTTTTTGTTTAGTTTTGGGTTTATCTGACGGTATGTTGATTTTGTTATTAAATTTAGTTTTTAAGAGGGACATAATTTTTTTGATGTAATAAATGTTTGCTGTTGTTGTTGTTTGATTTTGCTTTTCGTCTTGACTCGCTTTCTTAATATTGACATATTACAGCAATCTAATGCATCAACTTTTACTCCACTGAGTTATTTGCTTTGGAGGCTATCTTATCGTTGATACAGAATTTTTTGAAAAAGACTTGGGCTTTTTTGGGAATCGCAAAAAATAATTTTTGGGTTCTTCTATCTGTTCCTCATTTGGTAGACAATTATGCCAAATTTGTGGATGGGCCGGGTCGGAACCTTATGTGCCATCGCACATTAACGAGCCGCCTTGTTTAACTTACAGTGTTAATCTGTGAACGTTTAATGAAATATTTAGCTGAAGCGTATATTTCAAGTACATCATTTCAAGTACATCACAGCAAGACCCAAGACAGATATTGGCCAGACCGAATTGGGTAGCAGAAAGTGGGATCCGGTGCGACTCAACTCAATGGTTTGGAGAAAAAGTGGGTTTCGCTTTGTTGGTCTGGCCAATGCCCACAATTCTGTCTATTTGGTCTAGCCAATACCCACATTTGTCTGTTTAGTCTGGACACTACCCACATTTTGGTCTGATTGGTCTGACCAAAAGTATACCCTCATTTCGGTCTGTTTGGTCTGGCCAATACCCATATTTTGGTCTGCTTGGTCTGGCCAATACCCATATTTTGGTCTGTTTGGTCTGGCCAATACCCATATTTTGGTCTATTTGGTCTGGCCAATACCCATTTTTTGGTCTGTTTGGTCTGGACAATACCCACATTTGGTTGAGTTTGGCCTGGGCAATACCAATAGTAAAGGCCTAGAACTTCAGCCAAAAGAGGAGTGCTCTGCAGAGTAGGTAATTATGTTCTGCATTGACTGTTTTTCAAAACATCATTGCTAACCAACATCTACTACAAGATGATCTACTTCATCAAACCAAGTTCTGAAATTCGCATCAGTCTTTAAATTGGAGTTTTTTTTCACTAATTCCTTAAATAATCTCATTTTCATTTCTTATTCAAAAAAAGAAAGAGTTTAATTATACTTTTTATTGGATGCTTCTATAAGTTTTATGCTTCTATTTTATCTGACCAATGGTCTGGAAAAAGGTCTCACCTGGGGTCTCTTTGGTTTGTACAAAGTCTTTTCAATCTGACCAATTTTGGCCAAAGTCTGTTTGGTCTGTCACAGGGTGGACAAAGTCTGTTCGGTCTGACCAATACCTATTTTTGGGTATGGCTGGTCTGGACCCCCCTTGTCCGCGACCCAAGTCGGTCTGGTCAATACCTGTCGCCGTGTGATACATTAACAATTAAGTAGTTTTCTATCACATAAATTCTGGTGAGATTTGTAAGCGACAGCACAATAGCTACAACTCACTTCAAGAGCCCTCAGAATTAGATAAGTCGCTCACTACTAATCGGGGTTTGTGTCTGTTATCCCAGGTAAAGGTATTTAGGCCAGGGTCACACCAAGATTTGTTTGTGAAATAAATAATATCGCGCCACAAAAAAAAATTGCGCTACAAAATGTTTTTCTCAGCTGTCACTCAGCATCCCTTATAGAATAGTTTTGATGAAAAGAAATCAAAGTCTTTAGTTCCATACACTCAGTCTTTAGTAAAATGACTGGTTTTCTGAAAGACTTTGAGAGCAACCATTTTTTGCCGTGCTTATCCTTTTTACCATGATTGTAATCAAAAAGAATTAGAACAATAATAACTTTTGGTTTAAAACTGATCTCTACACAATCTTCATGGGCCGTGAAAGGAATTAAACTTTTCTATTCTTTCAATGTTTAAAACAGTCTGTTCAGTTATTTTCTTCTTTGTTGAATGGTTATTATGTAAACGCAAGATAAATTTTTAAATTTCGAAGATTTTCCTTCTTGAATTTTTTGGTTATATGCTTTTTTTGGTTACATTTCCCCCTTGATTCAGAAACCTTTCAAGTTAATACAATCCTTTCGTAGTAGGCTTCACGCTTGAATTGTTTTAACTTTTCCCGGAAAATCGTTGTTATCGCTCTTAGGTCAGAAAGCAGGCATGCTTTTTGTGAGAACTTATGAAGTCCAGATTGTCTATCTGCAAACCATTTAATATTTTATTGACAAGATGTCGCGACACAATTTAATGTCTACAGACAATTTAAACTGTTGTCTTTAAAGCAAGATTTAACTCCCCATTTTCTGTGATTCTCTTCAATGTTCAAACGAAAGTTTAAATGAAAAAATTCTCGTTTCAGTTGACGTGAAGGACAGGAACCAAAATGGGATTTGTAAAATTTCCAATTTTGACGGCGACAGTAATATTGAACTTTGAAGACCAATAGCAGTGCGGATTAACTGCATTTATTTATGTTTGTCCTCACGTTTACATCTAATATTTTTGAGTCAAACTATTTAAACTCTATAATTTAACTCTTCTATCATCACATTTTGATTTTATATCTTCATAAGGTTGGCATAATCAACGTTCAAAATTGTGCACATACAGGGTATGGAAAACAGATTCTCGTCCTAAGCTATTGCTGATATGGTTATTTGAATGCCTGGTGGAAAGTAATGTGTATCCTGTACTTGCACCGGTAAGAGAGCATAGATTAGGAAAAAAATTGTTCATTTGTGATACAATTTTGATATCAATTTTGTTTTTTGTTTTACCTTTATGGATAAAGGTAAAACAAATAGGATATATAGGATATTGTGATAACCTTATTAAATAGGATTGCCTTTGCCCTTCGTCAAATCATTCAATTTCAGATCTTTTGAGCTAGGAACAAGAATCCCTTTCAACATCAACGAGTTCTAAGTCCCGTCGTTCCTAGCTTTGAAGGGTGAGATTGATAATTTGATGCCCAACAGACGATTTCACACTCTAAGGACTTCTTCTTCGAAGAACTTGCTCCTCGCAGATTGACAAGCCCGAAACATCGAGTTCTCCAACTTCAACGTCTTGTCCATTCCTGGAGCCCGCATTGCCCACGCTCAACAATTCCTCCCCATCAAAGATAAATTCAACATTATTGTTGTTTTTATTGGCGGCAACGACTCATACAACGGTACCCTCCTATCTTCACTGTCCGAGCAACAGGTAGTGGACGAGTTAGTCTTTCTGGGCAAACAGCTGTGCAAGCTAGCCAAAAAAGTTTAAGTTTTCATCCTTGGTATCCCCCACCGTAGTAGCTATCGTGAACGTGGCTAAATCATTAACTGTCATCTTTCAAACCTGCTTCAACAAAGGTGTATACCCACAATACTGGAAAGAAAGCAAAATAACTGCAATCTACCAAGACGGTGATAAAAGCGACGTAACCAAAAATATAGACCTCTGTTTAACTGCCTCTGTTGCCCGTCGAAAGTCCTAGAAAAAATCATCTTTGACTGGTTATACCCAGTAGTAAGGCAAAAACTTCACGACTCTCAATTTGCATTTAGAGACGGTCGCTCAGCCATTATACAACTTATCTGCTTCCTCGATAAAGTATACCTGCTCAACGATTCGTCGGCAATTGATGGACTAACGGTTTTCTACTTAGACTTCGAAAAAGCCTTCGACAAGGTTCCTCACGATCTCCTGCTTTTGAAAATCCACAAAATGGGAATAGGTGGAACAGCCCTAAAACTAATTGCCAATTATTTAGACAGAAGAAAACAGTGCGTGAAAATAAACAACTCAAGATCTGAATTCCGTGATGTCACTAGCGGGGTCCCACAAGGGTCCCTACTGGGTCCTCTACTCTTTTTAATCTACATAAATGACCTCCCCATTGTTGCAAGTGAAAGTGAATGCTTCGGATATGCCGATGACTACAAGCTGTTAAGCACATCTCATGAACTCCTAGAAAGTGACCTAATAAGTTTACATAACTGGTGTGTCGCAAACAAAATGAATCTCCATGATGACAAATGTAGTCTGATACACTTCAAAAACCAATCAGTGGTCAAAACGAACGAAGTCGCTGTCAAACTTGTTAAAGTTCAAAAAGACCTTGGTGTCCTAATCTCGAACGACCTCTCCTGGAAAGAAAACTGTAATCTGCGTCGAACTAAATCTCAGAAATCAATGTGGTTCCTCAAGCGTAACATTTCTATCAAGTCAACGACTAAAGCCAAACTAAAAGCATACACAGGATACGTGGTACCCGTCATATCGTACGCATGTGAGGTCTGGTACTCCACCAAAACAGACTTGTCAAACATCGAAAGAATACAGAAAAGTGCAACACAGTGGATTCTAAACTACACCATTCCTTATAAGAAAGACTCAAAGAACTCAACTTACTGCCACTCTCAATCTACTTCGATTTCCACAGTCTCTTACTGTTCTGCGCCATCACTGACCACAAGTATGACATAAAAACATCAGACTACATATCACGTAATACCAACGAACGAACCAGACAAGGCTTCAACTCCAGCCTCAACATTCCCAAAACCAGACTCAAAAGGACCGACGATAAATTCTGGACACGAAACGGAATACTGCACAACATTCTGAGTAAACATATCGACTTAACAACGAAAGAAAACAGAAAAGCACGAATAACACAGCAATTTTGGAAATTCTTCGAAAAGTTCAACGAAGCCAATCTATGTACCTGGAGGATACTCTGCCAATGCACGAACTGTAACCAACCTTCCAAACTTACTCACTAATGACATAAAGGGTGAAAACCCATGGTATATCCCTAAAGACTTCGCTACTACTACTACTACATACAGTTTAATATCATTAAAACTTTAATTTTAGCGTATTCTTCTACTGATATCAAAATTGTATCAAAAGTGAACATACTTTTTCAATAATCTATCCTCTCTTACGGCTGCAAGTACAACATACTACACATTACTGTTCAAAGAAACGATATCAAAATATGGGGTGTTATATTGAAAAAAGTAGAGACGTTCATAGTCAATACTGACCTCAAAAAACTGACATTCATCAGTCAAAGGTCTAAAAAAAGGAAAAGAAAGTATTTCAAACTACACAGTTGAGCTTGCAGTATTTAACTGTATATTTTCTTTGATTACAAAAAAGTTACGTGTGACGTGTTCAGTTTTTTGGCTTCTATTCAGATATTAGCAAAGTTTATTTTCAAGATATCTGATTATAGCGAGTTTATATTTTTGCATTTGTAACTGTATCTAATTCACGACAGGTTTTAAAATAAGGTTGTAAGTGATGGACCAAATTAGCCGCCCAGATGCGTCCCTACGGTTGAGTACTATACGTCACTACGAACCACTCAATGAAATTCGGTTAGGAAAAAACTGAGTGATGATTAAAATTAACTTTTTTTAATTAAAACCCGCTTTTTGTCATTCTCATTCGGGTTAAATTCACCAATTTACACCAGCATTGCAGCAAATAATTTTTCAGGACTGTTTTAAGCTCGAACAATTTAATTAGCCAAATAATTGTTTAGTAAATTTTGCTACTAATTACTAAAAAAACATGTCAGATACGAAAGAGTCTTTGAGTCCTGATGTATATATGTTCTAATCAGGAAATTTGTCATTCTAACCCGCAAAACTTGCAGTTCTTGAAAATCTTGATTGTTATATTATGCCTAATTTACTCCCTTATCTTAGTGTCTTGGTCGTTAGTTGTTATCCAAGTTTATATTCGTGAGCTGAATTTACAACTTTAAAGAAACATCTTGCAGCTCTAAAATGGCTGACATCAAATGCATCAAAATCTAGTTGTTTTATGCTCAGTCTTTAAAGTTTCTGGTCGCAGCTTTTCGCTTTCGTCTAACCCTGAGTTCACATTTAATTTCAGCGCTGAATCATAGTAACTTTTATTCTGTATTTTACTATGTCAAGCATCAAGGACATGTCAAAAATTGGAATGATCGGAGAAAAAAGTCAGGACAACTCAAACTATTCTGAATTTGTTCTGAACCGCATGCCAAAATCAAACTGAGCATTTACTGCTCAGATCAAAATCAGCCTAAGAAAAAGTTCTCAAAAAAAGTTCAGCATGTAATTACTGAATTCACTATGGATATAAAATAAATTTACTATGAAAATCGCAACTGCAATATTTATATTCAGTCCACATATTCCTGAACACAGCAGCATTCTTGTAAAGTGTCCTTACAGCTTTCATTTAAAGAAAGCTGTAAAGTGACTCAGTTTTCATGCAATTTTATCCTGCTCGACTTTCTTTGATACAATTGACAATTTTTTCACGGAGCGGGGGGGGGGTAGCTGGGTATGGGAAATCTTGAACTAGCTTTAGTTTATTCCAATTTACTATTCAACAAAAGAGACTTTAGATCAAAGTTAATATTATTTGATCGCAAGTATGAACCACAACTGATTCCATAGATATCGACTCCATAGACATCGATCCCTCCCCCTCATCAATTCCGTTATCGATTCCTTTATCATTCCATTCCATAGTTATCGATGATATCATTTCCTTTATCGATTCCATATCGATCCTCCCACCCCCCCCCCCCCCCCTCCCCCCCCCCCCCCGCTCCGTGAAACATCACCCCTCCAGATGTAGTTGTCATCATTGTTGTGTGAAAGCTGGATGCCAACTGGTTACGTGTAACGTGTCCTTACGGCTTGGGACGCCAGTTTCATGCAGTTTCGTCAATATGGGTATTGGCCAGACCGAACAGACCGAAATATGGGCATTGGCCAGACCGAACAGACCGAAATATGGGTATTGGCCAGACGAAACAGACCGAAATATGGGTATTTGCCAGACCGTACAGACCGAAATATGGATATTGGCCGACACGCAAGTCTGTCTGGCCAATACCTGTCTTGGGTCGCGGACTTCAACTTGGGCATGCTCGATTTTTTTTTGATACAATCGAAATTTTCAATTTTGCATGAATTTTGACTGATCATGACAAACATCAAGTTTTAATCTGTTAAGTACAAAATCATGATTTAAAAAGTTTTTCTTAATTTGCCCTGCTCATAAAAACCTATAAATGGACTTCAAATGTACTGAATCAGAACTGAATTTCCGATTTAATATGGGAATGTAAAGATTCAGCGCTGAAATGTCCTGGGACTAGGGTCCGGGAATTTCATGTTTTAAATGCAGAATTTTTATAAATTAGTTTGTTGGAATTTGGTGCAAAATTTTCATTTTTTTGTTTTGTTTATCAATTAAAAATGTCGCTTGATTCAAAATGAAAAGTAATGGAAAGTTTGAACAACCATAGGTGAAAATTGATAAAAAATCTCAAAAACATCAAAACACATTTTTTTGAAAATGACACATTTTTTTATTAAAACGTTTTTATTGTAATAAAGTCTCGTACAAAAATTACTTTATTTGCATTCTGCAGCGCTAATGAAAGAATTCTGTGACAAGAAACCTCAACGAAGTATTAAATGGACGTTAGTTAAGCAAAGTTTTCGACAAAGTTTTGTTTTAGCGAGGCTTGTTCTTGTTGACCTTGTTATACCATTTCAAAACTCCAAAAAATATAAACTGGAAAATTATCTCCTCGACCAAGGCTTTTTGTTCTAAAAATAAATTAACTTCATCAACGTTATCTTTATTTCAACCGTATTCAAGTCAGTCTGTAAAGATTCAAACCAGTGTTTGTCAATTGCGTACGTTAAACAGGTCAACACCTAAGTTCTGAATTCCGAAATACTTGTTTTTAAAACTGATCTTTTTACAGAGCGTTTCAGCCGAAATAATCTATACGATCCCGTTTAGAATTAAATTAAGCAATAATAGCTTTCAAATGACTGCATGTTAGAGAACAAAGAATTTACTAGTGCAACCATTCAATTGGAAAAATCCGATTTCTTTCACTGCCTACGAATCATTAACTTTACGTTCAAATATCTACCACTGGGTTCACTTGAAATAATGAAACAATTTAAGATATGAGCCAAATCGCGGTGAACTTTTGCCAATTTTTTGCCACAAAAACCCCGCAGAAGCGAATGCAGAGATACTAGCTTCTAGTTGTTTTGTTTTGCCAAGATTTTCCACAATATCTCACTAAAACGATCAATTTCAGTGCATTCCTTGCAAAGCAATCTCCTTCAGTCAGGATCAAGCCCCCTTTTTTTAAATAGGTTACAGACTTCTTGTTGCTCAACCTAAATGTCTATTTCTCTCATAATTGTTTGTTTTAAAACAAAGCTTACCACAATTTGTTTGAAAAACATTTGAATCAAATAGAAAATTATAATAATACAAGGCGACTCGGTATTGTGCGCTAGCGTATAGCATTCCGACTCCGCTCATCCACGTTTTGATTTAATTGCCTACCAAATGATGAAGTGTTTTTTTAAAAAACTATCCGAAAATTTACGTATCAATCAACAAGCAAAAAGCAATGCTGCGTTAGAGGGCCGATGAGACTTGCCATTTATGAGAGTACTGGGCAAGACAAACATAAAATCAAATAATAGCAATCAAAAATTAAGGACAAAACTCGATGTCTGTTTCTTTTTTAAAGAAAAACAAAATAACAAAAAATGGAATCAGATAAAAACCGAACTAAGCAAGTCAAGCTGTACTTCTTTTACCTTAGGTAAGTAAGAGACTGGTCAAAAATGTGACAAAACCGTTAAAAACAAGCTATTCATTTTAAACATTACAGAAAAGCCTCCGAAATGGGCAATTACACAAAAATGATCACACCTCATATGTTCACAACCCAAAAATACTCACATCTTTTTTCATGAAAATGCGTAGTACCAAAGCCAAGAAACTATTACTTGAAATTAAAACGATTATGAAGATTGGATCATTGTTTTAAAGGTAGTGGATGCGGACCTGCCGTTACAAAGAGGAAGCTACAAAAATTAACAACGAAAATAAAAACAGATTTTTTTGCAACAATTCACAACTCAGGAAACTAGTTTGGCTTGTTATTATTGGAATCGAATCATACGACGACAACAACAATAAAAACGGAAATAGGACAAAACTCAAAATTTCACAAACGACTTATTGAAGACACGGTTTTGAACCATTAAAACTATAAGAAAATGAAAACCATTAAAAATCTTAATTTGACAGAAAACTTTCAATATTTCCGCGTGTATTTTGTTACTTTAAAAGTATTCCTCTAAAAGGCTCGTTATGAAAAAGACAAGAAAAGGAACCACAAATATTAAAAATTATCGAAAACTTACGAATTTTTTGGGAAAACTTAATTCTAAGCTCTTAAGAAGTCAGTCAAAACATAAAAATCAGTGCAAATATTGTCTGAACTAATAATAAGTTGATGAGTTCTGTCAAATATAAGGTTAAGTTTTTTTTGACGACCAAAGAAAAAAAATCGGAAGTACAATGATTTTGTTCATTAATTTTGCGGGAGAAAGTTTTCACAGCCGTTATAAGTCTAAGCTATTCACTGAAATGTTTTAAAACTTCTTTGAGCATTCTTTCAATGCCCATTCGAATTATCCTTAATATGAACATTTGAAATAGGTACAAATTACATCCGCAAATATAGTCAAATTTTAAAAAATTCACAGAACTGTTGTGAAATTTTATAAGAAGCCAAAACATCAAAAAATTATCGGTTATAACTAAAATCAAGTGTTTATTAACAGCTCTTGGAATAAATTTCGCCCCTTATATATAGAGAATAAGCTAGATGTGGACAGAAATAATATTAAAAGAAATTGGCATTCTTAAAAACTTCACTTATATTTTCTTAAAAAATATATTCAAAAACCTTAAGAGGCATTAGACAACATCTGAAGGCCTTGCATAGGTCCAATTTAGCTCTTATAGAAATTCCCCAATCTTTGAATAAAAAACCGAAGACTTGAGGCTGCAAAAAGATTGACAAATGAAAGCAAAACAAAGGAAAACAATTAAAAAATTCAAAAAATTACTGTCAAGGCCATAAAGATATGAGATTTTATCTGAAGGTATAAAACAGAATCAATTGAACTCATTTTGGTGCAAAGCACCTGTCATTAATAGGGCCTGGATTGTAAATCGTTCTTGTTGGTAATCAACACAAAAAATGCAAAAAATTAAAAAAAATGCACCCCAATATATTCCAAATAACTATTGATTCTAAGAATCCAAAGTGTGTCCGAACCTGGCCCCATTTTTGCACATTTAACAACTAATTGATTTTTCCATACGTTTGCAAAAACGGTCAATTAGCAAATAAAATTTTAAAATCAACCGATACTTTCTAATGCATATTGCATAACTTTTGAGCTGTTTTTCGAAAAACAAAGAAGAGCTAAAAGCACAAGGTTCAAAAGTACGTTTCTAATTTGAAAGCAGCCAATTTCAAATTGAATAAAACCGGTACCTGACAAGTCGGTTCATTCACAAGAGTAGTTTATATCTCATATGAAGCAATTGAGAGCAGTCCTTATCCATAATATGTCAGACGACGACAAAAAGAACGGCAAGAACGAATAAAATCAATAAAATTTAACAAGAACGCGGTGAAAAACCGTTAAAAACAAGCTATTCATTGCAAACATTACAGAAAAACCTTCGAAAGGGGCAATTACAAAAAATTTATGAAACCTCATGTGTTCACATACCAGAAACACCTACACCTTTTTTATAAAAATGCGTAGTACCAAAGCCAAGAAACTATTAATTGAAAATAAAACCATTATGAAGATTGGATCTTGATTTACAAAAAAGTGGATGCGAACCTGCCGTTACAAAGAGGAAGCTACAAAAATTGACAACGAAAACGAACACAGACTATTTTGCAACAATTCACAACTCAGGGAACTAGTTTTGCTTGTTTTTATTGAAACCGAATCATACGACGTCAAAAACATCAAAAACGGAATGAGGACAGAAATCAAAATTTCACAAACAACTTATTGAAGACACAGGGTTGAATAATTAAAACTATAAGACAATGAAGATCATTATAATCCTAATTTGACAGAAAACTTTCAAATTTTCAGCGTGTACTTTTTTATTTTAACAGTATTCCTCTAAAAGGGTCGTTATGAAAAAGACAAGAAAAGGAACCACAAATATTAAAAATTATCGAAAACTAACAAATTTCTTAGGAAAACTGAATTCTAAGCTCTTAAGAAGTCAGTCAAAACATAAAAATCAGCGCAAATATTGATTGAACTAATATTAAGTTGATGAGTTCTGTCAAAAATGAGGATAAGTTATCTTTTGACGACAATAGGAACAAAAAACCGGAGGTACAATGATATTGTTCATTAATTTTGCGGGAGAAAGTTTCGCAGCCGTTATAGTCTAAGCTATTCACTGAAATGTTAAAAAAAATTATTTCTAGTTTTCTTGCAATGCCAATTTGAATTATCCTTAATATGAACATTTGAAAAGGGAACAAATTACAACCTCAAATATAGTAAAATACTTACGAAATCACAAAATTCGTTTGGAATTTTTTAATAAGAAAGCCAAAAAACCATCTGTTATAACTAAAACCATTTTAGAGAGTATTTTTAACGGCTCTTGGAATAAATTTTTCCCTTTATATATTGTGAATAAACTACATGTGGACAGAAATAAGATTAAAAGGAATTGGCAATCTTCAAAATTTCATTTATATTTTCTTATAACAAATATATTCAAAAGCTTAAGAGGCATTAGACAACATCTGAAAGCCTTGCATAGGTCCACCTGCAGTTCTTAAAGAAATTTCAACCTTTGATTAAAAAGACAAAGACTTGAGGCTGCAAAAAATGACAAATGAAGGCAAAATAAAGGAAAACAATTAATTTTTACAAAAACCCATAGTCAAAGCCATAAAAATATGAGATTTTCTCTGGAGGCATAATACATATTCATTTGGATTAATTTTGTTGCAAAGCATCTGTCATTAACTGGGCCTGGATTGTAAATCATTCTGGTCGGTAATCAACATAAAAAACAAAAATCCGACAAGATTTTGAAAGAAAACGCGACCCAATATATTCAAAATAACTATTGATTGAAAGAATACAAAAATTATCTAAGCCCTGGCCCGACTTTACACATCTGACAAAACAATCATATATTCCATACGGTTGCAAAAAACGGTCAATTAGCAAATGAAAAATTTTAACAAACCGAAAGTATTGATGCGTTTTGAATAATTTTTGAGCTTTTTTTTCGAAAAACACGCAAAATTTTTGTTTTTAGACGAAAAGAAATTGAGTATATAGTTCTTTCCCCCACAAGTGGATCAAAACTATATTATAAGAACTTGTCTACAATATTAGGTTTGAAATTTTTAATCTGAAGCTAATAACAGTTTGCGGCGAACTCTTTACCAATCTATTATAAAAATACGGTATTGCATACGCGACGGTAGCGCTTACGCTTTTTATTTGCTATTGTCGGTTTTTTCGCTTTTTAACCGGAGGAAATGGTCGATGTTTGATTTTAAGCGTTGGAGACCGTTGGTCTGTGCGGCTTCAAATCATGAGCAAACTGTCTACTTACCAGATTTAGATTATCACCTACTTTGTCCAGTGAGCTTTGTGTAAAAGAAGCGTTCATTTCGTACGTTTGAAAACCAAACATAAGGACGATAATTTCTTCTGTTTGGAACCCAACATGCCGACGAGTTACTACGTTTCAAACCTGATATTTCGAACAATTCTAACGTTTATGAACCTAGCAAAACGAATCTTGCGCAACCAAACATATCGAAACTTTTTTTACGTTCCAACCCGAACATTCCCGGCACAATATTACGTCTGAGATCGAAGATAGGGAACAAACCATCGATTTACGTTAAAGACCGCTTATAAGGTACGTTTTTTGGTTCGTTTTTGTTCGGTCTTCTCGATCAGGGCGCTGTAAACTCTTTTCCCCGCAAATTTTGCGACGTTTTTTTTAAATGAAAACTTGTGTATTAAAAAATTATGACAATTAGTCTTCGAAAATTGCGGTGAATCGTTTTTGTAACGGTTTCACTACAATTGCTGCAAAATTTGAACATTCGCTGCATTTTTTTTTAAATATTTAGCTGCGAAGGCTGATGACGGACACTTCGACCAAGGTTGGATCTCATTCCGATCTCAGCTGACACAGAAAAAATGTTGTAAAGTAAACTACAATTCAACACATAAGCAACATAAATTACTAATTAATGTTTGCATACACGAACAAAGTGGATGATACAAAAATAATACTTTTAAGCACAATTAACAAAATATATTTATATGATATAGCTGAATATTCATTATTGTTCACGTACGTACACTTTTCTACGATATGGCTCTCAAATTTCAGCTCCAATTGCGCAATGAATTGTTTTGGTAAATTTTGTATTAACAAGGATTGTTTCCTTTTCCCCGAATATACAGCAAAATGGTTTTTAAACGATGTCTTCATAATTTTCATTATTTCATGGGCTGCTTAAACGCTTTTCCTGACGTCACGAGTAGAGGCTGAATATATTTGTTCTTTTTAGTGTGATTCGTTTATCAGTGTTTGTTTGTTTGTTTGTTTGTTTGTTACTGTCTGCTCTTATCATTAGGCGAAGTTAATAATGGATAAAGTAGAAGACTGTTCCAAGAAAGTTGCAAAAATATTGCTCGAGGGGTAAAAGGAAACAAATCTATGTACAAAAGCAACCTTTAGAAATAATTGTTTCACTCTTTTTTATTCAAAAGCAAACTTCCGACAAATACATGTATAAGACGTATAGCTCAAAATGGAGCAAAAATGGTGATCACTTGAGTCACATTCAACAAATTTTGGAAATTTGCCCATTTTTCCGTATTAACAAGTATCAACAGCATTGCAGCAACCTCACAAAAATGAGCATGGGCGACCAAAAAATTGGAACCGTAAAGTTCTCCCGTGACCCTACGCTGTTATCTTATCCGATTTGAAAAAGTTGCAAAAACGTTGTCTTTTGTCATTTCGCAAGATGTAAAAATATCGATGCATGATTATTATCATATTGTAAGTTTCCGTTAAAAAAATTTCGGTCCAGCAACATTTTCAATACAACACTGAACGATTGTATCACTCTGTTCCGGTTTTATTTTTGATTGTCTTCTTATTATTACTAAGAGGTGGCAACTTGGTTGCCTGTCTCAACCTTACACATTTTTGTTCCGACCCCTTTTGAGGGGGGAGGAACTATATACTCAAATGGATTTTTTTTTGTTCAGACAATTTTAGCCGATCGATATATTCATCGTAGAGAGTTTAGACTGGTATCATTATAAAGCTCGTCCAGCGTAGAATATGGATTTAAAAAGATTTTTTTATTTACGTTTTTTACAGGGAGTTTTCGAGGTTTAAATTTCTGAGAAAAGTAAAGTGAATTCCATTGTTTTATTCACATTTTCCGGAATTTTGCCTAAATTTCGGTCAGTTTTGCAAAAAATTTGTTAGAATTTTGAGGAGTAGTGTTGTTGATTTTATTTTTAAAGACAAAAAACTGTCGACTATTACTATTTAGGTTGTTTGTCAAAAATTCTGGCTAAATATTTCAAAGTTCAAACTTTTCCATCACAAACAGCACGAAATAGTCTTTTTTTAGTCTACTTTGATTAAATTTGCCAAAGTACACACCCAAACCCTAATAACAAAATCTTTGTAGACTCAAAAAAAGGCTCATAAAACTTCGACTTCGGTTGAGAGCAATCTGTAATTAAAAATGTGCCGTTTTTGTGCTAACTTTCCTCTTTGATTATCAAAAACGCAGCATTTAATTTTGATTTCTCATCTAAAAACTTTTCCTTATCTAAAAGATTCGAAAAATTAAGTGTTTTTAATGAACGAACAGCATTAGCAGGGCTAGTTTTGGACCCATCTTGGACTGTTACAATCCAAAAATAATTCGGGTTGTAACCAGACGCTGTTTTTTTAAAAATGGATCTTTTTATATTAATTAAAGACCAGTACATTTTAAATCAGAGAACAATTGTGATAGGTCCAATTGGCTTCCTAAGCAGCGCCAAATGGATGCATCTAGTTTTGACTTTTAAAAAACATAAGCTTATGGTCGGTTTGCCTTTTTGAAGAAAATTTGACTGAATAAATAAGGGCCTATTAAACTTTGCCTCTATTTTTTTCCTAAATTGGTGAAATTTTTGCTTAGTGTCAACAAACAAGGAAAGCTTCTCCTTTCTGCAGACTTAAAATTTGATCTCTATTGCGGTTTGACGCCTTAAAATCTGGTTTTCTGGCCTGGATACTACTAGATATTACATTTTTTTCTATTTTTTGGGTATTTGCCAATTTTTCGAGTTTCCTAGTTTTGTCATATTATCAAAACTTTAACAGTTCACCTATCTCATCATTGGCTTTCATAATAATTTTTTTAACGGCCCTAATGGACAGTGTTTTCTTGAAGAAGTTAATTGAACTTTGTAATTTTGTCTTTTACTGTTTTTTGTCGTTTTAGTCGTATGAACTTTCCTGTACAATGAAAGGTTTTATTGGCTGTTCGTAGTGAAATAAATGCGCCTATTTTCTAATTATAGAATATAGTTGCTGGCTTTGATGACTTTGAGAGCAATTGAAAAATTCGAAAATTCAATTCAAAAATAGGAAAAAAATTAATTTTTAACATTTCAAATTTGTTCTTTTTATTGTCGAATTGTTACCTACTCTCGTTAATTACAGGTCAAATATCACAATAATAGTGTCAAGGAATGGTGTCAAAAGAGATTGTCGTCACAAAATCTAACGTTTTTAAAGAATTTGTTATGACTTTACTGGTTTCGACACGGGTTTTTCCACAAAAAAATTTAATTTTTGATTTTTGTCATATTTGACGTTCTTTTTGTAGACGTAAGACATATTTTCGATAACTGCAGTTCTCAAAGATTTCTTTTGGATCAGTTAAACAAATCTATAAATTTATTTAATATTGTAATTATTGGCTTTCAATGCTTCGGAAGTAATTTTGTTTCGAAGAAAAAACAAAAGTATTACTTAATTTTGCCTTTATCTCTATTTTGTCTACATTTTACCTATTCTCAAATATGAAATGGAACATACTAAATCATCGGTGTCCAAAGTAGGTGCAATTAAACATATTTTGAGGGCAAAAATAGGGCTTTACGGCTTCGACAGCGTTTTCTGTCAAGTTTAATTGAATATTTATTTGTTGTTTTTTGTTGTTCTTTTATAACCTCATAAGACATTGAATAAGAACAGATCTTAATGCCGTTCTCTAGAAGTTTTGGTAATCATAAAGCTGTGGGATATTTGAGCTGATTTCTAATGGTTTTCATTACTTTGAAATTAGTTTTTTTTTAAAAAAAAAATAAGCGAACTTTTTAATTTTACTGTTTTTTGTTCTTTTTTGTCTAATTGTTACCAAGCCTTAATATGGACTGTTTCCATATTATATGTTGACTTACAAGTTATTCGTTTAATTTCAGTTTTATCTGGCGCTAAAGTGACGTTGTTATTAAGTTTTGTTTTTTAAAACGGACATAAAATTTTTGATGTAATTAATGTTTTTTTGTTGTTGTTTGATTTTGTCTTGACCCCCTTCCTTAATATTAACATATCTCATCAATCTAGCGCATCATTTTTTATTCCACTGAGTTGTTTGCTTTGGAGTCTGTCTTTTCGTTCATACACTATTTTTTGAAAAATACTTGAACTTTTGGGTTTTTCTAGCTGTTCCTCATTTGGTAGACAATTATGCCGAAATTGTGGATGAGCGGGGTCGGAACCTTATGTGCAATCGCACATTACTGAGCCTCCTAGTTGTTCATTTAGCCAATAAGGTTGCTACAATTTTTGATAATGTATATATAAATTCACTCAACATCAATGTCAATGTTAACTCTTCCCGTAGCCTCGTTTGGTCCCAAACAGACAGCCCGACGACTGTTTCTGTCACAGCGACACTGCAACACAGACATGAACGCCTTTCTGTACACTTTCTGGGTGGCGGCGTATATGAACGGGTTCACAGCCGCGTTCAAGGTCACTTGAATATGGGCCACAGTCTTCAGAATAAACCACCCACTCGGGGCTCTAAGACCCAACGAAGGGTCAATCGCATATGCAGTTGTCAAACATGTCAATATTATGAATGTTAGTGTCGTAAACCCGACGATCAACGAATAACCGAATATGATTCTTGACTGGGTTTTGGTGAAGGTATTTCCGGGTTCAGCCGAAGAGTTTGTTCGCGAGGAGGTCAAAGGTTGGTTCGAGTCGATTCGGATTGTGTTTGGGTTCACATTCATGCTGGCTCGTTGGGTCATCTGGACATACGACTGGGTAGCTTTGGATTGAACATATGCTGTTTTGAAAATGGAGGAATAAATAGCTATAATTGTTATGAACCACGCAACGCTAATTGTTGTATTTCCAAAGTTGTAGATAGTTTCTATAGGGTCATCGGCCTCATCTCGACACATCATAAACGCCCCAGCTAGACCATGCAACGTTGCACAAGTCGCCATTGAGAGAAACGTAACCAAAAACCATCTTCGCTTGAAGTTTTCATAATTCAGGGGTTTCACGATATAAATATAACGATCAATCGAAATTAAAATTAGCGCCACCAAACTCATAATGTAAACAGTATTGCTCACTTTTGCGACCCAACAAATAGGGTCGAACTTGTGGTCTAAAAACTTAGGAATACTTCTAGGAATGAAAAAGGTGAATATAATAAAGAGAGTTGTCGCATCTAAAATTGCCAAGTTCGCCACAAAATAATTACAAGCCACTCGAAGTCTTTCGAAGTATAACACAGAGAAAATAACCAATAAATTGGCAAAAAATCCCACGACAGCAATGAAAGCTCTCAAAATTGTGAAAAATAATGCAATATAATCGTAAACTGTAATTTCAACAAATATTATGGAGTCTGGTAAAGTAGAATTGGGTCGATTAAACTGGCTCGGAAATATTGTCGAATTTTCTGTAGGACCCATATTTTGAAATGTATTCAAACTCTACCCGAAGCTAAAATTGAAATGAAACTCGAATCAACTTTCCAAGAGATTTGGGGTTTAAAATCTTTGATAAAATAAGCTAAACTTAGTAACAAATAATTTCGAGACAAATCGTAAAATTTTCTGAGCAAATAATTGTTTGGCGCTTTTCTGTTAAATTTCTGAGGCTTACGTGAACAAAATTTTCCAACTGAGTGAACAAATAAGCGAAGCAAAAAGTAATCACAGGGGTGGAGCTTTTTTCTTCACTTTTTAACTATTCTCTATTTTTGACCAATCGGAAGGCTAGACGG